>NC_064925.1:408207397-408526260 GCF_023897955.1 Schistocerca gregaria
AGCTCAAGTAGAGTGTAAAGTTATGGACTGATGACCTCAGCAGGGAACTGGATTTGCAATGTAGATTAGAGTTGTGGTTTTTCTACCTCCTACATAGGAGTCAATAGTTCACATGCTATTACAGGGAGTCATATCTGGAGTAGGAATAGTGCCCTACAAACATGATGTCATTGTAGTGGAAAAAAGACATGAGTTTTCTTAATAAATTAGTGTTTGAAAATTAAAGTTTCCTTTAAACTACCACCTCTACACTCACCTTTGTTTGAACGGGGCGAGATTGTGAAGAAGTTAGAGACTTGAGTCGTTTGTACATTGAGAGAGCATGTCGAGTATAATGGAATATAGAACAATTTATATTAAAATTATTTGTTTCATTACTATTAGCATGAATCTGGATTTTAAAAAAAATATATATCTGGAGTGGGCATGCGGTGGATTGTGGAAAGAGGCTGTGAGCTAGGGCTGATTGTGCTTCTGTGATCATCAACGAAGTTTTTCCAATGAATAATTAATGTTTGTGGAGCGATAATGTAACTTTTAGTACATCATTCCTACAAGGATTTAATGTTTACACTGATGTGTCAATTTGATACAATTTCTGAATCTAGTACAACTTGTGGTATTTTGCAAAATGATACTATAGCTCCTGTTGATGATCTATAGAGACGTAATTCAGTTTCAAAACACAATTAAAAATGAATAATATGCTAATGTTCCACGAATTATGGGATTTGAGTCTAATGTGAAGGGGCCTAATTTAATGTTAGCCCCAGAACTGGTGGAAAGGAACGTAGAGTGAAATTAGAAACTAGTAAGAATTGGTTTAATGGTAACGTGCTGGATGTTCCCAGTCAACAACAAAGCAGTGCTATTCTAATACAGAGGCGAATTCAGAATTTAGTGCAGAAGTTTGAATTCACTGTGGAAGACATTTAAAGAAAATTTAGTGCACTTACCACTCAGTTAAGGTAAGAGCTGCAGAGAGGCTCTCTGCTCTGAAAAAAAAGAGAGTGGTTTCTGTAGATGAGAGACCAGTAGTTATCATGACAAAATTACTGTTCACTTTGCAGATACAAATTATTTATCATATATAAACCAGTTGTACAGAACTGTAATCATAATCCTAAAACTGAGTTTCTACTCTACTACTCTTGAAGAACTCTCTTGAACTGTAGAATGGATTGATTATTAACAACTTATAGAACTTACTTATACAACTTACTCCTAAATTGTTGAAAGCAGTATTGATTGGACAGTATGTCAGTTTATTCAAAAAGTTCAAACAATTTACTTTGCGAAAGTTACCTATATTTTTTAGTCTAATCTAGGAATATCATAGCTAACACTTGGTTCAAGAATCATAAAAGAAGATTGTATACATGGAAGAAGCCTAGAGATACTGACAAGTTTCAGGTAGGTTATATAATGGTAAGACAGCGAGCAGGTATTAAATTATAAGACATTTCCAGGGGCAGATGTGCACCCCGACCACTAGCTATTGGTTATGAACTGTAAATGAAACCTGATGAAACTGCAAAATGGTTGGAATTTAAGGAGATGGGACCTGGATAAACTGATAAACCAGAGGTTTTACAGAGTTTCAGAGAGAGCATAAGGGAACAATAGACAGGATTGTGGGAAAGAAATACAGTAGAAGAAGAATGGGTTGCTTTGAGGGATAAAGTGGTGAATGCAGCAGGGGATGAAGTAGGTAAAAAGACGAGGGCTAGTAGAAATCCTTGGGTAACAGAAGAAATATTGAATTTAACTGATAAAAGGAGGAAATATGAAAACGCAGTAAATGAAGCAAGCAAAAAGGAATACAAACGTGTCAAAAATAAGATCGACAGGAAGTGCAAAATGGATAAGCAGGGATGGCTAGAGGACAAATGTAAGGATGTACAGGGTTATCTCACTAGGGGTAAGATAGACACTGCCTACAGGAAAATTAAAGAGACCTTTGGTGAAAAGTGAAACCACTTGTATGAATGTCAAGAGCTCAGATGGTAACCCTGTTCTAAGCAAAGAAGGGAAAGCAGAAAGGTGGAATGAGTATATAGAGGGTCTACACAAGGGAAATGTACTTGAGGAAAATATTGTGGAAATGGAAGAGGATGGAGATGATACTACGTGAAGAGTTTGATGGACCACTGAAATATCGGAGTCGAAACAAGGCAGCGGGAGAAGACAACATTCCATTAGAACTACTGACGGCCATCTGGTGAGCACGCTGAATGAGACAGGCGAAATACCCTCAGACATAAAGAAGAATGTAATAATTCCAATCCCAAAGAAAGCAGGTGTTGACAGATGTGAAAATTACTGAACAATCAGTTTAATAAGTCACAGCTGCAAAATACTACCGCGAATTCTTTACAGACGAATGTAAAAACTAGTAGAAGCCGACTTTGGGGAAGATCAGTTTGGATTCCGTGAAAAATATTGGAACATGTGAAGCAATACTGACCCTACGACTTATCTTAGAAGAAAATTAAGGAAAGGCAAACCTATGTTTGTAGCATTTGAAACTTAGCGAAAGCTTTTAACAATCTTGACTGGAATACTCTCGTTCAAATTCTGAAGTTGGCAGGGGTAAAATACAGGGAGTGAAAGGCTATTCACAATTTGTACAGAAACCAGATGGCAGTTATAAGAGCCATGGGGCATGAAACGGAAGCAGTGGTTGGGAAGGGAGTGAGACAGGATTGTAGCCTATCCAAGATGTTATTCAATCTGTATATTGAGCAAGCAGTGAAGGAAGCAAAAGAAAAATTCTGAGTAGGTATTAATATAAATGGAGATGTAATGGAAACTTTGAGGTTTGCCGATGACATTGTAATTCTGTCAGAGACAGCAAAGGATTTGGAAGAGCAGTTGAACGGAATGGACACTGTGATGAAAGGAGGGAATAAGATGAACATCAACAAAAGCAATACGAGGATAATGGAATGTAGTCGAATTAAGTCAGGTGATGCTGAGGGAATTAGATTAGGAAATGAGACACTTAAAGTAGTAAAGGAGTTTTCCTATCTGGGGAGCAAAATAATTAATGATGGTCGAATTAGAGAACAAATGAAATGTAGACTGACAATGGCAAGGAAAGCATTTCTGAAGTAGAGAAATTTGTTAACATCGAGTATAGACTTAAGTGTCAGGATGTCGTTTCTGAAAGTATTCGTATGGAGCGTAGCCATGTATGGAAGTGAAAAATGGACTATAACTAGTTTGGACAAGAAGAGAATAGAAGCTTTCGAAATGTGATGCTACAGAAGAATGCTGAGAGAAGAGAAGTTTGTGGCACAGCTTGAGTAGAAGAAGGGATTGGTTGGTAGGACATGTTCTGAGGCTTCAAGGGATCACCAATTTATAATTGGAGGGCAGCTTGGAGGGTAAAAATCGTAGAGAGAGACCAAGAGATGAATACACTAAACAGATTCAGAACGATGTAGGTTGCAGTAGGTACTGGTTCGATGAAGAAGCTTGCACAGGATAGTGTAGCATGGAGCGCTGCATCAAACCAGTCTCGGCACTGACGACCACAACAACAACAACAATGTCAATATCGTTTTTGTTTCTGGCATCATGATAGAGTACGTTCTCTGTGGTGTCAAAATCTTCTGTGTTGTGTTCAGTGAATATAATTGACAAAAAGAGATAAAGTTTTATCATCATCACTATTTTTGTCTTAGTGAACAAAGGGCTGCATTTTATCCTTGGGCTAACTTCATAATTATTTGTAGCAGCTATTTCAGAATCAGTACTATGTCACAGACATGACATGAGTGACCACATAACAACAGCCCATGTGTGTGTGAAGCTGAAAAAGCCAAATTAAGCTGTGCAAATATATTCATTTCCACCTGGATCAAATAATCTCTGTATGAGGTAGGACAGCTTTAATATCTTTCTAAGGCATGATTAATGTGAAGTTGCCAATTTCGATTGGAATCAATCTATTGTCCTAGAAACTCTCCAGACGTTTGGAGATTTGGAGAAAATCAAATGGAGTGTAACAGGAGAAGAAAGAATTATGTTAGTACTTGAATGAGAGAGTTTCTAAAAGTGAAATAATCACAGAACTGGTTTTGTATGTGGCTGTTTGGTGGGTGACCTTAGTACGTGAATACTTAGATTGACTAGAAACTGTCAACCATATGACGAGTTTTATCAGATATTCCTGTTAGAAGATTGGTCTGAAGCAGCGCAAGACATAATCTTTGGCATACTTGGTTATGAAAAATATTAATAATACTCATTTTATAAATCGTGCTTCATTCTTTGAATGAATGGTGTGGAAAAATAAACTTTTAACAATACTTACAATCCTACTGAACTGAATTATAATTGACGTGGAAAATTTCCTCCCAAGTTGAGCCATATTATTATTCCTGGTCAGGTAAATGAGTAGTTAGTGGGTTTTGAAATTTGCTCCAAGAATTAGAATATGACAATGCTGAAGAGAATGGATGTGGTAGAAGCAACAGTAAGTTGTTTATCATAATCTGAGGCCACAGAGCAATTGGAATAATGATCAGCAGCAATGTGATACATATTGTGATAGATTTGGGAACGGAAACTGGAGGAATCGGAGGAATTATGTGATTGCAATGAAAGCAACAATTTTAGGAGTGGTAAGAGTGATTAGATTAGAAGACTGTTACGTCAAATCAAGGTGCTAAAGAGAATGGTAGTCACTGACATTACCAAGTCCCTATTTTGTAGCAGTACGCTTATTTTATCCACACAAAAATGTTGAAGTGGGTAGCCCATAGCCCCATAGCCACATAATTGAAAACTGATGTGCGCGGCTGATTTGAGTGCTGAAAGCAGATTGAAAAATGCCTGTGAGAAATGCATAATGCAGAATGCAACAACACACACAAAAGAATTTGTGTGTGAACATGATTTCCCTAGTTGTTATCATGTTTTCGATTAATTTTTGCGGTACCGCTAGCTGTCTTTTTCTACTTAGTGTCGATAAAGGGATTTTACTATGAGCCACAAGTCTAGCACAGAATTTTCGATGAAGTTTTGCGTATCAATAAAAAATTGTCAGGCATAAAAAGTGAAATGAATGTAGTAAAAGTGGAAATGAAAATTATAAAGGAGTTTAGATTGTGGGACGTGCTCAGAAGTAAAAGTGATATTTGAAAAACCTCACGACAGGTATGTAAATAGCGTGATGATTATTCTTCATGCACTCCGCATATAGCACGAATTATTGTTTAGAAAGTGATGTACATGTTGACACTATAAGTTTATTGATCATCTTATGTGATGTATACTGTGAGTCCATTCATAAATACTTTAATGTAAATGGATTACATGTGGATTATGTGCTGAAGAGCCAAAGAAACTAGTACAACTGTGGAATATAGCGTAGGGCCCCGCGAGCACGAAGAAGTGCTGCAACACGATGTGGTCTGGAGTATGTTGAGTAATGTTCATGCGTGGGCAGTTTGGTGGTCAAAGAAGTGTTTAAACGCAGAAGAGTGCTACTGGAGGCACTATGTAGCAATTCTAGACGTGTGGGGTACCACACTGTCCTGATGGAATTGCCCAAGTCCATCGGAATGCACAATGGGCATGAATGGATTCAGGTGATCAGACAGAAAGCTTATGCACTTGTCATCTGTCAGAGTCGTATAAGAGGTTCCATATCACTGCAAATGCACACATCCCACACCATTACACAAGCTTCCACCAGCTTGAACAGTCCTCTGATGACGACCAGGCATAATTTTTCCAGTGATCAACAGTCCAATGATGTGTTGATTGGTCTAGCCAAAGTGTAAAGTATTGTATCGTGCAGTCATCAGGGTACAGGAGTTCGCCTCCAGAAGCCCATATTGATGCTGTTTCTTTGAAAGGTTCGCAAGCTGACACCTTCAAACTATATTATTGTTTTTAAGGAATTATACTACCAGAGTCTGTATATGTGTGGTGTGAGAAAAGTAATGTCGCAGACAGCACTCGAACGATCTAGCAGTGCTATGTACACTGGCGTGATCGTCGCTTTCTGACAGTCTGAGTTTTCAGCTCTTTACATGATCACGTGATTTTTGGTAGCCCCCATCAGTGAAGTTGAGTTTTTGTTTTGTGTTTACAGTAATGGAACAGGGGATTTAGAACGACGTTATTCAGTCACGTTTATTGTTAAACTTGGTGAATCAATAAGTCCGATCATTCAAAAGTTGAAACAGGCCTATAGGAAAAAATCCTTGTTAAGAGCACAAATTGTTCCTGGCACAAATCATTTTTGGAAGGCTGATAGCCGGATGAAGATGAATCTCGCTCACAGAGGCCTTCAAAATCAAAAACCGACGAGAACGTCGAACGTGTGCATGGTCTTTCGAGACCAGACGGACATTTAACAATAAAGATAATGGGTGAACAGTCAAACTAGACAACTTTCACGTTAAATCAAAAATCTGACTGCAGATTTGCACATGTGGAAAGTTTGTGCCAAAATCGTGCTGAGAAATCTCACAATTCAGAAGAACAACAATTGAAGAAACACGTTTGTTGGTGTTCTTGAGAAGACTGCTATTAACTGCGAATGTTTCATTAGTGTGATCATCGGTGTCGAATTGAGGATTATTTAGTATGATCCTGAGACAATGGGGCAAAGTGAGGAGTGGCACACTGAGACATCTTCTCCACCAAAAGAAGCTCGAATGAGAAAATCAAAAATAAAAAAAGCTTGTATTTACATTTTTGACAGTAGGGACATCATGCACAATGATTTTGTTCCTTCAGGACAAACTGTCAACCTTGTGTTATGCAAGGATATCCTCAAAACTCTCAGGAGAAGATTAAATCGAGTGAGACCGACTGTACATGCAGACGAATGGACGCTGAATCGTGATATCGTTCCATTTAACACAACCATTTCCATCACGGATCTTGTCACCACAAAAGGCATTCCTGTTGTCCCACAGGAACCCTAGTCACCTGATCTGAGTCCCTGTCATGCATTTTCTGTTGGTGAAACTAAGAATTTCTACAAAGGACGTCGTTTTGGGACTCTGGAAACGTACTGAAGGCCGTAGGACTTAAAGCCTTTCGGCGCTGCTGCCAAGGCTGGGAAGAATGATTATACCGACGTAAATTTGCCGAAAGAAACTACTGTGTAGGAACCAATTCTCGAAAAACAATCTTGGTAGACCAAAAATCAGACACATTACTTTCCAAGTTGAGGGCCTTAGTTACACATCAGCATCTCTTTAAAAAATATATTGAGAGAAAACGTCAAAAACAATTACCGAAATGGCTTTTTTATATTTTTTGTGGTGTTCATAAAACCAGCATTACACCTTATCTAAAGTGTGTAGTAATTGCTAAGACTGTGCTAAAGGTATTTCCAAATCTGGACCATGATCGCATATCAGTTGGCTTTTAAAAAGCATGTTGTTAATATAGTTCAACAACAAATCGCGAATTTTTTAAAAAACTTTTTCAGGGTGTTCAATTTGTGGCCCCCCATCCTCATGGTAATGCACATTATGTAAAATGTGTTGGCATTACGGGAGTTAATCAGTCTTTTAACGTAAACTTTAGTATCTACATTCTGATAATAATACCTTTTAGCAGTTCTGTATGCAACGATTAAATAAAATCTTTTTAGATATTTACCTTCGAGTAATTGTTTGTGTTGCAATATTGTATATGTGGCTTTATTGTTATTGTGGAACTAAAAAATTTGTACTCATGAATTAGATTTCTATAATGTCAAGCATGCAGTCTTCAACATGAAGTTAGCATTAATAAAACCTAGCTTCAGTATTATCACACAAACTTAATATTCATTGCTAAGTGGCATCCTTTCCTGATGTGAGTATAAAGGATATTTTTCTCTTGTTTTGCATGAGTTTATAACATCCCGAAATGAATGTTTTCAGAACACATTACAGACCTGATCACAGAATGAAATTTCAGTTAGGGATTTGGTGAGATGGCTACAGTTGTTTGCAGTGCATAGTAATACACAATGCGTTGGATACTTACATATTGTGATGTTTACATATTTAAATTGTAATTGTTTTCTGTCCTGCAGTGGTGATTAATTCCGGCAGGTCTAGCGTTGAGTGATATGGTATTGCAGAGCCTCAGAGATAGATTATTTTTCACATGTTGCAACATGACTATAGGAAAGTATTTAAATGTTCTGTGTAATGTATTATGCACTCCGTTTTATTATTGTCCCTTGCATTTCAAGTTACTTAATGCACTGCTGGAATATGTGCAGAGAAACTTTATCTTTCTGTGATTTCTAAAAATTCGGTTGAGGTTTACACTTAGTGTAGAGCCTATGTGATGTATATCTATTATTCGATTGTTTTA
This sequence comes from Schistocerca gregaria, assembly GCF_023897955.1. NCBI lineage: Eukaryota > Metazoa > Arthropoda > Insecta > Orthoptera > Acrididae > Schistocerca > Schistocerca gregaria. Next base: position 408,215,741 of record NC_064925.1, read on the forward strand.
ACCCTTTTAGTGTGTACATCCCACTGTAGTATGTATTTACAGTGCGTAAGGGAATTTGTGTTATCGCTTGTGAAGCCCTCCTGGCATCTAGTGGAAGTTCGCTGCACCAGCTGTAGTTTTAGTTTGTTGTAAAATACAGCCTTCAGGACTGCGAGAAGTATATATCCCGACAAAAAGCGGTGTATTAATAGGTTATTCTGAATGATGGTAACCACCAATATAGTGTCTGGAAGTGGCTTGGAAAGTATACTTCCTGTAAAATTAATCTGTCATTTGTGGTCCTTGGTAAGCGTACTTAGCACCAACAAAGGGGTATCCAAAATCATTTAGGAACATTTCTTACCACCTCTGTCTATGCCAGACATGTTGTGGTAGTACACTGCACAAGGTGTACTAAAACTACTACAACAATTAGTTTCTGTATGTCGTGGGATTAATACTGTTGTCAGATTACATTGCTTCCCTCCTGCAATATCCTTTATTGCATCCCTTATCAGCTCGTAGCTTTATCCAGTGACAAAGTTTCAAGGATTGTTTTCACATTGTGGTAAGTTAACAATAACATCAGTAACAAATATTTTCAAAACAAAATAAAAACAGAAAACACTGTTCATGATTTTATTTGCGTGGAGTGGCGACACATAACAGCACCCAAAAGGGAAGTGGGAAATCCATTTACAACAACTTCAAATACTTCACAAAGACGGGGTGGTGAAATATGTACAAACTTAGTTTTTGCTCTTCTATCTCAAAAATAAAGTTATTAAAAATAAAAACAGTAAGTTTACCACATTCATAAAACGATAGCAAAATATTATGTTCGCTGAGGTGCTACAAAAAATGTGCCCGCAAAAGAGTTAACACTGTGTATCAGTTAAATTTTAGGGCTACTCATTTACGCTCCTTCGGTCATTTATTTAATTTTCGTGAGTTATTTTGGAGCATGTGTTGTCTGCGCTATCTGTAGCATACCTGTAGCCAATATACCCTTTGTGAATTTAGTGATGATGTGTAAGTAATTCCGCTACATACTTGCTCTTTTTACTGTTATGTTTACCATAACAAGCCCCTTATAGAAAATAGTATAGATGACAATCCAATATGGTGAAGATATGATGCACGTGGTGGATACAAGTAAGGCTATTGAAACCCTTAGCAAGATGGGCACATTTCTATATCTAGGTTCTCGACTACAGGTAAGAGGACGAGCAAGCAGGAATCACAGTGATCTCGATCGATTCAGACACATCACTGATATTATTTGTGAGAACAAGATGCACATCCACATAAAATACAAGATATAAGGCATAACGGTGGAGACAGTTGCATTATGTGATACTGAGCGTAAGCTCTCACCAAGGAGTTTTCAGGTTTCACTACATTATGAAAATTCGGATGCTGAGAAGACCATTAGCCATTTCCCGCTCGGCCACAGTAACAAGACAACGATCTGACAACTAACTGGAGTGGCTCCAATCAACGAAAAGATCCAAAAATGGAGCGTTCGGTGGTATGGACACATTATATAGCACCTGCTTTAGTCATCAGCTTAGCCTATCGTCTCACTGTTGAAGACCACAAGCAACGCGGAAGACCTTAACCGCATCGGATAGGTACTATAAACGTATATCTAAAATAAAGGAACATAAACCCACAGCTAGTGTTAGAACGTAAGAAAAGGTGTACATTGTCCAATAAAGCAGACCACGCTCCAATGGGACTACGCTAAGAAGGAGTAGAAGAAGATGATGATGATGTTGGAAAGAGAGCACAACAGGAGGGTCTCGATATTAATGCGTGGACCAAGGATCTGAAGTAGAGAAATCACAAAAACAGTTTGTGAACGGCCAAAGCCTCATAGGCGCGATAACGTTCTCCCACCGAAACGTTTAATGGCGCACAGTGAGAAGAACGAGGCAGCTGTGCGAAGAGAGATTCCCGAGGTAGCGGAACGGGTCACAATAATAAAGGCAACTTCGGAGGTGGCTTTCGCACGTATGAACAGGGGACGGGACAACTGCAGTGCGAAGGGAGTTTAGAAGAGCGCCACCAGAAATGAGGACGCTGCATGGAAAGTTTATATGCGACGAGAGGCATTACGTCACACCGAGAGGGAAGGAAGTAATGCAGCGTATAATTAGCCTCGAAATTAGTAGAGGGAGAAATTGTAACCAAGGAATCAGAGTAGTTTCAGCTCCGCCCCGCAATGAAAGTAAGGTGAGGGGGAAAATATGGTGTGTTCTAGCCAAAATACAAGAAGAGCTTCTGTGCTGCCACCTGAAGGATCACAGAAATATGATAGGCGTTAATCCCCTGCAAGATGGTGTCAGGAAATGGAAAACCACCCATGATCGGTAAATCAACCAGCATATGTTGTGACCACCTCAGTCGACAACAATGACTGGTATAGCTATGGCTTCTGGTAAATTATAGTGGCGTGCCCTGTTAAAATGAATGAAGCAGATGGACTGCCTCATATGTCTCTATAACAGACTACGAAATTTTTGCACAGACATTCAGATGAAACTGGAATGTACTTGAAACAAAATCGGGACAGCCGGCAGGATTGGCCGAGCGGTTCTAGGCTCTACGGTCTGGAACTGCGCGACCGCTTCGGTCGCAGGTTCGAATCCTGGCTCGGGCATGGATGTGTGTGATGTCCTTAGGTTAGTTAGGTTTAAGTAGTTCTAAGTTCTAGGGGACTGATGACCTGACATGTTAAGTCCCATAGTGCTCAGAGCCATTTGAAACATTGGAACCAAAATCGTGGCAGATATCACCAAAGGCCTGCTTGTAGGATGCTCTTTGCGTCCGCAGTTCTGAGATGTTGACATGGAGTCATTATGAAACCAGATTCATAGTACAGCAGACACTAGAGGCTGCGTAGCCTACGGAGATGATCTCCTAATTACAGTATCTGGCAGCACAAGTGCTAAATGAGTAGAGGATTTTAGTGAAGTTCTTGAAAGACTAAGTAATTGGTGCACAGAAAACAGTTAACCGAAATCACCATACAAAAGAGATTTTATGTTAGCCCTCTAAATTTCGGACATGCGGCCGCGCAAATAAAATTTCTTCCACCGATAGTTCGGGTGAAGATCGCCCGGCCGTCCATAGAACGTGCGGTAAGGCTGTCGACAACGTGCTATGCGCGTCCTTACATGCTCCACAGCGGCGGTGTTTCGTAAGCGGGTCACAGACGCTGGTCAGCAGCATTAAGATATGCTTATATAAGCGCCGCCTGTGAAGAAAGCGTACAGAAATTCGATTCGCTTATTGATATATGTTCGGCGTAGATGAAACCATGACGACTTCTCTGCAGTTTAGTTACCCCAAGAGCAGGGTTCTATGCTTTGTCCAAACAGAAACCACTATCTCCGATTATTAAATTATTAGCTAATCTACATCAAGTAAAGTTGCAATCTTCGTGAGGTAGCCTTAACACAGTTTTTCGCAAGAATATGACGGATCTTCGAGGAGAGAGCACTCACATAGGGCAAAACAGTAATTGATCTAAAGGAATTACTATCTTCTTTCCCATCACATAGTAGGTGAATATGGATTGGGGGTAAGTAATGAAATAGGAAGCCATTTGGTAGAATTTTGCACAGAGCATAACTTAATCATAGCTACCACTTGGTTCAAGAATCGTAAAAGAAGGTTGTATATATGGAAGAATCCTGGAGATACTAGAAGGTATCAGATAGATTATGTAATGGTGAGACAGAGATTTAGGAACCAGGTTTTAAATTGTAAGACTTTTCCAGGAGCACATGTGGGCTCTCACCACAATCTACTGGTTATGAACTGTAGATTAAAAATGAAGAAACTGCAAAAAGGTGGGAATTTAAGTGGATGGGACCTTGATAAATTGACTACACCAGAGGTTGTACAGAGTTTCACGGATAGCATAAGTGAAATATTGACAGGAATGGAGGAAAGAAATATAGCAGAAGAAGAATCGGTAGCTTTGAGGGACGAAGTGGTGAAGGCAGCAGAGGATAAAGTACGTAAAAAGACGAGGGCTAGAAGAAATCCTTGGGTATCAGAGGAAATATTGAATTTAATTGATGAAAGGAGAAAATATAAAAATGCAGTAAATGAAGCAGGCAGAAAGGAATAGAAACGTCTCAAAAATGATATGGATAGGAAGTGCAAAATGGCTAAGCAGGGATGGCTAGAGGATAAATTATAAGGATGTAGAGGCTTATCACACTAGGGGTAAGATAGCTACTGCCTACAGGAAAATTAGCGAGACCTTTGGAGAAAAGAGAGCCACTTATATGAATTTCATGAGCTCAGATGGAAACCCAGTTCTAAGCAAAGAAGGGAAAGCAGAAAAGTGTGTAGCCTATATCCCATACATGTCTATACGTGGGCGATGTACGTGAGGACAATATTATGGAAATGGAAGAGGATGTAGATGAAGATGTAATGGGAGATACGATACTGTGTGAAGAGTTTGACAAAGCACTGAAAGACGAATGCCGAAACAAGGCCCCGGGAGAACACAAAATTACATTAGAACTACTGACGACCTTGTTGGAGCCAGTCCTTACAAAACCCTACCATCTGGTGAGCAATATGTGTGAGACAGCGAAATACCCTCAGTCTTGAATCCCAATGAAAGCAGGTGTTGACAGATGTGAAAATTACCAAACTATCAGTTTAATAAGTCACAGCTGCAAAATACGTGGGGCACATAAGAAATATCCACAAGTCATAATTCTTCCCGACCAAGGAACCTACACGCTTCCTGACGGGACGTGGCCCATATCCTTCTTTAATGCAGAAAATACAACCAGACATCACAGGCCCTTGTGAATATGGAACAGTTGTCACACTTGAACACATCGTGTGAGAATGTGCCACTAGACAAAACGTTGCAGACTACGATAGTAGCATCTTTGGTAATGGAATAGTCGATGACATAACAAGGAAAGAAGAGGTGTGGGAGAAGTGGAATTTTCTGACAGCGAAAATGGACACATCATGAAAAAAAATGCGTCACTTTGGTTCCCAGAATTCCGAACCTATACAGAAAATTGGAATAGAAATCAACATAAACATTATTTCACTCCTTTTTATTTCTCATGAAACCCAAACTTAGTATATTGTACTACTGTATAGCGAGACGTTCAGAGGTGGTGGTCCAGACTTTTGTACACACCGGTACCTCTAATACCCAGTAGCACACCCGCTTGCATTGATGCATGCCTGTATTCGTCGTGGCATACTATGCACAAGTTCATCAGCGCACTGTTTATTCAGGTTGTCGCACTCCTCAACCGCAATTTGCCGTAGATCCCTCAGAGTGGTGATAGATCACGTCATCCATCCCTTGTTAGTCTATATCCCATACATGTTTGGTAGGGTTCATGTCTGGAGAACATGCTGTCCACTCTAATCAAGCGATTTCGTTATTCTGAAGGATGTCATTTACAAGATGTGCACGAAGGATGCGCTACTTGTAATCCATGAAGACGAATGCCTTGTAAACATGCTGCCCATTATGGTTGCACTATTAGTCGGAGCAAGGCATTCACGTATGTTACACCCGTTACATCTCCTTCCATGACCATGAATGGCATACGTCGGCCCTACATAATCCACCTCAAAATAGCAGGGAACCTCCACGTTCCTGTAGTCATTGGACAATGTGTGTAAGGAGTTCAGCCTGACCAGGTTGCCTCCAAACATGACTCCGGCGATTCTCAGTTTGAAGGCTTATGCGACACACAACGGTGAAGAGAACATGACGCCAGTCTTGAGCGGTCTATTCGGCAAGTTGTTGGGTCCATGTGTACCGCGCTGCATGGTATCGTGGTTGCAAACATGAACCTCGCGTTGGTCGTCGTGAATGAAGTTGTGCATCATGTAGCCTATTACGCACAGTCTGAGTTGTAACACGACGTCCTGTGGCAGCACGAAAAGCATTATTGAATATGGTGGCGTTGTTGTCAGGGTTCCCCCGAGCCATAATCCGTAGGTCGCGGTCGTCCACTGCAGTAGTAGCCCTAGCTCGGCGTGAGCGAGGCATATCATCGACAGCTCCTGTCTCTCTGTATCTCCTGCATGTCTGAACAACATCGTTTCGTTTCACTCCGACACACCTGGACACTTCCCTTGTTGATAGCACTTCCTGGCACAAAGTAAGAATGCGGACGCGATCAAACCGCGGTATTGACCGTCTAGGCACGATGGAACTACAGTCTACATGAGCCGTGTACCTCCTTCCTGGTGGAGTGACTGGATACGATCGGCTATCGGACACACCTCGTCTAATGGGAGCAGCTCATGCATGGCTGTTTACACCTTTAGGCACGTTTACTGACCTATCTGAACAGTCAAAGTGACTATATGTGTCTTACGGAATCCACAGTCAACGTCTGTCTTCAGGATTTCTGGGAACTGGAGTGATGCAAAACTTTTTTTGATGTATGTATTAGCATATGAACTGCAAGCATACATTGGCTAGAGACAACAAGGAAAAGGCCACATATGAAGACGACGAGTTGTACCATAGCAGAACATCCAACTACAGCAACTTTTCACAAGGAGAGAGGAGATGAGCCTCGGGGATGATTCCCTGGAAGTCACCTCCCAGTCTATACAACTTGGGTGGCAGTAGCAGGGTCCCTATGAAACCTGAGCTGTGCCTCAGTCTGCCAGGGGTTACTATCAAGACAAATGAAAAATCTAGCTTGGTTGTGCGACGGGTGAGAGTGGTCTAATCTAGTGTTGTGTTAATGTAGTATAGTGCTGCAAAGTGTACTGTTGTATAGTAATGCAGTCAAAAATCGCAAATTACAAAATTTTTGATGTCTCAAAGCAGCATAGTACAAAAGGCAAGTAGCATGTGACTATGGATTCCAAACTAATATACGGTTAATATCTATGTGGCAAATGGCCAAATGGTAGCCGGCAGCTGTGGCCGAGCGGTTCTAGGCTCTTGAGTCCGGAACCACGCTGCTGTTACGGACGTAGTTTTGAATCCTACCTGAGGCATGGATATGTGTGATGTCCTTAGATTAGTTAGGTTTAGGTAGTTCTTAGTCTAGGGGAGTTATGACCTCAGATGTTAAGTGCCATAGTGTTTAGAGCCATTTGAACCATGTTTTAAGCCAAAGGATAGAAAACACTTCTTATTTAATGAATTTCTTATTTCATACAGACTTTCAATTAACATTTTATGCATATATTTAATGTAGATTATTCCAACCTACATAAGACAATGATTAGGTACACTAACACATCTGCAATTATGTTAAAATATTAAGCGCAATGTTCATGTCAGTACATGTGAAACATCTGGTTCACTGTTCTATGTAGATAAAATACGAGAGAAAATACGAGATAAATCACTAAAAACACATAAATGAGTGTCATTTTTGTACTGTATGGAGATGAGCAAGTGGTACACAGCACTGGTGCAGAGCCTACTCTTTCTTAATACCACCAACATGGCAGCAGTGGTTAACGTACACAGCCGCCATAAGGTGGCCACAGCAGCGCCATATGCTCTCACATCATACCACTACATAATGTTTCACTTTCTAAACCTTCAATCGTGTGTGTGTGTATATCGTCTTTACTATAGAGGGTAATTCGCATTCGGGACCCAGTATTTACTACCGCATAAGAATTTTGAAACTGATTTGAACCGGAACTACACAGGCTAATTGAATTTGTTCTTAGAATCTTCTCCATCGTCCTGAAACTGTCATCATTGGGAACTACAGTGCCACTTCAAACCATTACAGCCTTTTCTTAGTCTCTTTTGACGCCCGAATGATTCGGACATTATACTGATTTTTTCAAGATCTATAAGAAGCATCTACACACCGCAAAGAACCACAGATGCACAAAGTGCGTCGGCCAACAAATCTAAAAATGTCGTGGAAAATATCTGATGCAAATATATTTCATCGAACTAGTATTTAAGTGTTATCAAAACTGCAAAAGAAGCGGATGTTTGAGATATGTGCATTTTCAAATGTGTCCCCCACCATCACTACACAGCGCATTACAAAATTATCTACCGTAACAGTAAGGTAAGCCAAAACGACGTCCTGTAGTAAGCGAAAAATATAACTATAGCGATAGTGGACTACGTGCCATTGGTTCAAATGGTTTAAAAGGCTCTGAGCACTATGGGACTTAACATCTAAGACCATAAGTCCTCTAGAACGTAGAACTACATAAACCTAACAAACCTAAGGACATCACACACATCCATGCCCGAGACAGGATTGCGACCGTAGCAGTTGCGCGGTTCCGGGCTGAAGCGCCTAGAAGCGCTAGGCCAGCGCGGGCGGCCTACGTGGCATTAAGATAAACTTATTAACCCAATTCTTCGCAAATATGGTTGCAGCTGTTCTCGTTTATAACAGCTTATATCACATCATCATCTTCACTTCTAGATTTTCAAAGAGAGATGATTAATAAATTTTACTCAAGAGGAAAACAATAATACTGAGAATGATCATTGCAGTAACTTATTTTGTATAGTTAGTACGATACTATTGTACTGTCAGAACAGGTCGTCGCTCATTAGCTTGGGTACCAGCGGAATTTGTCAACAATGAAATATCCTAGGTCATCAGGCGAGCAGTTGCATAGCAACATTGCGATTCCGAATCGTATTGCGTAAACACATTGTCTGTGCTTACGTGATTTTCGTTGTGCTATTCGTTTTGTTCTAGAGCGTCTTCTTGGTGAGAAAAGCTCATTTACTGAATATCTGAAGTGCTTTTCGTGAACAGTCTTCCAACAGAAGAACTTCCAAAGCCAGCGTTGGGTGTGACGCAGTACGGAACCGTAAGTGAACATCGACATCTTTTCTTCTTCATCTCTTATCAAGACTAATATCCTTTGCCGTTAATGTCACTCTAAATTACTGCTGCTGAGCGCTTTAGCACACACATGAAATCGCTTGTAGTTGATTTTATTTGGATGTTTAATGACACCAGCTACATTGTAACGTAAAATGAAAAAAAAAAAATGTTTCCAGTGATCCGACTTGAGTTTTAGCCTATGAGAGCAATTTTGCAAAATCGTGGGCATGATTTCGGTAGCTAATGTAACCTGCTGAACTCTCTATATCTTTCAAATTCTGAAAGGTGTATATGTACAGCATCAAGAGTGTTTAGGGGCTACGTGTCGGCTATATTGTGTTCATATTACCATAATGTATCGCTTTTTATGTCCTACACGTTCTAGAGATTGCCAAGGCTCTTTATATTGTTCATAGTCGACGAGGACCAAAAGATCGAGGTGAAAATTGATATTGTTGAAAATTTGTGCTAGGTGGTAGCAGGGACTCATATGAATATTATACTTAAAAGTCCAGATCGGCGAGATGTGCGCTAGAGCGTATGGAAGGGAAATGGCATGGGATGTGGTGGGGAAGAGAGGGGTTTGGGTTCAAGATGAATTTTTTATTTATCTTAAATAAATAGAAATGAGTTGCTTCAAGCAAAATTTATTTCTGTAATCAGTAAGCTACATTAAATTTGTTAGGAAAATGGTCCTATTCAGTACTCTGTAGCAGGGTGGTGGTGGTGTGTAGATGGCACACACGTGAGGGAATGTAGTTGTCTGGTATTTGATCAAACTCTTCCCTCTTCGTTAGTCTGCAAACTGAAGCGCTACCAGGTAAACCGCCACATTTGACCACGGTTTTATTACGTCGCTTTCTGGCTCTCTATTTGTCCGTCTGCCTCTCCCCCCCCCACTCCCTCTCTCTCTCTCTCACTCTCTCTCTCTCTCTCTCTCTCTATCTCTCTCTCTCTCTCTCTCTCTCTCATACACTTACAGGCACTTCGTTGCAGAATGAGAGCGTGGCATTTATTTAGCTAAAAAGGGCTTTGCCGCCAAAAGGCATATGCCTAGTTTCCAATCTGTCAGCGGTGAACACCATTAAAAATTTGATTTCATTATACATTCCACTGTGGATGGTACTCTGAGGGGTCGCACAGATTCCGATCAAGTGGACGAGCATGTGTTCTCCTTTAAATTGTCTGTCTGTGTATCTACATTATCTGCCCACTTTGGTACAAAAGTACATTCACAATGTGAAGTTGGTAACTGAGTAGTGAATGATGCGAAGTGAAGGCGACCAAACATGGGTTGGACGTCGGCAGCTGACCACGTACGAGCAACGAAATGAAAAGCGAAACAGATTGCAAACTTCAGAATGCAACATGGGGGCTGGACAGAGTAAAATGAAATCCATCTGCTACAAAGGAAAATAATATTCTGTGTCTGTTCGGGCACATCACATTTTGTTCCAGTAGAATCCAAGCACAAGAAACGTGTTTCGGCTGTAAATGTTTTGACAATTTTCAAGCAATCAGGGCTTTCGTGAAAACTTTTATGTTTGCAGGAAGCTATGGAAAATATTGTATGGATAATTTGTTTAGAATGTGTTGTAGGAAGCGCATCGGTGACGTTGATGTGTGTTCCTGAAGTTTTATTACAAGGAAATGGTGCACATACGTAAGGGAATTAAAGACTCCACTATTCATCTGTTGTGTGGCAGTGGAAATGAGTTACCGTTTATTGCTTCTAACCTCTAAATAAGTATGTTAAATTAACAGCAACCTCAGATGCAATGTTTACCTAGATTTACCTTGGTTTCAGTTGGGATAACCCAATCTTCTTCAGAATAAAAGGAACTACGATTCATCCTTAATGGACAACGTCAGAAACTAAAAACAATAATATAGTAATACATCGTCATATTGCAATAACTTATCCGTTGTTGCCGTACTGCAGTCGCGAAGTGGGGTCAACGCTGTTTCCTATGTAAGTTATGGCAATGTAACGATGTATTACTTTTTATAGTTTTTAGTTCTTGACGTTGTCCATTATGGACAAGTCGTAGTTCCTTTTATTCTGAAGAAGGTTGTGTATCCCAACTGAAGTCTAGGTAAATCTAGGTAAACATTGCAATGTAGGTTGTTGTTAATTAGAAATCAATATCTTCAGTAAATGCTATTCCTTTACCTCGCTTAATAGGCAACGAAAAATTTGAGGGTGTAAGTTTAAAGCTGAAACTAACGTGGTCATCAAGGAAAGTGACAAATTTTATAGCTTATAAGATACGCACTTCTGAACTGCCGTTGAGTTGGGAATTTGTGGGCTTGGCAGATCAGTCACGTATTATACGTATGGTCAGTAAACTGTCTGGATGCAGTTGGAAGTAATCGTCGCTATTTGACGTAGGTCCCAGAGGAATTTATGAACATTGAAATGACAAACAACATTAGGTGGACAGTTGCATAGCAACATTGCGATTTCGAATCGTGTTGCGTAAACCTATTGACTGTGCTTACGTGATTTTCGTAGTGCTGTTCTTTGTGCTCTAGAGCTTTTTTTCGGCGAGACAAGTTCATTAATTGAGCTTGTGGAGAAAGGTCTTCCGACAAAAAAAACTTACAAAGCCAACGTTGGATTGACGCAATACGGAACCGTATGTGATCAGTCAACACTTCTCTCGGACATCTCTTATTTTAATTTTCTTATTTTCATTTTCGAGATGATTTATTGTCTTTGTGCCGACATTATTCTGCATCGTATTAGCATAGTGAATCATGGTATGTCTTACATCTTGTATTTATTATCAAGATTGTGTATATTGGTCACAGCCCAGCCAACGAAGAACAGATAGGTCGAATCAAGAAAAAAATTGTTATAGTTGATAATTTAACCTTAGTAGGACTAGGGACTGACATGAATATTATACTAATGGTCTAGACAGGCGGACTGCTTGGAGAAAAAGTGCATTCCAATGTTCAGTTAAGTTGCATTATAATTTCGTAAGAAAATTGTCCTGTTCAGTTCTCTGGAGAAGAAATATTCTTAGTGTTGCAGCGGTTCAAAAAATCGTAGATTATTGAAAATAATAATTGGCGTTGTAAAATTAATGTTTATTGTTAAACGTAGGGGATAAAGGAACTTATTAAATGGATGTCGCTCGTCAAAGTGCAATATAACGTTGTTAAGGGATAAATTATGTTCTGGTACTGTAACAGGGTGGAGGAGTGTGGGCGGATGGTACACACGTGAGGGAACGGAGGCCGCTGGCATGTCGTCAAACTCTTCCCTCTTCGTTAGTCTGCAAACTGAAGCGCGGCCTGACGTTTCTCCATTCTCTCTCTACCCTACTATGTCACGAGTCATTCCACTAAAAGCCGCCACTTTCAACGATGGTTGTATTAGGTCACTTAATGGCTGTCTATCTGTATCTCTCTCTACAGTTACAGTTACAGAGTACCGAGCTCATAGGTGGCGTTGTGAAGTTGGTAACTGAGTGGTCAATGAAGCAAAGCGAAGACGACCAAACATCTGTCGGGCGTCAGTAGCCAAGTGGTAAAGAGCAACGGAAACAAAAACGAAAAACACGGCAACGTTCACAATGCAACGTAAGGGCAGGACAGGTTCAAAAAGTCCCAACTGCTACCAAATTACATGCAAGTAAAATAATGTTCATTGTCAGCTGGCGCACATCACGTTCTGTTCCAGTAGAAATCGTGTATAAGAAACGTGTTGCTGTTATAGAAATTTTGCCCATTTTCAAGAAATCAGGATTTACCTGAGACCTTTTAGGTTTTTAGGAAACTGTGGATAATTTGTTTCAGAATGTCTTTAGACGTGCTTCGATGAACTCGGTGTGTCTTTCTTATGGTTTTACTGCAGGAATATGGTGCAGATATTTAAGGGAATTGCTTAAGGTGTCTACTATTTACATGTCGTGTTGCAGCGGAAAGGAGTTGTGGTTTACTGCTTCTTACCACTAAATACGTATTTTTTGATTCTGGTTGCTGATAATTACATTACATACGGGCTCTGTTGTATGGATAATATCTTGTGATTTCGCATCCACTAATTTATAGGTTTTCTATCATCATGTCCAAAGTATGCACCATTTATTGCTTAAGTCTTACTTTTGGGTGCATGAATAGTATTCGACATTTCCGTTAATTTGTATCGAATATCTCCCTCGTGTTATTAGTAACTCTGCACCCAGTTTCAGCAAATTTCATGAACGTAACTGACCTAGGAACTGGCTGCACTGCCTCATGTCTGTAACACTTTCGTGCCATCACGTTGTAAGTGTTCAAACATGTGTGTACATGTTCTTTAGTAAGGGTCTTAATTCTCTTAGGGAACCATTATTTACTACAGTATGCGCATTTTGATTCAGTTCCGAAACACAGCTTCACCTTCTGCATGCATTCCTCCATAATCAATTCACCGTCGTTTGGAATGTGTGTTCCTTGCAAACTATGGTGGCCCCTTGACACCATCGCTTTGGTTTTTAGTTTCTTTCGACGCTTACTCCATTCCGTCCTAATTTTATTCAAGGTCTAAAGGGACGTATCTGCATATCCTGACGACCAACAGACCAACTCAGTGCGTCGGTTCCTAAATCTCAGAAGTTCTTGGGAAATGTCTGATGCAATCGTATTTCCTACTACTATTAGTTCAGTGTTACTGAAACTTCACAAGACGTGACTGTTTCGTATCTGTTCATATTCACAAGTAGTTAGCAATCGCATTTCACCGCATATTGAAAAAAAATTATCTAAGGTATCGGTCTGTCAAAAATTTATGTTGTAGTCGTGTAGGTCGACGTCTTGCTTTGAAAGCAAATTTATTACACAATTCTGTGGGCATCTGCGGGTACTGTGTGAGGCTGCACTCAATTAAAAAGACTTCTATCAGCACATTAGCTTCGATTTGGGACATTTTCAAATACACATTATTCTTTTATCTTGCTTAGTAGGGAAATAATGAATCTGATTTTTAAATGTTTAATTCGATACTAACATTATCGTTGATGAAGGTTACAAAGACAGATAAGACACGTATTACCTATGGCTAGAAAAGCGCTGCGGTACAGTGAGGAGCTATCTAATTTTTTTAGTGTGGATCTTAGACGATTTTTTCAACAATGAAATATCGCACAACACGAGGGGGCAGATGAGAGGCAACATAACGATGGCGAATCGTGTTGCGTAAACATAGTGTATGTGCTTGTGTGATTTTAGTGGTGCTATTTTTCGTGCTGTAGTGCTTCTTCTTGGTGAGGAAAGGTCATTGACTGAATATTTGAACTGTTTTTTGAGGACCGTCTTTAGACAGGAAAACGTAATAAGATAGCGTTTGGTGGGACACTATACGAAACAGTAAGTCAAGAGCCAACATCTTGTTTCCGTCATCTCTTATCCACAATATCATCATTTGCTGTTGACGTCGAGTGTAAACTAATGCTGCTGATCGCTGTGATCTCAAATTTGAAATCGTTCGTATCCACCTTTATTCAGATGTTTATTAGCCCAGATGTGTTTTACCGAAGGAAACGATCCTTTCCGGTGATCAGATTTGATGTTCATTCTTCGAAAGTAGTTTTACAGTATTGTCGGACATGGTTTCGGTAACTGATGTACCCCCTGAATTTTTTGCATTCGGTGAATGCCGATAGTTTTTTGTTTCCATTATCAAGTGAATTTAGTGGCTAGCTGGCGACGTTTTTCTAGGACATATTAGAATACTATATCATGTTACGTACTGCATATAGTGTAGACCATAAAGGTTCTTTATTTTGTTCTGCGTGATTCACCAGCAGCAAATATATGTACATAATTAATTTTTGCTGGTCTGGAACATGGGTGTATCCTGCGAAAAAAAGATGTGGCAGCTTTGCCTCCCTATGAAGAAATTGATACCCTGTATCGCCAGCGAGACAGTAAAAAAGGTCAGAATAAGTTTGAAGAAATGCATCACAGTTATTGGGTGCTGTGTAGTGAGTGGCATGAATTGCGAAGTCTGTCATGCCACAAACTACTATGAGTTGCCTACATCCCGTCCCCATGACCCTATTTTTGCAGACGTTCTACATACACATCTGCTCTGTAGTGTAAATAAATGATATTTGATTGTTGTGTATAAGCAGCAAACGAAGAAACAAGAATTTTGTTCATGTAATGGTTACTTCCACGTCCAGTCGGTTTAGCTGTTGGTGAATCTTACAGCTAGTATGATCGCGGTCCATGAGACTTATTTGTCCTGGCTCTCCGTCCACAGGCAGCGTTGATCATCATTGATGCTCCCGATTCCGCTGAGGCTAGCAGACACAAGTGGTTAGTCGCGAAAAGTCGCGGAACCACGAACCCCTCGACTGATGTCCAACACCATTTGGAAGATACGTCAGGAACAAAAGAGTTTCACGTGCCTCGACATACGACATGGGAGGTGCCCCAGTAGCTATTTACCATTTTATGTAACAGCGAGTACAGCTGCATGCGCTTTTTTGCTTTAGAAGAGAACTATCCTGTCTTGACAGTATATTTTAGGGTAAGGCAACGGTTAAACAAGATGAAAGAATTTAATTAGAGATTTTATTTAACAGCGAGTACAGTTGCATGCGCGTTTTTGCTTTAGAAGAGAACTATCCTGTCTTGACAGTATATTTTAGGGTAAAGCAACGGTTAAACAAGATGAAAGAATTTAATTAGAGATGCTATAATGTTCGTAGATTATGAAAATGCTTTTGAGAAAGACAATAGACGAGTTATATGTTACATCCTGCAAGAAAAGTTTACCCGGTTCGTCTAATCAACTCCTTTGAAGCTGTTACAAAGGGCCAAAAATTATGATGGAGAATAAAGAACTAGTGTAAATAAGTAACAAAAAAGCAGAGAATTAGACAAGTATATAACCTGTCTCCAGCTCTTTTCAACTTCTATGTGGGTGACCTAGTCAATGCTTGGAAAGGCAGTATCAGCTACGGCATAAAGATCCACAGGGAGAAATGTTTTAATACTCTGCTATAAGCAGATGCTCAAATGACGAGAGTTCAGTAATGAAATTAAAAACTACGGTCCATAATTAAACGCAAAATGATTTCAGCAGGCTAAATGAGATTTTTCCGTAGTGTTATAGCGTGAATCTAGAAATAGTGCCTTATAAATGTAGAGATTAAGAATAAATTAGAAGTTGATTTAGTGTGCAAAAAAAAAAAAAAAAAAAAAAAAAAAAAAAAAAAAAAAAAAAACAGACCTTAACAGCAAAAAATGGCGGGGGTATGTTTCAGTACAGTTTATCTTAGTCTGCTGTAGTATGATGACAGCAATCCAGTTTCCAGTGATGCTTAAGTCGCTGTTAAGCACTGATTAGTAATCTCAGCTTGGGTTTTCTGGGGCAGAGATGCTGAGGGTATTAGATTAGGAAATGACACACTTAAAGTAGTAAAGAAACTTTGCTATTTGGGGAGCAAAATAACTGATGATGGTCGAAGTAGAGAGGATTTCTGAAAGTATTTGTATGGAGTGGAGCCATGTATGGAAGTGAAACATGGACTATAACTAGATTGGACAAGAAGAGAATAGAGGCTTTCGAAATGTGGTGCTACAGAAGAATGCTGAAGATAAGGTGGATAGATCACGTAACTAATGAGGAGGTATTGAATAGGATTGGGGAGGAGAGAAGTTTGTGGCACAACTTGACTAGAAGAAGGGATCGGTTGGTAGGACATGTCCTGAGGCATCAAGGGATCACAAATTTAGCATTGGAGGGCAGCGCGGAGGGTAAAAATCGTAGAGGGAGACCGAGAGATGAATACACTAAGCACATTCAGAAGGATGTAGGTTGCAGTAGGTACTGGGAGGTGAGGAAGCTTGCACAGGGTAGCGTTGCATGGAGAGCTGCATCACACCAGTTTTAGGACCGAAGGCAACAACAACAACAACAACATACTTGTCAACGGCCTTGTCGCAGTGGTTCCTGTCAGATCCCCGAAGTTTACTGCTGTCGAGCTGGTCTAACACTTGGATGGGGCGCCACACGGGATGCAGAGCGCAGTTGCCAAACGGGGTGCACTCAGCCCTTGTGAGGCAAGCTGAGGAGATACTTGATTGAGAAGCAGTGAGTGGCCGGCCAGAGTGGTCGAGTGGTTCTAGGCGTTAGAGTCTGGAAGCGCAAGACCGCCACGGTCACAAGTTCGAATCCTGCCTCGGGCATGGCCGTGCGTGATGTCCTTAGTTTAGTTAGGTTTAAGTAGTTCTAAGTTCTTGGGGACTGATAACCTCAGAAGTTAAGTCCCATAGTGCTCAGTGCCACTTGAACAAAGCAGCGACTCCGGTCTAGTAAACTGTCATACGTCCGGGAGAGCGGTGTGCTGACCACATGCCCCTCCATATCCGCTTCTAGCGACGCCTGTCGGCTGAGTATGACACGGCGGCCGGTCGGTAACTTGGTGCTTCCTGGCTTGTTCGGATGGAGTTTAGTTTTTAGACTCCTATACTTGAGTTGAGACGCATTTATCAACTTACTGAGTCTCTGTATGTTGCGTTGAGCTCGATTCATGGTTTCTTAGGATTTACCTTTAATAATACATCACCAGAAAAGCACCACTTTCAAGCACGTTCCTGTTAGATCGCTTCCTTGTGTGGCAACGTCTTCGGTACAGGTTCCACAATTGATTCTAAATCAACTTAAAGGTGACGTACAGTCTTGAAACTTCCAGCATTGTTCAGACATATCTGGCAAAGAAATATTAGCTCACTATCTTGTCTGGTGTGTGGCGGAGGGTACTTTATATACCACTGCCATCTGCCACTTTTTCTGACCCAGTCGCGAATAGCCCGAGGGAGCGGTAGGTGGTAATCCTCCGTGGGGGATCAGATGTATCCACTTTTTTACCCACACGGTCATATCCTTAGGTAAACGTAGGAGAAAGCAACAGGTTTTGCAAGTAAGTTGAACATAAACTACAATAATCCTGAAATATATCATAGACTCCGTTTTAATCTCACCAAAAAGTAGCAAATCGACTGATCAAATTTCACCCAACGAAGAGAAACAATCAGAAAATAACTATTGAAAGGAAAAAATTACTTTTTCGTTTACCACGTTTTTAAATCTGACTAAAAGGTATAAAACGATTTATCATAGCTCCATACAGACTACAAGCAGCATGTAGAGAGTCTTGGAAAGTTGTGATTACCAATTTTTAATGTCTATGAAAATACTTGAAATATTTAAAACGAAAATCGTGAGGCACTCGCAAAACATAACTGATGAATGAATAATTCATCTGCTGACTGACATGAAGCTATATTACAAGTGGTCCACGTTTTTCGTTTTTACCTTACAAGAGCTACTACGGATACTAAATGTTATCAATCACAAATTTTCAGCAGTATTCTTATAAGGATAAGAATATTTATGGGACTTGAGGAATTATTTGACACTTTTTAGTCCTATTTAATGATGTGGAAAAATTCAAAATTAACTTTTGTTTAAATAATTATTTTTTGCTTATTTCTCTAGTGAATGTGTTAAATTTTTCAATAGATTTAAAAAATTGGTAAGATCACAACATGTGGCATATTCCAGGTTATTTTCGGTGTCAACTAATTTATTGCATTCCCCTAGATATCTCGTGGTAAATCATGTGTGTACCCAGAGATTATTAGACGTCCTATTACACTCCCTTCGGATATTGGGTGCTAAGATATTTTCCGTGGAATATTCTAAAAACAATATATCGTGCTGCCTTTTATTCGTCAGAACAAAGGGTCTAGTGTCCGACTAGCAATTGTACTCTGAGAGTGTCGTTTCCAAATAGAGGTAGCTAATTCTAAGTTTGTAGGAAATAAAGGTGGATCGTTCACTCACTCTATCTCTATCACTCTCTCTCTCTCTCTCTCTCTCTCTCTCTCTCTCTCTCACTCTCTCTCTCTCTTTTTCTTTCTTACGTTCTGAATCTGCTCGACAGATATGCACCATTGCGAGTTAGATGTACACCAGCATCGCATATGTGGTTGCATCTGCGCGTGCGGTCCTATGAGCTTGAGTGTTACGTTTAAGAGCTTTTTCGTAGCCGTATCTGTGGATCACCTATCATTCAATGGAAGCTGCTAAGGACACAAACCGTTAAAAACGAGATACGTTTGAAGCAATTTCAAGGGGGGCATGTTAAGTTTCACATAGCTGCTGATGTGAGCAACACATGCTGTCTAATGCACTCCACGTGAAATTAATGTAACCAGGCCTCTCAATGTAGATGGAGTAATCGAAAGTCATTAGCTGCTGAACGTCATCATTTTTCCTTCCGTCCCAAGTGAAACAATGACTGCAAGGGACGTTAATATTATTGCACTCTCTGCTGCTCCTCCTCCAAATAGAGGTCTTTTTGCTAGCTTCAGAAAGGAGCAACGTTAGCAACTCAGTTGCTAGTGAGCATACGACCCTTACAGTCTTAAACAATTACCATGTGAGTTTGTGGCAACTCAAGTCTACTTGTTTACGTACTGGACAACAGAGAGGGAAACTGAGCATACAATTTCGTCAGGGGCGAACTGGGCAACGACGTGGCAGAAAGTCGACATTGTCTTTTCAGAAGAATTATTTCACCTTTCTCGTCAGCGTGTGACTTTAGAACAACTTATTAAAATCTCTGGATTTGGCTGAACGGGTAATTTTAACTCTTTTAAAGCCATATAGAGCGCAAATAACTCAATGCTACCTCACGCAACTATTGCTTCTAGTCGATAGATCAAGCTATCCGATACATGCTTTACATTCGGCCGTTTGCCACAAGTACCTTGTACTCTTTTGGTGCAATTTATGGGCAAATTGGTGGTAGACATTATGCATGTGGAAGTGGCTTTAAAATGGCAGGGCAAAGAATTTGTGGAAATTTGTACAGAGAGCCAAATAAGTAGGGCAACAGTAACTAGTGGGAACCGTTGTTTGTCCTTGTGTTATCAGTTGACGTGAAGAACAGAGAAAGAAACGGAAAAGAAAAAGAAAAAGTACAGCGTTAGTAACTATAAATCTGTGTTTTGTCCCATGAAATCATGTGTACTGTTCGTACATTGTTCTCAAATGCAATGCGAAACCCCCCACTCCTTACATCACGTATCATAATACTTGTTCGAAAACTGTGTACCTGTTTCAATTGGCACTGTAAGTCCCCACAACCCGACAAGGCTTCAACCATCGATTTGGTTCTTAGAACATGTTGGGTCTTCATGTATTATTGTACTAACTGAAACCGTTACTTTGGTCAGAATTTGTAAATCATTCATGAGCTAATATTTAAATTTCCTAAAAACACTCCATTATCAGACATTTCGAGGTTTCTGTAGGTTCCATCTACTAGATTAATGATTAGTAAAATATCTTCGTATGGACCTCTCCCTGTTCTCATTCCAATCTTTCTGACCGTCCAACAGTCCATAATGGACACGCTGTAATTCCGTATGATCAGTACGTGACGTGATATCTATTTTTTTCTTCGCAGATGTTCCGAAGGCTTTTGAACGTGTTCTGCCTCCGGTCTCGGCGGGAGGCAGAGGAAGACTTTTACGGAGACCTGATAGACGTCGATTTAATTGGAAAGCCAGAGGTGAGGACCACCGAGATTTCTTGGAAAAACAGTAATGACTCTTAGGGGCACCCACGTTTACTAAGATAATTACTTGAGACCTCTGATTACTGTAAGGCCTTCTGGATTTAGTAAATCTATCTTAGCTACTCGTAGTTATAAATAGGCCATCATAGAAGAACAACTATTCCTTTGTGCCTTCGTTAAACGTGCTTGTAGCGCTAATAAAACGAAATATCCTTCGGCTCTCTATATGAGTACATCCGTTTCATAGGAACTCTGTAGCCACAGGCCTGCTCAAAATTGTACTTTGTACAAGAAGAATGTACTTTAAATAAAAAAAGGAGGTTACGCAGGACATTAACAGTCAGAAATCACTTACGTTTCTGAGCTTTAATATTAGTTGGAACTACTCGAAATCACAAGAGCTGCACAAGAATTTACGGAATGTGGAGAAATGTCTTCATAAACTGGTTGCTATTGGTTCCAAAATCGGTAACAACGTAGTGTACATTACGTGCAACTACTGCTAGTACAGCATTTACCACTACTGAACATTCTCTATATAATCTGATAAATTTAATGCAAGAAATGTATCAGATCTCACTTATGCATGATGATGATTCGTTAGCTGATACTTGGACCAACTGAGTAGGCGATGATTTTAGGTCCGGCTTAACCACTTGCAGGTTTTCAAGTCGTCCGTTGTAACTGAATGTGCGTACACGTGCTCGATATTTAGAGGTCTCAAAGCAGTGAGTGGATCCATTAGCTTATTCTGTTTTGCTTATGGAGGATGTTATGAGTGTGAGATGTTAGGTACCAGTTGGAGGTAGTTTATGTTACTATTTGTACTGCTCGTACTTGGCTGGTTCTTGTGGTCAGACAATAGAAGTTCTGAAACTAATGGGATTTTCTAGAGACTATTTATGAGGGACTTTTCACTATGTGTCGCCGTCACAGGAGGGTTTCAGTAGGGGCCATGTTCAACGACTTAAACGTGGCGACCCACGTTTTAGTCACGTGATCGGAGCGTGGAATGTCAGATCCCTTAATCGGGCAGGTAGGTTAGAAAATTTAAAAAGGGAAATGGATAGGTTAAAGTTAGATATAGTGGGAATTAGTGAAGTTCGGTGGCAGGAGGAACAAGACTTCTGGTCAGGTGACTACAGGGTTATAAACACAAAATCAAATAGGGGTAATGCAGGAGTAGGTTTAATAATGAATAGGAAAATAGGAATGCGGGTAAGCTACTACAAACAGCATAGTGAACGCATTATTGTGGCCAAGATAGATACGAAGCCCACACCTACTACAGTAGTACAAGTTTATATGCCAACTAGCTCTGCAGATGATGAAGAAATTGAAGAAATGTACGATGAAATAAAAGAAATTGTTCAGATAGTGAAGGGAGACGAAAATTTAATAGTAATGGGTGACTGGAATTCGGCAGTAGGAAAAGGGAGAGAAGGAAACATAGTAGGTGAATATGGATTGGGGCTAAGAAATGAAAGAGGAAGCCGCCTAGTAGAATTTTGCATAGAGCACAACTTAATCATAGCTAACACTTGGTTTAAGAACCATGAAAGAAGGTTGTATACGTGCAAGAACCCTGGAGATACTAAAAGGTATCAAATAGATTATATAATGGTAAGACAGAGATTTAGGAACCAGGTTTTAAGTTGTAAGACATTTCCAGGGGCAGATGTGGACTCTGACCACAATCTATTGGTTATGACCTGTAGATTAAAACTGAAGAAACTGCAAAAATGTGGGAAATTAAGGAGATGGGACCTGGATAAACTGAAAGAACCAGAGGTTGTACAGAGTTTCAGAGAGAGCATAAGGGAACAATTGACAGGAATAGGGGAAAGAAATACAGTAGAAGAAGAATGGGTAGCTCTGAGGGATGTAGTAGTGAAGGCAGCAGAGGATAAAGTAGGTACAAAGACGAGGGCTGCTAGAAATCCTTGGGTAACAGAAGAAATATTGAATTTAATTGATGAAAGGAGAAAATTTAAAAATGCAGTAAATGAAGCAGGCAAAAAGGAATACAAACGTCTCAAAAATGAGATCGAGAGGAAGTGCAAAATGGCTAAACAGGGATGGCTAGAGGACAAATGTAAGGATGTAGAAGCTTATCTCACTAGGGGTAAGATAGATACTGCCTACAGGAAAATTAAAGAGACCTTTGGAAAGAAGAGAACCACGTGTATGAATATCAAGAGCTCAGATGGCAGCCCAGTTCTAAGCAAAGAAGGGAAGGCAGAAAGGTGGAAGGAGTATATAGAAGGTTTATACAAAGGCGATGTACTTGAGGACAATATTATGGAAATAGAAGAGGATGTAGATGAAGACGAAATGGGAGATACAAGTCGAAACAAGGCCCCCGGAGTAGACAATATTCCATTAGAACTACTGACGGCCTTAGGAGAGCCAGTCATGACAAAACTCTACCAGCTGGTGAGCAAGATGTATGAGACAGGCGAAATACCCTCAGACTACAAGAAGAATATAATAATTCCAATCCCAAAGAAAGCAGGTGCTGACAGATGTGAAAATTACCGAACTATCAGTTTAATAAGCCACGGCTGCAAAATACTAACGCGAATTCTTTACAGACGAATGGAAAAACTGGTAGATGCAGACCTCGGGGAGGATCAGTTTGGATTCCGTCGAAATGTTGGAACACGTGAGGCAATACTGACCTTACGACTTATCTTAGAAGAAAGATTAAGAAAAGGCAAACCTACGTTTCTAGCATTTGTAGACTTAGAGAAAGCTTTTGACAATGTTGACTGGAATACTCTTTTTCAAATTCTAAAGGTGGCAGGGGTAAAATACAGGGAGCGAAAGGCTATTTATAATTTGTACAGAAACCAGATGGCAGTAATAAGAGTCGAGGGGCATGAAAGGGAAGCAGTGGTTGGGAAAGGAGTGAGACAGGGTTGTAGCCTCTCCCCGATGTTATTCAATCTGTATATTGAGCAAGCAGTAAAGGAAACAAAAGAAAAATTTGGAGTAGGTATTAAAATTCATGGAGACGAAGTAAAAACTTTGAGGTTCGCCGATGACATTGTAATTCTGTCAGAGACGGCAAAAGACTTGGAAGAGCAGTTGAACGGAATGGACAGTGTCTTGAAAGGAGGATATAAGATGAACATTAACAAAAGCAAAACGAGGATAATGGAATGTAGTCAAATTAAATCGGGTGATGCTGAGGGAATTAGATTAGGAAATGACACACTTAAAGTAGTAAAGAAACTTTGCTATTTGGGGAGCAAAATAACTGATGATGGTCGAAGTAGAGAGGATATAAAATGTAGACTGGCAACGGCAAGGAAAGCGTTTCTGAAGAAGAGAAATTTGTTAACATCGAATATAGATGTAAGTGTCAGGATGTCGTTTCTGAAAGTATTTGTATGGAGTGGAGCCATGTATGGAAGTGAAACATGGACTATAACTAGATTGGACAAGAAGAGAATAGAGGCTTTCGAAATGTGGTGCTACAGAAGAATACTGAAGATAAGGTGGATACATCACGTAACTAATGAGGAGGTATTGAATAGGATTGGGGAGAAGAGAAGTTTGTGGCACAACTTGACTAGAAGAAGGGATCGGTTGGTAGGACATGTTTTGAGGCATCAAGGGATCACAAATTTAGCATTTGAGGGCAGCGTGGAGGGTAAAAATCGTAGAGGGAGACCGAGAGATGAGTACACTAAGCAGATTCAGAAGGATGTAGGTTGCAGTAGGTACTGGGAGATGAAGCTGCTTGCACAGGATAGAGTAGCATGGAGAGCTGCATCAAACCAGTCTCAGGACTGAAGACAACAACAACAGTAGAGAGATGGGCTCACATCGTTTTAGCTTTTTAAACTAATTTATATGCATAAAATGTAAGCTTTCACGGCCGGTAATGTCTTCACTTGAAACCACTGGTCTGGTAGGCCGTGGCCGATTTATAAAACTCTCCCCTGGCGTTTCATCTCTCACTGCTAGAGACATCCTCGGAGAATATCTGTCGCAGTCGGAGACGAAACGTCATTAGAGAATTTTGTACACCGACCAGGGACTATCAGCCCGGATGATTTAAGCGAAGATAATTTAAAAGCAGTTTGCTTCAAACCCATTCTAAGTACAACACATTAACGATCCAGACCCAAGGTAAAATACTGTCGTATTGTTACCTTATGACCGTCTGGAAAACAATCCAAGTATGTGCTACCAAAGCTAAGACCTTTCTGTCTAACTGATAAATGTTGCAAGGCTGCTGAATTTAATACACTAACAGGAGATTAATTTAACTTATGGTGCGAGTAAACGCCCACAAATTATTAGATGTTACATAAAAGATAGAAAATAAAACTGAAAATCAATAAATGGATGAAATGTGACCGTGGAAACAAAACTTCCACAGAGGATGAGCGCCGCGCGTTGGCGGCTGCGCTCAGACGTGGACGAGTTGGTTCTGCTGGCAGCGCAGGCGGAGAAGTCCCGGCCACCGCCTGCTGCCATTGATGTAGCCTGCGGCAAAGTCATCGGTAAGGTAAGGCGGCACTAAAGTCACAACTTCATTGATAACTCGCTGCTAAGGGTTAAGTTAGATTACATACAACATACCCTTTTCTCAGACCAATATAAAGTGGCACAAGTATAGTTAATACTGGAAGATAATAATTATGATCCTTGTCACCATTAATGATTTCGCCTGAAGACACTTCCCTTTCTTTCGATCACACGCAATAATAGAAAGATGTTCTCTGTTAATGCACACTTTGTCCATACGAGTCACACTATACAATTATTTGTAAGGTTGTTGCGTAAAGGTAGTCTTATGAATTTTAAAGGGAAGAATTGCTTTTGTGTGCAGGTGAACGATGGCTGGATGGTTGTGACGACTGCCGAGATCCATGAGCCGCCTGTGGTGGAGTGTGACGAGGACATCCCGCCGATCCCTCGCCGCCGGAGAGGGTGTCGGAGGTGCTGGGCGGAGAGAGTCGGGGAGAAGACCGTTGTGCGCCCACCTGGGGGCCGGGCACACCGCCTCACTACCCGCTAAACGTATTCATGACGAGGACATCCCACCAGTTCCTCGTCGTCAGTGAGGGTGTTGGAGGTGCTGGGTGAAGAAAAGTCAGGGACAGGGACAGGGATAATAACTCACTAACCAATAGACATGTTCGTGAGGAACTGATTACAGTGGGTATCCCAACAGTGCCTCAACGTTGGGGATGTGTTAGAGACACTGGCCAGAGAATGTCACGGCTATGAGTCTTGGGTGACTGCAAATTGGATGGTGACAACAGCTTTTTTACAAGCCAGTGAACATATTCATGAGGAACTTAGAACAGTGTATGAGGAGGGCATATCACCGATGCCTCATTATTGGACAGGGTGTTCGTGCTGCTGGATGGAGAATGTCATGACTGGGACTCTTGCATGTCTGCAAATTGGATTGGGATACCGGCTCACTAGCCAGTGAACATATTCATGTGGAACCAAGTGCATTGGCTCAGAAGGACATCCCACTGATACCATGTCATCAGTGACAGTGCTGGTGGTTCGGGCAGAGGAAATGAAGACTAAATCTCTTGTTTGTCTGGAAAGTTAATGGGGACACCGACTCACAGATATTTAAAGTGAATGAATTATTAAATGAATTGATAAAATGAGACTTTGAAAGTATCCATGTAAAAGAATGTTAATGAAGCTTTAATATCATTGAACTCCACTTAAACAAGTAATGAAATAAAATTAATAATATCTATCAAAGATGTACGATTATTTCTCTCTCTTTACATGTATGACTGCATGTAGACAAATATTTGAGAATGTTATCTGTTTGATGCCCATCACCCACAGAAATATTATACACAGACTGCCATAACTTTCAGTACACAGGATATCCTTCTTCATCATTACAAATGACACATAATAGTGAGTTCATTTTTCTAACGACCAACTAGCAAACAAATTACACACGTAGTCCACTTTACCTGCCTGCATTGGTGCATAGTGCAGTTGTATTTTTACATAAATGCCTTTGTTTCTGACCTAACGGAAATGAAACAGCCATATAACATTATAACATAGCTGTGAGTGAAAGCGCGTCATTCGCTTGAATGCCTACGACAGAAAAGAAGTGAAAACATAGGACGATCAAACTGAACATCGATTGAAACTTGCGAGGATCTAAAGCGGGCAACGATTTGCTTAAAACTCCATTGCTCTCCTCTCAACTACAGGGATTTCATTCTAGACATCAATAAAATTTATATTCCATACAAGTATCTAAGATAGTTTCTGATATTACAGGGTGCCTAAGGGTTACAGGAGTCACAGTTTTTAATCAATCATCAGTAAATGTAGTTTCTTGTTTGGAAGTGTCGAGCGCAACTTCCAGTGTTACTCAAGACTACTAAACATTTAATAAGGACAACATTCACACACACCATATTCTCAACACGAGAAGAGTTGACGTACACAGAAACGATCCTACAGACACATAAGTAACATCACTGCACTACGTGGCGCAATTTAATGAGTGTAAGTAGATGAATTAATAAATACACACAAAGTATAAGCTAATTATGTACAGAAAAAATATTAATTTATTAGGAGTATCCCAAGGCCACCGGCCGTATCATTATGCTCAACTGCTCAACTTTACTGTTTGCACAGCATGGATATAAATGTTGCGAGTGGGCCAGACAACAATGAAGAGCATTCTCCGGTGACAACACCAAAGCTATTTTATTCAGTAGAACATTAACACAAATTCTTCTCCCCTTACTCTTACGAAAAAACTAATTTTTTACCAAATTCTTAACAAGAAAATGTTTCCCATATTAGCTAAACCTGTCTTTTGTTTATAATACTTTGGCAGTGACCGAAAATAACCTTTATTTGTAGACTTAAAAATTCGTTAAAGCTACTAAAATTCACCGTAAACTAGAAGTAAACACACAACAAATGTGTTACGCCCGTCGGTGACGTATGTTTATAATAAGACGAAGCTATATGAATACATTTGAGACCTCGCTTCTGCGGTGATAATGGAACAGACAGCATCGGTGGTGCAGCGCTGCCATCCATTACCGTACTGGTCGGTGGGCAGATCCCATACAAGGTCAACTACAACAGACGCAAAACTAATCTTAAGAACTTATAACAGTCCACTCCATTTACAGCAAAGTAAGGACAAATTCTGGTACATAACAAATTGTAAGGCAACATAAATTGATAAAACCATATTCCCAATGACTACACACGATTATAAGCAAACTATCTGCAGGCGCAACTCAGAATTGCAATGGGTTATACAGTCCTCTGCAACACCAAAATTATAGTAACACCAGAATTACAGTAAAAGTCGAGAAGACAAGTCTTCAACGCTCCAAAATTATTTTACCATATGAATGATCATAATGACGGCCTTGAAAATAGTAGCTTTTTTAAAAATGAATCTCCATATTTTTATTGGGATACCAAACAAACTTTAAATGCCCAAAAAAGATGTACTTAAGCTGGTCCGGAACAACTACAATGAAAAGGGTAGCTATCCTTAAGATAAACTGCACTGCTTTTAAATAGGAGACACGACAGAATTTCAATCTTCAGAAGTTTTTCATCAGTAGTTGGCGCTAATAATTTAAATGAAAAGAGCAGGACCTATTAAAGAAATCTTCACCAATGAAATGAGCATCAGTTATTTTGGAATGAACCGCGACAGGCAACAAGTACAGCGATACAGTTGAGGTGAACCTGGCTGGACTACCACGATGCTAGGTTGAAAAGCACGAAGTTTATCTTAACAAGCTCACCGAAATACTTCATGAATTAATAGGGAAGGGCACACAAGGTATCATCAAACTTGGATTATTCAAATTTATGGAGTTTACTATTACCCCAAAAGTGGCCAGAACGACGTCCTTGTAAAGAACAGGACCCTAGCCGCCGATAAAGAGTTTAATACGTCAGGGCTGAAAGGCGGTAGATGAATTACCTCAAGTGGGAGAAGTTTTGTGAGTGTTGGAACATTGTGAGGAATTTGCGAATGCATTAACGTTCCACAACAGTGATACTTTAGTTGACGTATTTGTTGACTATTGGTTTGTTCTGTAAGCGTGTGGGTGATGTAGTAGAGATTCCGTTAATGTTGGATGACTTAGAGAGGCAGGTTTTGTGATAAAGTTAATGGTCACTAGTTAGGGCCGAACTGGCGGTTTTCTGACGTGATGACTAATAAACTCGGAGTCATTAACATCTACATCTACATGACTACTCTGCAATTCACATTTAAGTGCTTGGCAGAGGGTTCATCGAACCACAATCATACTATCTCTCTATTATTCCACTCCCGAACAGCGAGCGGGAATAACGAATACCTAAACCTTTCTGTTCGAGCTCTGATTTCTGTTATTTTATTCTGATGATCATTCCTACCTATGTAGGTTGGGCTCAACAAAATATTTTCGCATTCGGAAGACGAATCCAGTCGCACAACTGAGTAACCACCAGGATTCAGTATAACATGGGTTTGATGAACGATATTCTGGTTTGCTAACCCCCATAATGGTTACGCCACCCAAAATGAAAATTTTGTGACAGCTGATTAATGAGAGGCATCGAGTCGGCGTGATACGGGTTTTCACCTCTCCGTATGCGTCGCCCATGTTTCAGGCACCGAAGGGTCAAGCCGGTAGTTAGCGATCGGTAGTTGGTTATACAATTCGTAACCAAAAAGCCGTCTTAAAATCTGTACCACTCCCCTCCTTCCGTACCTGTTCTATTTCCTTTGCATGGGGCACAGTATACTACCGTCCTGAATTTGAACAAGGCCTACCAGAATATCTCTCTCATGGAGGACTGTAAACGTGCTACAGGATTTTACACCGTTTGGAAGCTGTACCAGTTCGGTAGAGTTCCTTTCAGTTTATATACCGAATCGGCAGTACTATCATTTGTCTTAGACTCAGTTTTGGGTGACGCGTGATTCAAATCAGTGTGCAGCAAAGTCCTTATTAGCCTGCAGGAAGTGGGTTTGACCGTTTAACCATCCATGGTAAATATGGAACTAAGGGAGCTTCCCTTTTTAGGACCTTGGTCTCAGCTAGTGTTGTTAAAATAGATCAGAGAAAGAGATAAGATCCTTAGAGAAGAATGAAATACCTCTCTTTATCCGTATGTCACATTTTTTTATAAACTTTGTTTAGAATTTTGTCCAATTTGCAGCCACAGTAAATGGCTTGAGGAAGAAAGGGTTGAGTCTCCAGACGGGGGAAACGCAGCACGCGGTCTTTAAGACAATTATAGTATCTTTGAGTATTCTGCAGGTTTTGGATGTTACGGATTTTGAACGATCCTTCATTGTCCAAACGTGTGCTTCTAATTCTTGCGTCGTTGCTGTCGTTCCACAAAAGAACGATGGAGTGCGATCGTTTAGCTTATGGTTCCAGAGCCATGTCCCACACGTAACTGAAGTACTCCGTGTGAGTGGGAGGTCTTCTTGGTTTTGGCCTTTCAAAAGTTCAAGTTCCACTTGGAGCTTTGCCATTTGTCCTCGGAACAGACCGTCAGACTTTGATTTGGGTGGTCGCGAGATCCAGGAAGACAGGACCAATCGCGAGGTGGGTTCGAGGTGGGCTGTGTATGTTTCCACCTTTCGTTGCCTTGTCAGGCACATCCAGGGAGCAAATAATCTGGTAACAGATTCACTTAGCCGTATGCTCCAGGAGCATACAACGGAATAACAGCTGTAACATGATTCACTGGACTCCAAATGGGTTTCAATCGTGTTTTCTGAGGTACATGAGCTCTTTGGGAAGTTTCTGGACAAATTAGAGGCAGGAACCATAGAATTAGGGGATGAGACAAAATCCTGATACTGGGAAAGGTGTCATGTAATGAACTGAGAAAAGAAGTATATGTTTTAAGACTAAGAGCGTTTACCGTGATTTATTTTCAAAGAATATTCTTAAGAATTTATTTTATTTACTAGCGATTCATCAAGAACATTAGCGCCCGCATCTCGTGATCGTGTGGTAACGTTCTCACTTCCTACGCTACGGGTTCCCGCGTTTGTATTCCAGGCTGGGTCAGGGATTTTCTCTGCCCCGTGATGGCTGGGTGTTTTGTGCTCTCCTTAGGTTAGTTAGGTTTAAGTAGTTCTAAGTTCTAGGGGACTGATGACCATAGATGTTAAGTCCCATAGTGCTTAGAGCCATTTGAACCAAGAACATTAACTCATTTAATCGCACTACGTAAGCATGGAAGTAGATGCCAGGCAGTTACTGAGGAAATCATAACCAAATTGCTTTTAAGAAATATCGATTTTTATTCACTTTAATTGTGCCTAAAAGCATTTTGTTTAAAGAAACAGATTTAAAATTATCATCAGGAAGCACCCTATAAATATCAGGGTTACAAATTATTCAGAGGCACAAAGAAACACGTTTTGACTGTATGAGCTTTCTGGAAGAGAACCTAGCCGCTCCCTTTTGACACGGCCGTAGTTACTACCGCTCACAACAGTCTCTGAAAGACTACACTGGTGCAAATCTGCAACACACCAGATAACTTTAAACTAAGAGTTTTAACAATTTACAGACGCACACAAACTATGCACCCCCCGTAGGAGAGAAGGAAATGGTACAAAACACTAACAACTAAAATATTAACCTTGCAACCGAAGGTGCAACTCGATTTTAACATGTAAGGTGAAAGGGTGGCGACATTATATACTAAAATGATCATTTAAATATGAGCCCATGATATGCAATCTTATATAAAATTCTACACGTTTGGCCAGACCATAGTTAAGATGCTCTACAGTACACAGATACCGCCTCTTAAGATCATAGGCAATAATATCAAAGTTTCCAAAAATCGAAACACATTTCAGATATTAGACCGTTACCCTCCAACCAATAAATTCATTAACACACCAAATCCGACAAACATGACAGAGGTAGTTGCTAACGCACGGTACATCGATAGGGAGAGTTCCGCCGCCAAAGCAAACGACTGTTGAATTCACCAAGAAAACATGTAGAATGTAGCAAGAGTAAATCAAACAACATGTCACCAATCACTTAACTTTTAATAAACGGCGATTTCTCGAGAAGACTTGGTGCAGCACCCCCAAATAGCTCTCCCGAACCGTCCGCTGCCAGCCGCTTCAACGGACGCCGGAAGGCTTGCCGATCTCCCGTCTCACGGCGTCGCAGCTCACACCGACCAGACTCATGTCGTGGGTTGACTCCTGTTGCTCTCGTGTGGACCGCGAAGTCACTACACCGTGCTATACGCCGCGGCCCACTGGGCTCACGTGGCGACCTCACATGCGCCGACGCTCCAGACCGACAAGTCGTCTTGTGTCTCAGTGTGCGACCGACCAACCAAACATTCCAACCGCCAATGACCATTGCCTGAGCAAACTCGAGCAGAATGGCGGCCTAACGCGCAGACTCAGATGCAGCAAATACGCTCCGACCGGGCGACCACTCGCTGAGTTCTCTTACTGCCTAAGAAATCCGGACTAGAGACTGACACAGAATGACCGAATAGCGAGCTCATAGCGCCCCTTAAATTCACGTGTACAGCCAACATTTCCCCTTTCCCACCAGAGGGAGACACCAAAGGTGCGATTGTCACAGCGGCGCCACCGCCACCACAAACGGAGGGCGACTGTTTCACGCTACGCGATGCAGCGCGCTCTTCAAAACAGCAATTTTTACCCCGGCTCAGGGCGACAGATCCTTTAAGAACTGTTTACCAGAGTAACTAGTGTTGGCCAATTTTAAGTATTTTGAGAACCGCCTTATTGCCGGTCATTTGGAAGTGAATAAAACGGTTATGAAAGCTAAACTTTATCTGTCTGGTCCACAACAAATAAAGATGTACATACATTAGTGGGTAAATGTGAAGATTTCAAATGCGTCAAGCCCAAAAATAGTTCTACAGAAGGTTTACTTCAGTCCACGCGAGGAAGTGATCCCATGGACAAAATGTTCATTGATTATGTCGCACCAGTCACACGGCAAAGGGATGGGAACCGTTATGGTATTGTAGTGGTGGACTCAATGTTTATTTTTTGGGTCATCAGGTTTTTCACTGGTTTGATGCGGCCCGCAACGAATTCCACTCCTGTGCTAACCTCTTCATCTCAGAGTAGTATATCCAGCCTAAGTCTCCCAATATTTGCTGGATGTATTCTAATCTCTGTCTTACCCTACAGCTCCCTCTAGTACTATGGAAGCATTTCTTTGATATCTTAACAGATGCCCTATCATCCCGTCTCTTCCCCTTGTCAATGTTTTCCACGTATTTTGTTCCTCACCGATTCTGCGTAGAACCTTCTCATTTCTTACCTCAGCAATTCATATAATTTTCAACATTTGTCTGTACCACCACATCTCAGATGCTTCGATTCTATTCTGCTGAGATTTTCCGTAGTCCATGTATCAATGTAATACAATTCTGTGCTCCATACGCACAGTTTCAGAAATTTATTCATCAAATTAAGGCCTATGTTTGACACTAGTAGACTTCTCTTGGCCAGGAATGCCATTTTTTCCATTGCTAGTCTGTTTTTGCCGTCCTTCCTCCGTTCATCATTGGTTATTTTTCTGCCTAGATAGCAGAATTTCTTAGCTTCATCTACTTCGTGAGCAACAACGTTGATGTTATGTTTCTCGCTGTTATCATTTCTGCTACCTCTCATCGCTTTCGTCTTTCTTGGATATACTCTCTGTTCAGATCCTGTACTCGATAGATAGTTCATACCGTTTAGCATATCATGTAATCCTTCTTTACTTTCAATCAGCATAGCAATGTCATAAACGAATCGTATCACAGAATTTTAACTCCACTCCTGAAGCTTTCCTTTATTTCCATCATTGCTTCTTCGATGTACAGATTGAACAGTAGGGCGGAAAGTCTACGTCCCTACCATACATCCTTTTTATTCCGGCCGCTTCGCTCTTAGTCACCCACTCTTATTATCCCCTCTGGGCTTTCGTACATATAAAATATTACCCATCTCTCTCTATAGCTTACCCCTATTGTTCCCAGAATTTCAAACAACCTGCACCATATTATATTGTCGAAGGCTTTCTCCAACTCGACAGATCCTAAGAACATGTCTTGGTTTTTCTTTAGTCTTACTTCCATTATCAACTGTAGTCTCAGAATGGCCTCACTGGTGGTTTTACCTTTTCTAAAGCTAAACTGATCGTCATCTAATGCATCCCACAATTTTCTTTTCATTTCTTCTGTATATATAAGTCTTGTCACCAACTTGGGTGCGTGATCTGTAAAGCTGACTGTGTTATAATTCTGGTTCCTCTCTGCTCTTGCACTCTTCGAAGTTGTGTGGACTCTACTAAACACCCATCACTTACAGATAGCCTTCAAAATCATGTCTGAGTTACGCAGACTCGGATAGATATGTCAATCGCGATAGTCATGCGGAATCTTCGACGGTTTTCTGTGCCAGGCCTTTTGACAAGCATTTGGTGAGGCAATTGCAGATTGATAGGGAAGGCGAAACAGCGGCTGAAGGCTCGCGCGCGGCCTACCGCCATCCAGTCCTGACATATTGAACTTTATCAGTCTGAGAGTGGTATGTTGGTCAAAGCAACGTTCTTGTATAGATCAAGTCTACATCCGTCGAGATAGAGTTTAATATGTTTTAACTGAACGCACTCACTTTTCTTTTTAATTTGAGGAACTCTCAGCTTGGTATCTTTGTCCGTGTCTATATTGTGTACCAAGGGACTGAGAGGGTTGAGCATCTGAATGTTCTAGCTTGGACCCACAAAGCAAGAGACCAACTTAGAAAATTTGGGTACTTCACCCTAGCCTTTGCCACAAGATTGGAAATAAAAAATGAACACCAACCCTCACCCTGCATACATGGTGACCCTTATTATAGCACTGTGCCTACCTCCAATGTGTGAGTCCAGTATTCTTTCTCCTTGTTTTACATTGCTGCTGTATGACCTCAGGTGTGAATTTGCCCGGCGAAAGATCGTTCAAAGACGTAAAGTAGATAGTGGAGAATCCAGAGGGTAACTCCACGTCATGCAGAGGGGTGTTGCCTTACGAATCTCATGAAGACACGTATCAAAGGCTGAGTTGAACCTCGGAATAGAAAAAAGTCCACTAGTGCTGAGATTCTGTGTCATACATGATCAGTGCAGTTTTTAAATTACTGTTCACTGTTTCGGCAATAGAACGCCGAGGGCAGTACGGTAGGGTGATGAACTGAAACGCTTAAATTGACTGGACAGAAAGGCTTAGTACTGTCACCAACCACTGTTTGAATTAGGGCAAAAAGTGGAGAATAGTCTAGACAACTGGCATATGTTGAAGGCCGTAGTCATTCGACTGCACGGAACCAACTTTATACAACAGGTAATAGCGTCCCTGTAGTCTAGGTGTAGCGCGCTTGTGAAGTAATCGAAACGTTCTCGGCTCCCTGTGTGCAACCCGCAACGGGTTAAATTTTGATTAATAATAAATATTGGCGGCCGAAGACTTTCGGGGTAAGAAGTCCCCCTCATTATGCCAACAGCCTTGTTGAAGAGGGCAGAGAAGCGGACAGAGGTTTATAACCCCATTTGTCCTCGGGGTGGGAAATACCCCTAAAGGAGGAAGAATCAGCAGTGGCCAATGGCATGTGGATGCGAAAGGCAATGCAAACCATTGCATCAGATCATGTAACGCTTATCCAGAGGACATTTGGCCTGTAACTGAACAAGTGTCTTGATGATATCTTCGTTGGAAAAAGACAGCAAACCAACACCGACGACGATAGTTCGGATATACATGCCAACGTCGCATACTGCAGATGAAGAAATAGAGAAAGTGTATGATGATATTCAAAGTGTAATACAGTACATAAATGGAGATGAAAATCTAGTAGTCATGCGGGACTGCAATGCAGTTGTAGGGGATGGAGTAGAAGAAAAGGGTACAGCAGAATATGAGCCGTGGTCACGAATAAGAAAGGAGAAAAGTTAATGGAGTTCTGTAACAAATTTCGGCTAGTAGTTATCGAATACTCTGTTCAATAATCACAAGAGAAAGAGGTACATTTGGAAAAGGGGGGGTGGTACCCGAAGATTTAAGTTAGATTACTTCATGGTTTGACAGAGATTCCGAAATGGATTGTAAGCCATTCCCAGGATCAGATATAGACTCTAATCACAATGTAGCAGATACGAAGAGTAGGCTGAAGTTCATGAGATTAGTCACGAAGAAACAACACGCAATGAAATGGGATATGGAAGTACTAAGAAATGACGAGATACGCTTGAAGTTCTCTAAGGCTATAGATTCAGCAATAAATAATTACACAGTAGGCAGTACACTTGAAGAGGAATGGACATCTCTAAAACTGGAAACAAATAGGTACAAACACGGTAACTGAGAACAAATGATGGCTAAGAAGGAAATACTTTAGCTGATCGATGAAAGAAGAAACTATAAAAGTGTTTATGGAAAGGCAGGTATACAAAGATACAAATGGCTGAGGAATTAAATAAATAGAAAGTGAGAAAACCTAAGACAAAACTGCTGCATGAAAAACGTGAAGAAATCGGAAAAGAAATGACTGTCAGAAGGACTGACCCAGCATACAGGATAGTCAAAAGAACCTTCGATGACATTAAAAGCAATGTTGGTAACATTAAGGGTGCACTGGGGATTCCACCGTTAAATGCAGAGGAGGGAGCAGTTGTGTGGAAAGAGTACATTGAAGACCCTTTATCAGGCGGAAGATTTGCTGATGTAATAGAAGAGGAAACAGGAGTCGATTTAGAAGAGATAGGGGATCCAGTACTAGAATCAGAAGAGCTTTGGAAAACTTAAGATCAAATAAGGCAGAAGGGGTAGACAACTTTCCATTAGAATTTCTATGATCATTGGGAGAAGTGGCAACGAAAATACTCTTCACGTTGTGTTTAGTAGAGTCTGTCGACATACGACCTGACTTCGGAAAAATATGATCCACACAACTTCGAAGACTGCAAGAGCTGAGAGATGCCAGAATTATAGCACAGTGAGCTTTACAGCTCACGCATCCAAATTGGTGACAAGAATAATATGCAGAAGAAAGGAAAAGAAAATTGGGGGATGTATTAGATGACGATCAGTTTTGCGTTAGAAAAGGTAAAAGCACCAGAGAGGCAATTCTGAGACTACAGTTGATAATGGAAGCAAGACTAAAGAAAATCCAAGACATGTTCATAGGATTTGTCGAGTTGGAGAAAGCATTCGACAATGTAATATGGTGCAGGTTTTTCGAAATTCTGAGAACAGGGGTAAGCTATGGAGAGGGACGGGTAATATTTCATATGTACAAAAGCCCAGAGGGAATAATAAGAGTGGGTAACTAAGAACGAAGCGGTCGGAATAAAAAGGTGTAAGGCAGGGATGTAGACTTTCCGCCCTACTGTTCAATCTGTACATCCATGAACAAGATCGGTGCTCCTGTTGATGGTATCCATTATAATGAGGTATCTGTTAACATGGAGGGTGGGGAGTCGGTAACTGGATATGCATGAAAGAAAAACCTTTAATGTTTAAATGAAATGGTTGCTGGATCTGTATATGGACGATAGTTGAATAAATATTAAATAACTTGGCAATATTTATCTGTTGCATAATGGATAGCAGTAGGACGTAAAAATGAAAGTTTTGCGAGAGAATACGTGCTCTGGTAAAAATATCACACTTATTGAAGACACAACGGAACAATCTAATAAACTAAACGATTAACAAATGGGTGATTAAATGATGACTAACTGAAATCCTCTGCTGCCGACAGGTGTTGTTGATATACCTCGATATAGACAGCTGACAATGTTTGCCCCGACCGGGACTCGAACCCGGAATCTGTTGCTTACATGGCAGACGCTCTATCCATCTGAGCAACCGTGGACACATATGAATAGTGCGACTGCTGCGACGTATCCCGTACACGCTTCCCGTGAGACACTCATTCCCAACTGTCCACAATTCTATATACGTGATGTACCTTATGGACATTTACCCATTCACTGGTTACTCGCACACGCTTTGGCGATTCCCGTAAGAGTTTCGGCAACCTGTGAGCAATCGCACAGACGAAGGTCAGTGGCTAGGTAGCCTTTAACTATATACACTCCTGGAAATTGAAATAAGAACACCGTGAATTCATTGTCCCAGGAAGGGGAAACTTTATTGACACATTCCTGGGGTCAGATACATCACATGATCACACTGACAGAACCACAGGCACATAGACACAGGCAACAGATCATGCACAATGTCGGCACTAGTACAGTGTATATCCACCTTTCGCAGCAATGCAGGCTGCTATTCTCCCATGGAGACGATCGTAGAGATGCTGGATGTTGTCCTCTGGAACGGCTTGCCATGCCATTTCCACCTGGCGCCTCAGTTGGACCAGCGTTCGTGCTGGACGTGCAGACTGCGTGAGACGACGCTTCATCCAGTCCCGAACATGCTCAATGGGGGGCAGATACGGAGATCTTGCTGGCCAGGGTAGTTGACTTACACCTTCTAGAGCACGTTGGGTGGACGTGCATTGTCCTGTTGGAACAGCAAGTTCCCTTGCCGGTCTAGGAATGGTAGAACGATGGGTTCGATGACGGTTTGGATGTACCGTGCACTATTCAGTGTCCCCTCGACGATAACCAGAGGTGTACGGCCAGTGTAAGAGATCGCCCCCCACATCATGATGCCGGGTGTTGGCCCTGTGTGCCTCGGTCGTATGCAGTCCTGATTGTGGCGCTCACCTGCACGGCGCCAAACACGTATACGACCATCATTGGCACCAAGGCAGAAGCGACTCTCATCGCTGAAGACGACACGTCTCCATTCGTCCCTCCATTCACGCCTGTTGCGACACCACTAGAGGCGGGCTGCACGATGTTGGGGCGTGATCGGAAGACGGCCTAATGGTGTGCGGGACCGTAGCCCAGCTTCATGGAGACGGTTGCGAATGGTCCTCGCCGATACCCCGGGAGCAACAGTGTCCCTAATTTGCTGGGAAGTGGCGCTTCGGTCCCCTACGGCACTGTGTAGGATAGTACGGTCTTGGCGTGCATCCGTGCGTCGCTGCGGTCCGGTCCCAGGTCGACGGGCACGTGCACCTTCCGCCGACCACTGGCGACAACATCGATGTACTGTGGAGACCTCACGCCTCACGTGTTGAGCAATTCGGCGGTACGTCCACCCGGCCTCCCGCATGCCCACTATACGCCCTCGCTCAAAGTCCGTCAACTGCACATACGGTTCACGTCCACGCTGCCGCGGCATGCTGCCAGTGTTAAAGATTGCGATGGAGCTCCGTATGCCACGGCAAACTGGCTGACACTGACGGCGGCTGTGCACAAATGCTGCGCAGCTAGCGCCATTCGACGGCCAACACCGCGGTTCCTGGTGTGTCCGCTGTGGCGTGCGTGTGATCATTGCTTGTACAGCCCTCTCGCAGTGTCCGGAGCAAGTATGGTGGGTCTGACACACCGGTGTCAATGTGTTCTTTTTTCCATTTCCAGGAGTGTATATGAAGACAGTAACTGTTCTCGAAAGAACAGAATACTGTTGATGACCGTGCAGCTTTTCCCTGGAAGAAATGATGACTAACTGAAATCCTCAGCTGCTGATAGGTGTTGTTGATAAACCTCGATGTGGACAGCTGAAAATGTGTGCCCCGACCGGGACTCGAACCCAGGATGACCTTTGATCTCGATGCAGGGTCTGATAGATATTTCACAGCTGCGTAGCAATGTGAATAGATGAGTAATATTCCCACTATATTTTTGTTCCTGTATGAAATTTAGCCTTTCTTTACCTCCCACTCAATAAGAAATAAAAAATTGAAGAATAACTGGTTTGAATACAATCTCTCATTATACTAAATTTGCAACTGTTGTAAAACAGCACGCTCCTAATCAAAATTCCACTCACCTCGCGTCTTGTGAGAAGACTGGCGCAGTTTTCTCGAAAGAACAAAAGCAAACGGCAAGCAGGCAGCAGCTAATCTAGATTTCTCTTTCAAAATGAAATTTCCAAACAATGTTCAAACTGTTGCTTATCTCATGGTGGAATGTGGATAATGATTTACAAAGTGTACAATGATGAGAGAGAATTTATATAAAAATATAACAACTTAATCAATTGAAATCTTGACGTATGAGTCAAACTTATTGTGTTACAAAAAACTATTATGAAAAATTTATATTTCTTTCACTTTTCAATGAATACATCATATTCATTATAGCTGTGGTCCTGTAGCAATCTCCGTACCTTACCGAGCTCCCCAGCAAACCACCTTCCACTTCATTCCGTCATATTGTAACCCCATCTATTCTCATATATCTAACTACAGTAGTGAATATCCAAAACATATTCCTAGGGATTTAGATTAATTCTTTCCACAGACACTTTTAGTGCTCATAAGAGCGCTTTTTGCCTCGTAACGTTTATTATTTACACAGTTTCGCATCCCTCTACTTCTAGAGCTTCATCGAGATACTTGACATTCCAGTATACGATGTATGTAACGGATTTGGTTCCTCATAAATAGTGCTACATCAGTTTTATTGGACCTGACACCTAAAATCCTGTTTTTTGCACCAGTTTTCCGAAGTGTGTTGAAAACTGTCTGCTGTTGCGACTTGGAAAACTTTGTCGTGGAATTTGTAAATTTTCGCAATTTTATTAGTACCGCGTCCAGGTGGCAGAGGCCAGTCCAGCCAATGCGGCAATTAAGTAAGGCACTGGGCGGTATTGTTGACATTATGACAAAAAAGTGCAGGCACAGGGGCATTTGCGACACCGATCCACGGCCGAGCGCATGAAACGAAGTGTGACCAAGAGTGAAGTAATATTTTATTACATTTCATTACTCGAGAACGTACGTGATACCAAAAAACCTCACACTTTACATATATAACTGGGTCTAGCAACCATTTATCACTAGAGAACGAGCTACGAAAAGCTAACGGAAAAAATAATATGAAAAAAACTACTCGTCATCCTCCTATAGGTGTACATCGGAAGCATAGCTGTAAGCGTACAAATAATCGAACTGCACTGAGTTGCAATGGATGCACACCTGATCTGTGCACTGACGTTGTTACGACCAAATTACCCACCCTCGTACTGATCAGGTCTCCACCCTCCGAGATAAAGTTTAACACGTCAGGGTCGATCGGAGGTAGCCCATCCTTAGAGAGTTTGGACTTTGTATTACAGTAAGCTCACAGGCGATGGGACACAGCATCTCTGAGAAAACGATGAAATGGAGAATATCCCTTACGACCATTTCATGAGTGTACCGTGAATATTAGGAATCCGGTAAAATATTAATGCAAAGCTTTACGCCTCGCCTTGTCCGTCAACAGTTGGAGTGATGTGGGACCCCTGGTAAGTCTAGATACAAGTCTGACAGATGACACGTACGTAAGCATCCTGTCTGATAACATGCATCCCTCCATGTCCATTGTGAATCCCGACAAACTTGAGCAATTCCAGCAGGACAATTTGACACCCCACACGTCCAGAATTGCTACAGAGTA
Organism: Schistocerca gregaria; assembly: GCF_023897955.1. Taxonomy (NCBI): domain Eukaryota; kingdom Metazoa; phylum Arthropoda; class Insecta; order Orthoptera; family Acrididae; genus Schistocerca; species Schistocerca gregaria. The sequence goes on from NC_064925.1 coordinate 408,256,739, forward strand.
GCTACAGGAATACTCTTCTGAGTTTAAACACATACGATGGCACCAACCACCTCAGACACGAACATTTTTGAGCATACCTAGGACGCCTTGCAACGTGCTGTTCAGAAGAGATCTCCATCCCCTCTTACTGTTATTGATTTATGGGAAGCCTTGCAGGATTCATGGTGTCAGCTCCCTCCACCGCTACTTCAGACATTAGTCGAGTCCATGTCGCGTCCTTTTGCGGCAGTTCAGAGTGCTCCCAAGGGGCCTGCAGGATATTAAGCAGGTGTACCAGTTTCTTTTGCTCTTCAGTGTATAGGAAAGAAAAACCTCGCGCGGTTGCAGAGTGAAGCGCATAGAATCGCTAGTTCACACCACCCGCGCATTACCTGTGTAATCCAGTCATCTATTTCCAGGGATGTCGGCTGAACAGGACGTGACACGTTGTCAAAAGAAAATACCAAAGTATTCTTCCTGAGATTTGTAGCTAGGCTTAATACAGGGACGAAATTTCGGTTAAACACCCAAAATTCCAATTAACATCAGCACGACCAGAAGGAGCATTCAGATTACAAGGAATATGAGCAAACGCGGAGATGAACTGACGGATAGCACTCAACGAAGCTCAAGTACAGCGATGTAAACACGGAATTGCAGAGCAGCAAAGAAAACAGCGTCCACTCGCTATCGCAGCTGAAAGTGAACTACCACTATACCACGAACTGGGGACAACCTCTTTGCTAACTGATATGTGCTGTATGGGACTGGCTCTTAAGCCACACTAGCAAATTACTTTTACTCTCACAGAGTTAGATATGAAATTTGTCTTGTACACTCTCATTCACGCTTTTCATTCATCAGGTTAGAAGAGGAAAGGATGTATATACCTACATACTGCACATAGATGTATTGAATATGCGTAATCGTGCTCGGACAGTTACCAAACGTTAGTAAAATGTGAAGTGAAATAAAGATAATATACCTTGTAGTCACTAAAGACGCATTTAGCTGCTCAGCCTTTTTTATTTAGTTTACAGTTAGCGCCCACATTTCAGGTGCCAGATGTACGTACATTAAGTTAAATGTTAAGTAAAATGACGAAGAGGCTCATGTAGAGACCCTACAATTTGATATGTTTAATGCATGTAGATAAAAACAGTAATGTTCTTAGCCCACTGCTAAACCCACGGAAACTGAATTCATTGTGCTGTTTCACCCCCTGTGGTTCTAGTAAATCAAACAAGTACCACTAAGAAGTGATAGAAGACTCTTCACTAGATCCTTATGACAGGCGATTTCCTCAGGCTCTATCGAGACGAATGTTGTGTGACTTTTGCCCGCTAAAGCTTATATGTGGTGCAGTTTCATCCTCCTCACCACTTAGTCCACTCTTAGAGAGCCTTTCCTTCCGTATCCATCGTGTGTTGATGTTTTATGAAGTTCCCCGTCCAGTCATGAGTTCTACCGCGAGTTTCATCTGTTTCCTGTTCAAGTTCGACATTATAGAACTTCTCTTGAAATATGGAGTCGGCAATATTGTTATGCCATATTTCTGATTTTGAGTCTTAGATCAATATTCTACGCACCCCCTTCTGATTCAACTATGCAGTTTTGATTGTACCATCGCCTTAGGTTATGACAGGTTCCAGGGGCTGATAGATATTTCACAGCTGGTTAGCAGTCTGAATACATGAGTACCATTCCCACTGTATTTCCGTTTCTGCGTGAAACTTAGCCCTACTTTAATTTCCACTCCTAAAAAAAATACTTGTTACCAAGACTATTTCTTTACAAACTGTTTTCCACCTTGAGCTCGTATGCTAACTATTAACAAAGTATAACGTAATTTGATCTGAAATGTAACTGCGCTGAATACAACCTCTCTTTATATTAAATGTGCAACTGAAGTAAATAAGTGGCATCCATGTAATCAAAATTTCCACTTACCGCAAGTCTTGTGACAACACTTTTGCAGATTTCTCCAAATTACAACAGCCAACGGCAAAGCAGACAGCAGCTGAGGTAGATTCCTGTTTCAAAATGAAATTATCAAATTATATTCAAACTGTTGCCTACCTCTTGGTGCAATCTGAACAACGTACAAAAGAGTACAAAATTTACAGAGAATTCTTATAAAAATGAAATAACTTAATCAGTGGAAATTTTAATTCATGGTCAGGGCATTGGGGTGGATTAATTCGCCCCAACGCTTCTCTTTAGATTTTGCATTTATTGTCACACCCTTCAGTGTAAACAACAGAACAAGCAAAGTAACAATGCGAGAATATTTGAACTCGTAATATTTGCTATATAACTTAAGAATTATTTAATAAGCAATAGGAATCTAAGATTATTCCTATCTAACAAACATGTTTTTAAGACCATAAACGATAAAGATCAACGATTAAGAAAGTCAAATAAACTTGAGCAAGGATGACTTTTTCAGTCTCTAAATGAAGTCAGTAGGCGTCATAGGGGATAATAGGACTTACATTAAATGTTAAATCAATAAGAATGATCACTCATTAAGAATTATAAACACAAATTAAAGAAGAACCGTTTAAAGCAACTAACATCAATAGCAAATAACTAAGTCACGTCTAACAAAATCTATGAAAATCAAATCTTTCAGTTCTATAACGCTGTTGGATTGTGGAATACGCCGGATTACCGACACTGAAGGCTAAAGTCTACCAAACAACAATTTCTCCAAAGCTAGAACCATCTTAATAGTGTAAAATACTTAGGTTATCCAGAAATACTATAATTCGCCTTTCTTGGGCAAAACGGTGGAGTAGATAAATAACCTCTTATTCCATGCTCCACGAACATTGAGCGGCAATAGACACTCGGACAACTCTTATCCAGCGTGGCTCGGGAAAGAGGATGGCTCCACCAGGAGGAGGAAAGATTTACCCGAACTGGAAAGGGAACTCGTCTAACACGAGCCACTAGGTTGGACGAAGACCAGATGGCGAATTTTAATCATTAATCAAAGCTTGCTGGCCAGAGGACGAAAATTACAGAGGCAAAGGTATCTTTATTTGTGCTCACAAGAACTGGTAACTTCTGCAAATGAGATTCCAGCAGAACTACCGCCGCAGTATCAATACGGGACTTCGGAGCTACGGAGAGGAAGTCAACAACGGTCTCCACCCAATAGGCGTACCATTTCAGACAGATCGAGCAACCGACATCAGTCGTGGCTAGGCGGATTCCCAAATAGAAACTCTGGCACTACCATAAATGTAATTACATAGAGCACTTAAGTGCCACGGGGAATTAACTCCTTAACACAAGAATATACACACAATAACCAAGACTAAAGTTAAATACTAAAACACAACAAATATTGGCGAACATTAACATAATCTCGCAATTCAGACATCCATAAAATTAATTGGCAACAATCCTCTCTGTCTCTCCACCAGACAATACACGGTTATTTAATATCTTACAACGTGCTTATCCAAACAGTGACCTACGCCGTCCATGGTAAAATAACAGCTTTCAGAAGGTCCACAGCCAAAAAAATTTTCCCATTTTTTGTTTCTTTTCTACGCGCGCTTTAAGTCAGCATGGCGTTCAAATACACGATCATACACGGGGCAGTAACTCTCACGCAACGCAATTTCCGATCACAAAGTCAAAGCAGAGAAACGTACCACACAGTTATTAATAGTTCCCACAACACGGGAGTTTGTCCCCGCCAGACGACGACCGTTGCACTAACTAGATGAAAAATCTTACTTTCAGTGACGACACAACTTCCTGGAGGTTATTAGCAGTCGCAGACGGACTTCATAGCTTCCCCAGCCCATGAACGGAAACCAAACGTTGTCCACAGATTTACAGCCTCTTGTGTCCTCACAGCCCTGGTTTTTGGGCTCATCCAGACTTAATCTAGAGGGACCTAGAGGGACCGAGCGTCCGGCTACAGAACGGTCGTCCAAGGCTGAACACTCATCTCAACTGCCTCCTCCGCCCTCGGCACGGCACACCGCGGCTCCTCCCAGAGGGCGCGCTAGCAGCGCCCTCGCGGAGGCTCCGCAACGTCCTCTACGAGAAACTCCAAACAGGAGTGAACCAAGGGAAAAACAGGAACCGTGCCAAAAACACGGTTCACACAGCACTACGAAATACGTCCCTCACCTACCCTACTTCAAATAATGTAGCAGAGCGCGCAGAGGCAAATACTTTGCCACGACAAGACCAAACATTGTTTAACGTAAATTGCTCTCTCTCTAAAGTGCGTATATAAAAATGAAAACGACGTGACCACCTCGCAAAAAATAGGTGCTACGATCTTGTAAACCCAGAAAAGAGCGAATTTCGCCTATGGCTATCTTCCCTCGAGATACTGCTCTCTCTGTTCTACGCTGTGCCCCATAAGTTCTGGCCCCAGAAGGTTTATCTGTTTTCGACCTTCTACCAGACCAGATTATGTCTCCTGCAAGGTATTGTGGTTCATTCTTCGACTGCTCCCTTCTTGCAGTTGTTAGACAGAAACGCTTATGAAATAGCAAAATGTTATTGTATGGTAAGTCGGCATTTTATAGACAAATCCTATATTTATCACACTCGTTATACTGATTCGAAATTACCCTTATGCTAAAGGAATCAATTTATTTCTAGTTTTTTAACTGTATGTCGCTGCAGCTGCCTCCATTGTAACCAAAGATGAAAAGGTGGCATGGATGGTCTCCATACCAGCTAGTGGGTGTGCAGCTGATTCCTCCTTTTACAGATAACCAGTCCAATGTCTGTACATTACTAAGCTTCCTAACAACCACCCTCTACTTTATTCCTCCATACTGTAGCCCCATCAGTTAGAAGCTAGTTTTAACATCCGGCCATTTTAGTGCTGCAAAGAGTGCATTTTGCCCACAAATTTTGATTCCTTACGTGAGGGACCCATGATAGTTTCGCATCCCTCTACTCGTAAAGTTTCATCATTAACCTTGTCATTCAAGTATACGATCTGTGTGATGAATTTTCTTCTTCATAAATGGTGCTACATCAGTTTTCTTGGGCCAAACACTTACATTCTCTTTTCTGCCCCATTTTCTTCAAAATGTGTAGTACACTTTGTGCTGTTGCGCTCCTTAAATGTTCGGCTTGGGATATGTGAACTGTTAGAATTTTATTCCTACCGCCTGCAGGCACTAGAGGCCTGCCCACTCTAAGTGATAACTATGTAAGCCACTCGACGCTATTGTTACCAGTATGATAAAACAGTCCAGGCAGAGGGGCGTTTACGCCACCTGTCAACGGCCGAGTGCATGGAACAGTGTGACCAAGAGTGAAGTAATATTTTATTACTCAGGAACGTACGTGCTACCAAGAAACTCATACTTCGCAAATTTAACTGGGTATAGCAACCCAGCTTGTAAATAATCGAACTTTGTTGCTCAAAGCATTGAGTAGTGCCGCCGTTCTGCCTGAGTTTGAACCTAACAGAATGATGTGCTTTTGAATTTCAGAGTAACCACAATACACGCTTCTTGATGAAGATCTGTTGACTACCTGCCCAATGACTGACTCATACCCTCGTTCTTCATTTCTCGTGGGCAACTCAGCATCACGGTAGCTGCCACTCATGACTCAGGTCAACAGACGTCACCAACGGGAATGGGCGTCGGCGTATTACTCGATCGGCCGTGTTTTCAAGCCAAAGCGCGTCCGTGAAGACAGCTGGAATGCAGTATAAGGCTGCTTTCATAAAGATCTGTCAATACGACAATCGTTTGAGTATACGACCCCGCGGTAATCTGCCCTCTCCCTCACCATTCACCCATCATGAGGGGCAGAGGTCAGGAATAGGCGGTGGTGGTGGTTACGGTTTAACGTCCCGTCGACAGCGAGGTCATTAGAGACGGAGCGCGAGCTCGGGTTAGGGAAGGATGGGAAAGGAAATCGGCCGTGCCCTTTCAAAGGAACCATCCCGGCATTTGCCAGAAACGATTTAGGGAAATTCACGGAAAACCTAAATCAGGTTGGCTGGAGACGGGATTGAACAGTCGTCCTCCCGAATGCGTGTCCAGTGTGCTAACCACTGCGCCACCTCGCTCGGTCAGGAATAGGCCCAACTGTTACAGTTGGTGTCATGAATTAGTCGTTCCACTTCACGACGCGGGTTGTCTGGGGCAATCTTCTTCCAGCATACACACTGTAGAGTTAGACGAGAGAGGTGATTGTTCAGTAACACTGAAGCCCAAAGAACGTTTCTTGGAGTCGGGCAGTAAGACTGGGTAATTTAGTAAATTACATCCGAGCAGTGGTACTGGTCGTATCTCCATTTCACTAGCATTGGCTCATTACAATGGGGTGCGTTGAACCACACGTTGTATATGTTTCATTCAGTATTTTTTCTCAGTTAAGAGACCCACAACGTCGAGTACTGGGTGGAATATGATAAGGTTACGTTTGCGAATTCATGTGAATCCCTGAACTTATCATTGTTTGTTTTGCAATTTTGCAGGGAACGAATTGCCATGCACTACGGCTGTAGCAGGCACATTTTTTACGTGTACACGTGTTGATCATTCGGCTCTCCATAGTGCAGACTATAGATGGGTGACGACACATGAGGAAAGGTAACTTTTAAGGTTTTTCTGCAGTAGTGAGTTACTTGTGTTTCTGGTACTGGTAGTGGTGAAATCAAGTGCTGGTATTACAACAGAACACATGTCGTAATCATCCCTAAGAAATCATTGGATGGAACCAAGGAATACTGAGATAGTAGATGATTATCCAATGGCTAATTTTACTGAAATTTTGGATAAGTGTTGAGTGCCGTTATTTTACTGCATGTCACTCAAAAGTTGTCATCAGTTGGAAGTAGCACTTGAGCATAGGCAAAAGACAGCGTATACCGCATCATGCGGACATTATCAATAGAAGCGAATGTCATTCGGTTTATAAATCGCTCCTGCTACTTTTCAGGAGTTATTGGGCGGAGTTTTAAGAGGGTTAAATCCTAGGGCCCGTGTTGTTATTGTTGTTGTTGTCTTCAGTCCTGAGACTGGTTTGATGCAGCTCTCCATGCTACTCTATCCTGTGCAAGCTGCTTCATCTCCCAGTACCTACTGCAACCTACATCCTTCTGAATCTGCTTAGTGTACTTATCTCTCGGTCTCCCTCTACGATTTTTACCCTACACGCTGCCCTCCAACGCTAAATTTGTGATCCCTTGATGCCTCAAAACATGTCCTACCAACCGATCCCTTCTTCTAGTCAAGTTGTGCCACAAACTTCTATTCTCCCCAATCCTGTTCAATAGCTCCTCATTAGTTACGTGATCTATCCACCTTATCTTCAGTATTCTTCTGTAGCACCACATTTCGAAAGATTCTATTCTCTTCTTGTCCAATCTAGTTATAGTCCATGTTTCACTTCCATACATGGCTACACTCCAAACAAATACTTTCAGAAACGACTTCCTGATACATGAATCTATATTCGATGTTAACAAATTTCTCTTCTTCAGAAACGCTTTCCTTGCCATTGCCAGTCTACATTTTATATCCTCTCTACTTCGACCATCATCAGTTATTTTACTTCCTAAATAGCAAAACTCCTTTACTACTTTAAGTGTCTCATTTCCTAATCTAATTCCCTCCGCATCACCCGATTTAATTTGACTACATTCCATTATCCTCGTTTTGCTTTTGTTGATGTTCATCTTATATTCTCCTTTCAAGACACTGTCCATTCCGTTCAACTGCTCTTCCAAGTCTTTTGCCGTCTCTGACAGAATTACAATGTCATCGGCGAACCTCAAAGTTTTTACTTCGTCTCCATGAATTTTAATACCTACTCCAAATTTTTCTTTTGTTTCCTTTACTGCTTGCTCAATATACAGATTGAATAACATTGGGGAGAGGCTACAACCCTGTCTCACTCCTTTCCCAACCACTGCTTCCCTTTCATGCCCCTCGACTTTTATGACTGCCATCTGGTTTCTGTATAAATTGTAAATAGCCTTTCGCTCCCTGTATTTTACCCCTGCCACCTTTAGAATTTGAAAAAGAGTATTCCAGTCAACATTGTCAAAAGCTTTCTCTAAGTCTACAAATGCTAGAAACGTAGGTTTGCCTTTTCTTAATCTTTCTTCTAAGATAAGTCGTAAGGTCAGTATTGCCTCACGTGTTCCAACATTTCGACGGAATCCAAACTGATCCTCCCCGAGGTCCGCATCTACCAGTTTTTCCATTCGTCTGTAAAGAATACGCGTTAGTATTTTGCAGCTGTGACTTATTAAACTGATAGTTCGGTAATTTTCACATCTGCCAACACCTGCTTTCTTTGGGATTGGAATTATTATATTCTTCTTGAAGTCTGAGGGTATTTCGCCTGTCTCATACATCTTGCTCACCAGCTGGTGGAGTTTTGTCATGACTGGCTCTCCCAAGGCCGTCAATAGTTCTAATGGAATGTTGTCTACTCCCGGGCCCTTGTTTCGACTCAGGTCTTTCAGTGCTCTGTCATACTCTTCACGCAGTATCGTATCTCTCATTTCGTCTTCATCTACATCCTCTTCCATTTCCATAATATTGTCCTCAAGTACATCAACCTTGTATAAACCTTCTATATACTCCTTCCACCTTTCTGCCTTCCCTTCTTTGCTTAGAACTGGGTTGCCATCTGAGCTCTTGATATTCATACACGTGGTTCTCTTCTCTCCAAAGGTCTTTGTAATTTTCCTGTAGGCATTATCTATCTTACCCCTAGTGAGATAAGCTTCTACATCCTTACATATGTCCTCTAGCCATCCCTGTTTAGCCATTTTGCACTTCCTGTCGATCTCATTTTTGAGACGTCTGTATTCCTTTTAGCCTGCTTCATTTACTGCATCTTTATATTTTCTCCTTTCATCAATTAAATTCAATATTTCTTCTGTTACCCAAGGATTTCTAGCAGCCCTCGTCCTTTTACCTACTTTATCCTCTGCTGCCTTCACTACTTCATTCCTCAGAGCTACCCATTCTTCTTCTACAGTATTTCTTTCCCCTATTCCTGTCAATTGTCCCCTTATGCTCTCCTTGAAACTCTGTACAACATCTGGTTCTTTCAGTTTATCCAGGTCCCATCTCCTTAATTTCCCACATTTTTGCAGTTTCTTCAGTTTTAATCTACAGGTCATATCCAATAGATTGTGGTCCGAGTCCACATCTGCCCCTGGAAATGTCTTACAACTTAAAACCTGGTTCCTAAATCTCTTTCTTACCATTATATAATCTATTTGATACCTTTTAGTATCTCCAGGGTTCTTGCACGTATACAACCTTCTTTCATGGTTCTTAAACCAAGTGTTAGCTATGATTAAGTTGTGCTCTATGCAAAATTCTACTAGGCGGCTTCCTCTTTCATTTCTTAGCCCCAATCCATATTCACCTAATATGTTTCCTTCTCTCCCTTTTCCTACTGCCGAATTCCAGTCACCCATTACTATTAAATTTTCGTCTCCCTTCACTATCTGAACAATTTCTTTTATTTCATCGTACATTTCTTCAATTTCTTCATCATCTGCAGAGCTAGTTGGCATATAAACTTGTACTACTGTAGTAGGTGTGGGCTTCGTATCTATCTTGGCCACAATAATGCGTTCACTATGCTGTTTGTAGTAGCTTACCCGCATTCCTATTTTCCTATTCATTATTAAACCTACTCCTGCATTACCCCTATTTGATTTTGTGTTTATAACCCTGTAGTCACCTGACCAGAAGTCTTGTTCCTCCTGCCACCGAACTTCACTAATTCCCACTATATCTAACTTTAACCTATCCATTTCCCTTTTTAAATTTTCTAACCTACCTGCCCGATTAAGGGATCTGACATTCCACGCTCCGATCCGTAGAACGCCAGTTTTCTTTCTCCTGATAACGACATCCTCCTGAGTAGTCCCCGCCCGGAGATCCGAATGGGGGACTATTTTCCTCCGGAATATTTTACCCAAGAGGATGCCATCATCATTTAATCATACAGTAAAGCTGCATGTCCTCGGGAAAAATTACGGCTGTAGTTTCCCCTTGCTTTCAGCCGTTCGCAGTACCAGCAAAGCAACGCCGTTTTGGTTAATGTTGCAAGGCCAGATCAGTCAATCATCCAGACTGTTGCCCCTGCAACTACTGAAAATGCTGCTGCCCCTCTTCAGGAACCACACGTTTGTCTGGCCTCTCAACAGATACCCCTCCGTTGTGGTTGCACCTACGGTACGGCCATCTGTATCGCTGAGGCACGCAAGCCTCCCCATCAACGGCAAGGTTCATGGTTCATGGGGGGGGGTCTAGGGCCCGTACATGATCTATTTGAATGACTTAATAGTGTATTCTTCGGTTAAACCAGAACATGTGAGACGATTGGAGGATGCTTTTAGTAGGTTAAGTCTGCACATCTGACAAGCAGATGCAGTCGTTTGTCGCTTTGAGCTGTCGTTAATTCATAAGGGATTTCTTGAATACAACTGAACATATGAACAAATTAGTTAGTAAGTTAGATTTGTGTTCCATATATAATTCTATACAACAAATAGTAATGATGTGTAATCAGTCATTTCACATACACGTCGCCAAATAATTTGTAAAGATGGCTACATGCTAATTATTTATAACTGTAAAATTTACATATTTAAACTAGTAACTCCTGTCCACCAACATTTACCCATTAAATAGAAATTCTGTCTGTCGGAATGCTCAGAATGATCAACTCCATAAACAGATGACTGTAAGATGATCATGGGTGACCGCCACATGTCATTCATACAGTAGGTTTTTCAACAATGAAGTGTTTCTTCTTTTAGATGAATTTCCCCAGAACATTATCCCATTTGACGTTATTGAATGAAAATATGGGTTATATAGCATGTTACTGATTTGCCTCTCCCCGAGATTTGCAATGTTTCTAATTCCAAATGTGTCTGAACTATGTTGTTTTAGGAGTTCCAAAATGCACTTATTCCAGTGTAAATGCTCGTCAATACTGACACATGACAATTTTGAAGTTTCCCCCTATTCGCTGATTCCTTACTACTTGTTACCTTAACACTGATGTAATACTCACAGATATGAAGAACTGAATATATTGTGCCTTTTTAATACTGAGTGTGAGATGATTCTCAGATAACCAATGCGAGTTTTAGAAACATCGTTTATCATTTGTTCTGTTTCTTGCGTATGCTTGGACTGGTTACACGACTAGTGTTATGTGCAAAAAGAATTATTTCTGCTTGTGGCGTATCAGACCACAGATCGGTTACATATATAGGGAACAATAATAGGCCTAATACTGAACCTTGGGGAATCATGTCCTTGGACTATACTGGTAGACTTATTTAGTACAACTTTTTGTATTGATTTGGTTACATATGACATTATCGATTGATTTTCTGTGTCTCCAGTCTCATAAATCTGCAATTTATCTAGGACTGTACTGTGATTCACACTGTCAAACGCCTCAGACAGGTCGTAGAAAATGCCAAATGGTGCTATTTATCATTTAATGCTTTTAAAATTTGGGGAGTTAACATGTAAATGGCGTTCTCAGTAGAGTAGCTCCACTGAAAGCCATACTGTGATTTGCTCAGGATATGATTATTGCTGAGGTGAGATATTATTTCACAACAAATCACCTAATGTAAGCAGCGAAACAGGTCGGTACCTACTGACATCTCTCTTATCATATTTCTTAAAGAGGAGCTTAAGAACGCGATATTTCAGTCTCTCTGGGAAAATGTCTTGAGTTAGTGTCGCATTGCATTATTTCAGATAAGGCCGAACTTATTATAGGGAAAAATCTTTATTATTCTATCGGGAACACCATCTAAACCAGATAAGATTTGTGTTTTAGAGAATGTATAATTTTCTTAACTAGGTAATTCAGAACGAGTGTAATGTTTCAGTGGACGCCGGAGTATCAGGTATCAATGGAGCAATTGGAGGAAACAACGATGTCCGATGTAGTATTGCTATTCCAGATTTTGACAAATAGTTCATTCTGTCTTATGATTCCACAAATAAGGCAGTCGGCTGTACTTTGGGTCGAATGCTTTATGGACAGGGGCACCTAGTAGTTTATGAACCGTGACGGTTTAATAAGGCGTAAAGTAACGGCTCACAAATGAAAAGGAAATGTTAATGGTCATATGTGATATTACACATTTCTGATGTTTTGTGAATGGTAGAAAATTTAAAGTTGTGGCGGATCATGCGTCATTGAACTGATTGTTTAGTCTAAATGATCCCTCTCCTCGTTTGCCACTTTGGTCCCTCAAGCTAATACATTTAATTACGAGGTTGTCGGGCACAAGACACACAAATGATGTTACATTAAGTCGCAAAACAGCCTTGTTTAGTGTATTGGGCAAGAGTTTATTGGAACAGCAGGGTGCATAGGCAGACGATACCGATTATCAAGCCTTTAAGTCACAGCCGCACGCTATAATACTTGAAGATTTGTGGTACAGACTTCCGAAATAGGGACCACGTGTCGTGGTCCCCAGAGTTCTTCAAAAGAAACTGATACAACAGGCTCGTGACCAGCTGATATCAGTTGTTGATTGCCGACGAGCAACAGACAGGCTTATTACGGAATGGTTTTGGTGAAGGAATAGGAAGCTTGTCAAAGAATGTCTACGATGCCCTGAGGGAGTGGATATTTTACACTAGAGAATCCCTTCGCTGAGGTCAACAGAGGCGTCGAAGCCATTTTAAATGCTTGAGCTCGACATTTGCTATCCACGGTACACCTGTACGCAAGTGCTTACGGCTATAGACATTTTTTGCGTGTTATAGTAATGATATCAATTCCAGATCAACAGACCACTACAGTGGCAGTACCATTATATTTGATATTGGAGATTTTAGTCCCCATTTTCAAAATGCAAAGCCTTAATGACACTGACGCGGAATTACTGTATTGGCCGGAAGGGCTATTAAGGGCATTACCCTTCGGGAATTTAGCTCACCTTAATGCCACCTTCAACCCTGAACTTACGCGTTCCTTAGACAAATTTATGGAATGACAGGAGGTGAAAATTTTAATGGAGGTGATATACAAAATCGTAAGCACGAGGTTATATCGATAATTATTTCATCTACCAGTTGTGCCTGCTCCTACTAGGTTATTGTCTATTTTATTTCTGTAATAAATGCAGAAGGGGACAGAGTTTACAGAACAACCGGCACACCAGTTTCCAGCCAAATGGTTAACCGACATAGGCCATGGAACAACTGACGGGAGTAGAATCTCTATACTAGGTAGCATAAACATTATACTGAGGACTGTATTGTAGTTAAGTCCTAGAAATCGCACTTTGAGAGTAAGTATATAAAGGAGAAACTCACATTGGTCATCTCAGGGCTGCAGCTGTGTGTTGCCATCAGCACAGCACAGAATTCTTTTGGTTAACGCTAATTTTAATTAAAAATTCGTCTTGGAAGACACGGGAGGTCTTTCGAAAGAAAGGAGGTGTGTAGCAGCCGGAAAAAAAGTTCGGTGCCCCAATTGTGAATATTTTAAACGTTTTATTTTAACAAGCGGCCAGTCTGTAGAGGCCAGCCCTGCCGATGTGCTAATCGAGTAAGCTTTTAGATTGCACTTTTGACATTACGCTAAAACTTTCTGGCAAAAAAGGCTTGACGCACTAGACTTAGGGGAGTCACATAGAACCGTAAAATCCTCAAAACGTCGTGACCAACAGTAAAATGATGTATTATATCTACATCTACATCTACATGGATACTCTGCAAGTCACATTCAAGTGCCTGGCACAGGGTTCATCGAACCACCTTTACAATTTCAATCTTGTATAGCGCGCGGAAAGAATGAACGCCTATATCTTTCCGTACGAGTTCTGCTTAAAGTTGTTGACAAACGTCAACAGGGACAGATGAAAATTTGTATCCCGACTGGGACTTCAACCCGGGATCTTCTGCTTCTAAGGCAGATGCTCTATCCATCTGAGCCACCGAGGACACGTATGATAGGGCGAATGCAGTGATTTATCTTTGGAACGCCTCCCGAGAATCGCACATTTTGTTTTTGCATCCGCGCAGAGGAAGAAGATGGTCAAGTGGCCAGTGAGACTTAACTATATATATACTAAGATGCAGCAGATTCTTCCAAAATTTGTGATATTGCTCCTTCAGTATGTGACTGTCAATACAATTTCAATCACAGCTTTATCTAACACTGGACAAAGTTCCACTGAACAGGAAACAATAAAGAATCAAAGGGAAATGAATCAATGTTGAGATAATTGTTGATGTCAACCCTGAGAAATAGAATGTCCATGTGTTCTAAGGTCACGTAATAATATTATTTCTGGAGTAAGGCGATCGTTTTGGGAGTCGCATCTGCTACCAAGCGGGGGAGACCTTATGACCAACTCCCTTAAACGTAAATTTTCCGATTAAGCTTAAACGAAAAAAACGTAAAACACTCGTAGAATCTGGAAGAAGACTGCATTAAAGAAAGTAAATATTTTCTTAGGAAATTTGAAAGTATAAAGTACCTGAATAGGTATCAATATTTTCAAAAGGTGGGCATTAAGTTCCGCTCCCCTCTGTCCACCTACCTTGGTATCGTATGGGTTAATGATGTTACAGCTACTGCAGCACTGAGAGGTCAATCAGGCGAAGAAATACTTTGTGTGGCTGAATTTGTGTTTAACATGAGAGGCCAGTACGTATGTGGCATACCATGAGATCCAAAGTAAATCACAGTCGTTTCAGCAGTTGGTTGCTGGATTACGCCAGTGTTACAAAAAGAAAATACCATAGGAATTTTTCGCGAGGAGCTCAATACTTTTAATTTGAACCGTGATAAGGCCATGGAAATATTTTCAGGCAGGATTTGCGAAGATAAGTTCCAAAAAAGCGGGAGCCAACAACGTGTTATCGCAGGAGGCTGAAGCTCTTAGGACTGTGGCGCAATTTGAGGAAATATATTTTGTCATGAAGCAAAAGGTAGCTCACTGATTTGTCCCTTCTGAGGTGAGGTGCTACAGGTGTGGGCGCGAGGGCCATACACAGAAATAGTGGAGAATTGGTTCAAATGACTCTAACCACTATGGGACTTAACATCTGTGGTCATCAGACCCCTAGAACTTAGAACTACTTAAACCTAACTAACCTAAGAACATCACATACATCCATGCCCGAGGCAGGATTCGAACCTGCGACCGTAGCAGTCGCGCGGTTCCGGACTGAGCGCCTTAACCGCGAGAACACCGCGGCCGGCGACGGTACGTGAGTGTGTGTATTACCGTTATCATTGTTGTAGTACCTCTAGATACGCAGAACTCAATAAGCTGTGTATTTTTAAAATGAAGGGCGAGATTACTCGCGAGAAAACCAGTCAAAGACACTTTTAAAAATATTGTATACCATTTGTTCTGTTTCTGTATGTATGCATGGACTGATTTTGGTACCGGTGTCGTCTGCAACCAGACCTAATTCTGTTTGTTGTATATTATACAAAAGATCGTTTACATATGTGGGGAACATTAGCAGACCCAAATCTGATCGTTGGGGATTCATGTCCCTGGACTATAACACTTGAATTACTAAGTACAACATTCCACTGGTTGGCTGTACAATCAGTCTCACAAAATTTCTATTTATCTAGAAGAATATTGTGATTCATACGGTCAGAAGTCTTAAATAGGTTGCATGAAATACCAACCGATGCTGCTTCATAATTTAATCATCGTTAAACTTGGCGAGTTAACATGTAAATGGCTTTCTCAATAGAGCACCACTTTTGAAACCGTAGCTGTGATTTTCTGAGTATATTTTCAATGCTAAGGTGAGATACTATTCTACAAAAAATCACCTTCTCAGATATTTTTTTCAAATGATGTCAGCAGTGAAACAGGTCTATAGCTGAGTTAGTGATGCAATACGTAGTTCGGATAAGACAGGATTTATCAAATGGAAACAAATATATTATACAGTGGAAGAAGGAGAGTCAGGTAGTATCAGAGAAACTGTAGGAGGCAATGAGTTCCGATACCGTATTGGTTATTTCATATATTAGAAAATGGTTCATTGTCTCTAACGAAGCTTGTAATGGACAGTCGGATGTATTTTGTGTCAAATGCAGTAAAATAATGCGTAAAGTAACCACTCAAGAACCGAATGCCAGCGAGAGTGGCCGAGCGGTTGTAGGCGCTGCTGCTACGGTCGCAGGTTCGAATCATGCCTCGGGCATAATTGTGTGTGATGTCCTTAGGTTAGTTAGGTTTAAGTAGCTCTAAGTTCTGGAGGACTGATGACCTCAGATGTTAAGTCCCATAGTGCTCAGAGCCATTTGAACCATTAACCGAAGCGATAAAGGCCATATGCGATATTATACATTTCTGGTGTTTCATGTCTGGTAGACGATTTAAAGTTTAGGCTGATCTGAGTCAATTAAATGGTTGTTTTGTCTAAGAGACTCATCGACTCGTTTGCCTCAGTGCCTTCTCAAGTTCAGTGAGTATGATGATTATGAGGTTGTCTACACAAATGCAGATAAATTAAGTCGTAAAGTAGCCATTCTGAGTACTCGGGACAAGATTATATTGAAAGAGCAGAAAACGCAGGCCGATAGTAAAGGGTGATAGGCTTTTAAGTCAAACTGCACATTATCATTCATGAGGATATTCGGTACACAGTTCCAAAAGAAAGTGTTAAGTGTTACAACGGGCTCATGAGCATGATATTTCAGATCGTGGCGACCTACGATCAACAGATAGGCGTATTGCGGAATGGTTTCGGTTTGGAACAGGAAGAGTGGTTTGGTGAAATATGTGAAAGACTGTGTACCATGTGCGCAGAGAGTGAATACAGAAAATCCCTTCGCAGAGGTTACCAGAGGCGTCGATGTCAATTTAAATGCTTATTCTAGACATTTGCTAACCATAGCCAGAACACCTGTAAAGAATACGTATGTGCTTACGATCATCAATGTTTCTCACGGTATCTAGTAATTATAGCAATTCCAGATCAAAAGGCCAGTACAGTATCACAAGAATTTATTAACAATTTCACACTGAAGATTGGAGTGCCTGATAACTTAGCTATAGACCGGGGGTACTAACTTATTTTCAGTACCTACAACCAGCTGGGCTGTGTATTACATATTCAGAAGTTATGAACAAGCCCTTTCTACCCAGAAGCCGACCGCGGTGGTCTAGCGGTTCTAGGCGCTCAGTCCAGAACCGCGAGACTGCTAGGGTAGCAGGTTCGTATGCTGCCTCGGGCATGGATGTGTGTAATGTCCTTAGGTTAGCTAGGTTTAAGTAGTTTTACGTTCTGGGGGATTGATGACCATAGATGTTAAGTCCCACAGTGCTCAGAGCACTTTGAACAATTTTTTTTTCTACCCAGAAACTAAAAGCAGGATGGAGCTTGAGCCTCAGACTATTCCTTAACTGCTAAGATTGTACTTGAATGCCAGACAACACGACTGGGATACCCATTTTGCATATCTAGTTCGAGCAAACAACTTCAGTTTCATATAAGAACTGTCATGTCACTATGTGAGGTGCTGGTTGAAAATGCATACTCAAATTGACTTCTGGGGTCCTCAATTACTATCGAATAGCGAACCAATGAATAAGAGAAGTAAGGTGCAAAACCCGTACACAAAGGTTCTGGAACGCCAGGAACAGCGAAATAGGCGCACTCGTAGCCTGCCTCAGTATCGCAGAGGGCAATGTGTGTTAACTACTAGCCCCTATATACCAAAGAGGAAGACAAATAATTTCTTGACTAAATACCGCGAGCCGTACCACGTCGTTGGTATGACCTCAACTGTTAACGGAAAGGTACAGTCTCCTACCAAAACTTACAATGTCTATCCTGCACGTTGGTCTGGTTAAACAGTTTAAGAGTGCTTTGGACGCTTTGACCGACCCGGTAAGATTAGGTGAAGCTGGTGCAAAGGAGAAACGTAATCGTCTAGACAGCTTAAAGCACATGGCTTGCCTATGGTCTGACGTCACTTGTTGCATTATTTGAAATATTATGTTGCTGTTGGATTTATTCTTGATATTTGTGTTATGCGTATTTTTTGCATTGTGTTGTTTTCAGGGTATTTATTGTTTTCATGTCTTTGCCACATGTGTTTTTTATTATTGTAGTTTCATTGTCAGGTTTGCACATGTTTAGCTGTCGTTCATATGTTTGTTTAAGATATATATATCACAAGGCAGTCGGATGCCTTCCTTATGAGACATCAGTGGACATTGAAATCAACACATCAGAGAAATGAAATTTTGAGACTCCTAGATTTTGTTTCGGATTGATATACAGATGCAAAGGGAAGTAACGTTTTTTAGGGAGGTGCTCAAGGAGTATCATAATCACAGTAAATTAAGAGCACACTTATCACAGCTTGTATATGTTGGCCACAACCTATTGTTTGTAGGAAGTAGAGGAGGAGGAGGAGGAGGAGATTAGTGTTTAACGTCCCGTCGACTACGGGGTTATTACAGACGGAGCGCAAGCTCGGGTGTGGGAAGGATGGAAAAGGAAATCGGCCGTGCTCTTTCAAAGGGACCTTCCAGGCATTTGCCAGAAGCGATTTAGGGAAATCACGGAAAACCTAAATCAGGATGGCCAGAGACGGGATTGAACCGTCGTCCTTCCGAATGCGAGTCCAGTGTGCTAACCACTGCGCCACCTGGCTCGGTGTTTGTTTGAAGTGAACTTGGTTAAATGCGGGAGAAAAATTAATAAAAACGTTGTCCGCGATAGCAGAGTAGGAGAAGTTCCTAAATTAAATGATGTACTTGGTCATTTTGGAATAGCGGTATTGCTATGAAGAGTGAGGTGCTTTGGCTTTCATCCTGGGAAGGGTTTCTGTCTTAGGTGTACACTCACTTGTGTGACTGTCAATACACTAACGCGGAATTCACTGCATCGGCCAGAGGGGCCATTAAGAGTGTTACACTTCCAGAATTGAGAGCACCTTGAGGCCACCCTCACCCCTGTACTTACACATTCATTACACATATTTATCGATTCACAGCAGGTGGAAATTTCAGTGGAGCGGATGTTACATTATACCCACACCATTCAAGAAAATCGTCAAATCATGATTACATAGATGATTTTCAGCAACCAAGATGTCGTGTCTTTACTTTTATGCAGTAATCGCAGAAGGGCACAACTTAAGATCAGCCGAGACACCAGTTTCCGTGGGAACGATTGATGGACGTAGAAGTTCTGTATTAGGTGGTATAAACTTTACATTCAGGATTGTATTGTAGTAAGGTCCTGGTGACCTCCCATTAAGAGTCAGCTCATGCTGTAAATGGATAAGGAAGGACCCATGTGGTACACCTCAGGAGTGGAAGGCTCGGTCCTGGAAGATTCTGAACGAATCCTTCGAAAGAGGGGATGTGTGTTGCACACCAGAAATTTAGATGCGCGAGTTGAGATTATCTTAAACGTGTTATTCCCACTCGCGGCTACGCAGTAGAGGCAAGCCTGTCCGAAGTGCTAACAGAGTAAGCCTTTCGACTCGGACGAGCGAGCCACGTTGAACTTGAATGCCGAATCATAGTATGACCAAGAGTGAGCTGATGTTTCATAAGAGACACTTGCGCACTACCGAGAAACTAACGCGTTGCAAATTTCACTTGGTGTAGGAGCCCGTACTCGGGGCACAGCGAGCTAGTAAAAGCTGAAAGCCAAGTAAAATGAAATAAACATACTCGTCCTCCTATAATAGTACTAAGTCGGACTCGTAGTTGTATGGTTATAAGTGATCGAGCGTAGGAACTCAAAGCATGAAGTAATGCCTCCATTCTGTCTGCGTATTAAACTGGGGAGAATGCTGTCATCTGTGTTACAGAGAAACCACGACCCGGCCTTGTGATGGAAATCTGCTGGCAAACCTGGCAACGAGGCACACCATGTCTGTGGCGTGATGGCTGCGGAATTTGCGGGAAGTTTGATGATGTGGGGAGTTTGTGTCCAGCCAATCTCCACCCCCAGAGCTACTTCGTTCGATGGACTACTAGATGTCTACAGTCTGGCTGCGAGAGATGCTCAATCGCAGTCACCTAGAAACCTAGACGGCTTTGGCCATCGGCGGCGCAGGATTAGCTGACTGGTCTAAGGCGCTGCAGTCATGGGCTGTGCGGCTGTTCGCGGCTGAGGTTAGAGCCCTCCCTCGGACATGGGTGCAAGTGTTTGTCCTTAGGATAATGTAGCTCAAGTAGAGTGTAAAGTTAGGGACTGATGACCTCAGCAGGGAACTGGATTTGCAATGTAGATTAGAGTTGTGGTTTTTCTACCTCCTACATAGGAGTCAATAGTTCACATGCTATTACAGGGAGTCATATCTGGAGTAGGAATAGTACCCTACAAACATGATGTCATTGTAGTGGAAAAAGGACATGAGTTTTCTTAATAAATTAGTGTTTGAAAATAAAAGTTTCCTTCAAACTACCACCTCTACACTCACCTTTGTTTGAACAGGTCGAGATTGTGATGAAGTTAGAGACTTGAGTCGTTTGTGCATTGAGAGAGCATGTCGAGTATAATGGTATATGGAACAATTTATATTAACATTATTTGTTTCATTACTATTTAAAAAAATATATATATATATCTGGAGTGGGCATGCGGTGGATTGTGGAAAGAGGCTGTCAGCTAGGGCTGATTTTGCTTCTGTGATCATCAATGCAGTTATTCCAATGAATAATTAATGTTTGTGGAGCGATAATGTAACTTTTAGTACATAATTCCTACAAGGATTTAATGTTTACACTGATGTGTCAATTTGATACAATTTCTGAATCTAGTACTACTTGTGGTATTCTGCAAAATGATACTACAGCTCCTGTTGATGACCTATAGAGACGCAATTCAGTTTCAAAACACAATTAAAAATGAATAATATGCTAATGTTCCAAGAATTATGGGATTTGAGTCTAATGTGAAGGGGCCTAATGAAACGTTAGCCCCAGAACTAGTGGAAAAGAATGTAGAGTGAAATTACAAACTAGTACGAATTGGTTTAATAGTAACTTGCTGGATGTTCCCAGTCAACAACGAGGCAGTGCTATTCTACTTCAGAGGAAAATTCAGAATTTAGTGCAGAAGTTTGAATTCACTGTGGAAGATATTTGAAGAAAATTTAATGCACTTACCACTCGGTTAATGTAAGAGCTGCAGAGAGGCTCTCTGCTGTGAAAAAATAAGAGTGGTTTCTGTAGATGAGAGTCCAGTAGTTATCATGACAAAATTACTGTTCACTTTGCAGAAACAAATTATTTATCATATATAAACCAGTTGTACAGAACTGTAATCATAATCCTAAAAC
Source organism: Schistocerca gregaria (assembly GCF_023897955.1). Taxonomy (NCBI): domain Eukaryota; kingdom Metazoa; phylum Arthropoda; class Insecta; order Orthoptera; family Acrididae; genus Schistocerca; species Schistocerca gregaria. The sequence goes on from NC_064925.1 coordinate 408,278,042, forward strand.
TGAGTTTCTACTCTAATACTCTCGAAGAACTCTCCTGAACTGTAGAATGGATTAATTATTAACAACTTATAGAACTTACTTATACAACTTACTCCTAAAATTGTTGAAAGCGGTATTGATTGGACAGTATGTCAGTTTATTCAAAAAGTTCAAACAGTTTACTTTGCGAAAGTTAGCTATTTTTTTCAGTCTAAATTAGGAATATCATAGCTAACACTTGGTTCAAGAATCATAAAAGAAGATTGTATACATGGAAGAAGACTAGAGATACTGACAAGTTTCAGGTAGGTTATATAATGGTAAGACAGAGATTTAGCAAGCAGGTTTTAAATTATAAGTCATTTCCAGGGGCAGATGTGCTCCCCGACCACTATCTATTGGTTATGAACTGTAAATTAAACCTGAAGAAACTGCAAAATGGTTGGAATTTAAGGAGATGGGACCTGGATAAACTGATAAACCAGAGGTTGTACAGAGTTTCAGGGAGAGCATAAGGGAACAATAGACAGGAATAGGGGAAAGAAATACAGTAGAAGAAGAATGGGTTGCTCTGAGGGATAAAGTGGTGAATGCAGCAGAGGATGAAGTAGGTAAAAAGACGAGGGCTAGTAGAAATCCTTGGGTAAGAGAAGAAATATTGAATTTAATTGATAAAAGGAGAAAATATAAAATCGCAGTAAATGAAGCAGGCAAAAAGGAATACAAACGTGTCAAAAATAAGATCGACAGGAAGTGCAGAATGGCTAAGCAGGGATGGCTAGAGGACAAATGTAAGGATGTACATGGTTATCTCACTAGGGGTAAGATAGATACTACCTACAGGAAAATTAGAGAGACCTTTGGAGAAAAGAGAACCACTTGTATGAATGTCAAGAGCTCAGATGGAAACCCAGTTCTAAGCAAAGAAGGGAAAGCAGAAAGGTGGAATGAGTATATAGAGGGTCTACACAAGGGAAATGTACTTGAGGAAAATATTATGGAAATGGAAGAGGATGGAGATGATACTGCGTGAAGAGTTTGATGGAGCACTGAAAGATCGGAGTCGAAACAAGGCAGCGGGAGTAGACAACATTCCATTAGAACTACTGACGGCCATCAGGTGGGCAAGATGTATGAGACAGGCGAAATACCCTCAGACATAAAGAAGAATGTAATAATTCCAATCCCAAAGAAAGCAGGTGTTGACAGATGTGAATATTACCGAACAATCAGTTTAATAAGTCACAGCTGCAAAATACTACCGCGAATTCTTTTCAGACGAATGTAAGAACTGGTAGAAGCCGACTTCAGGGAAGATCAGTTTGGATTCCGTAAAAAATATTGGAATACGTGAAGCAATACTGACCCTACGACTTATCTTAGAAGAAAATTAAGGAAAGGCAAACCTAACTTAGAGAAAGCTTTTAACAATCTTGACTGGAATACTCTCGTTGAAATTCTGAAGTTGGCAGGGGTAAAATACAGGGAGCGAAAGGCTATTCACAATTTGTACAGAAACCAGATGGCAGTTATAAGAGCCATGGGGCATGAAACGTAAGCAGTGGTTGGGAAGGGAGTGAGACAGGATTGTAGCCTATCCAAGATGTTATTCAGTCTGTATATTGAGCAAGCAGTGAAGGAAACAAAAGAAAAATTCTGAGTAGGTATTAATATTCATGGAGATGTAATGGAAACTTTGAGGTTTGCCGATGACATTGTAATTCTGTCAGAGACAGCAAAGGATTTGGAAGAGCGGTTGAACGGAATGGACACTGTGATGAAAGGAGGGAATAAGATGAACATTAACAAAAGCAATACGAGGACAATGGAATGTAGTCGAATTAAGTCGGGTGATGCTGAGGGAATTAGATTAGGAAATGAGACACTTAAAGTAGTAAAGGAGTTTACCTATCTTGGGAGCAAAATAACTGATGATGGTCGAATTAGAGAACAAATAAAATGTAGACTGACAATGGCAAGGAAAGCATTTCTGAAGTAGAGAAATTTGTTAACATCGAGTATAGACTTAATTGTCAGGAAGTCGTTTCTGAAAGTATTCGTAAGGAGCGTAGCCATGTATGGAAGTGAAAAATGGACTATAACTAGTTTGGACAAGAAGAGAATAGAAGCTTTCGAAATGTGGTGCTACAGAAGAATGCTGAGAGAAGAGAAGTTTGTGGCACAGCTTGACTAGAAGAAGGGATCGGTTGGTAGGACATGTTCTGAGGCATCAAGCGATCACCAATTTATAATTGGAGGGCAGCGTGGAGGGTAAAAATCGTAGAGAGAGACCAAGAGATGAATACACTAAACAGATTCAGCACGATGTAGGTTGCAGTAGGTACTGGGCGATGAAGAAGCTTGCACAGGATAGTATAGCATGGAGCGCTGCATCAAACCAGTCTCAGCACTGACGACCACAACAACAACAACAATGTCAATATCGTTTTTGTTTCTGGCATCATAATAGAATAAGTTCTCTGTGGTGTCAAAATCTTCTGTGTTGTTTTCAGTGAATATAAATGACAAAAAGAGATAAAGTTTTATCATCATCACTATTTTGGTCTTAGTGAACAAAGGGCTGCATTTTACCCTTGGGCTAACTTCATAATTATTTGTAGCAGCTATTTCAGAGTCAGTACTATATCACAGACATGACATGAGTGACCACATAACAACAGTCCATGTGTGTGTGAAGCTGAAAAAGCCAAATTAAGCTGTGCAAATATATTTATTTCCACCTCGATCAAATAATCTCTGTATGAGGTAGGACGGCTTAATATCTTTCTAAGGCATGATTAATGTGAAGTTGCCAATTTCGTTTGGAATCAATCTATTGTGCTAGAAACTCTCCAGACATTTGGAAATTTGGAGAAAATCAAATTCAGTGTAACAGGAGAATAAAGAATTATGTCAGTACTTGAATGAGAGAGTTTCTAAAATTGAAAAAAAGTTGAGGTCATTGATACAGCAAAGGGCGTGTGCCAGATAATAGTGATTTATATTCAGTTCAAGAAGATGAATGAGATCCTGTATCTCGTTATGAAAGGAGGAGAATTCTTCACCAACATGGTCATTTTAATCATGATTCTGGAAACTATGAAACGAAGCATGGTTTTCAATATAACCATTTGTTGCCTGTTCTAAAATTGCCTGTTTACATTAAATAGTACTTATCCTCATGCTTGATTAGACTAGTTTGATTTTGTATTTCCTTCCAAATGGCTAGCCGATCACAGAACTGATTTTGTATGTGGCTGTTTGGTGGGTGACCTTAGTACGTGAATACTTAGATTGACTAGAAACTGTGAACCATATGACGAGTTTTATCAGATATTCCTGTTAGAAGATTGGTCTGAAGCAGCGCAAGACATAATCTTTTGGCATACTTGGTTATGAAAAATATTAATAATACTCATTTTATAAATCGTGCTTCATTCTTTGAATGCATGGTGTGGAAAAATAAACTTTTAACAATACTTACAATCCTACTGAACTGAATTATAATTGACGTGGAAAATTTCCTCCCACGTTGAGCCATATTATTATTCCTGGTCAGGTAAATGGGTAGTTAGTGGGATTTGAAATTTGCTCCAAGAATTAGAATATGACAATGCTGAAGAGAATGGATGTGGTAGAAGAAACAGTAAGTTATTTATCCTAATCTGAGGCCACAGAGCAATTTGAATAATGATCAGCAGCAATGTGATAAATATTGTGATAGATTTGGGAAAGGAAACTGGAGGAATCGGAGGAATTATGTGATTGCAATGAAAGCAACAATTTTAGGAGTGGTAATAGTGATTAGATTAGAAGACTGTTACGTCAAATCAAGATGATAAAGTGAATGGTAGTCACTGACATTACCAAGTCCCTATTTTGTAGCAGTACGCTGATTTCATCCACAGAAAAATGTTCAAGTGTGTAGCCCATAGCCCCATAGCCACATAATTGAAAACTGATGTGTGCGGCTGATTTGAGTGCTGAAAGCAGATTGAAAAATGCCTGTGAGAAATTGAATATGTTGACTATTGTATGTTTGTTACCTATTGATAAGTGATAGACAGGAAAATCTCAATTCTCTGAAGAGTCCAACGTTTCAAATATATTTCACCTTGTGTTTAAAGTGTTGGAAGCCAGTCATCTGGGGTGAGCGAGTCAGCATTTCACAGATCTGGAGTTGTAGCTTTATGGACTATTCCTTCTTTACAGTGGACTCAAGTGAAAGGGATGATTAACAGAAAAGGAGCAGGGATGAAGGGACAAGTCAGTATTGATTTTCTTTGTCAAGGTTATAGCTTCATCCGAATTTAGTAACTGTGTGGAATTTGGCAAGTGATACGATTTTATGGGCTGATTTCTTGTTGAAATACCAAGAAGTGAAGGCCTTGATCTGTGTTGTAGTGAGTTTTATGTATAGTGATGGTATGTTAAAGCATGAGGGAAGAGTTGCCTGTTGTGACTGAGTATGGTGTTCAAACAGTCTTATTACATCATTTTCCAATGAGGTCGTTGAACTTCACAATAAATATTGAGTTGGAGTAAGTGTGCTGAAGTGGTAGGCGAATTACTGAAAGGCAATTTATTTACTGTACTGCGACATAATTCTTCAATATTTTCAGTGCATCCAGGGACATAAAATTCTTTTGTGTGTTGTTGCATTATGAACATGATTTCCCTGGTTGTTATCATGTTTTCGATTAATTTTTGCGGTACCGCTAGCTGTCTTTTTCTACTTAGTGTCGATAAAGGGATTTTACTATGAGCCACAAGTCTAGCACAGAATTTTCGATGAAGTTTTGTGTATCAATATAAAATTGTCAGGCATAAAAAATGAAATGAATGTAGTAAAAGTGGAAATGAAGATTATAAAGGTGTTCAGATTGTGGGACGTGCTCAGAAGTAAAAGTGATATTTGAAAAATCTCACGCCAGGTATGTAAATAGTGTGATGATTATCTCTTCATGCACTCCGCATATAGCACGAATTATTGTTTAGAAAGTGATGTACATGTTGACACTATAAGTTTATTGATCATCTGAGGTGATGTATATTGTGAGTCCATTCATAAATACTTTAATGTAAATGGATTACATGTGGATTATGCGCTGAAGAGCCAAATAAACTAGTACAACTGTGGAATATAGCGTAGGGCCCCGCGAGCACTCAGAAGTGCTGCAACACGATGTGGTATGGAGTATGTTGAGTAATGTTCATGCGTGGGGAGTTTGGTGGTCAAAGAAGTGTTTAAACGCAGAAGAGAGCTACTGGAGGCTCTATGTAGCAATTCTAGACGTGTGGGGTACCACACTGTCCTGATGGAATTGCCCAAGTCCATCGGAATGCACAATGGGCATGAATGGATTCAGGTGATCAGACAGAAACCGTATGCACTTGTCATCTGTCAGAGTCGTATAAGAGGTTCCATATCACTGCAGATGCACACATCCCACACCATTACACAAGCTTCCACCAGCTTGAACAGTCCTCTGATGACGACCAGGCATAATTTTTCCAGTGATCAACAGTCCAATGATGTGTTGATTGGTCTAGCCAAAGTGTAAAGTATTGTATCGTGCAGTCATCAGGGTACAGGAGTTCGCCTCCAGAAGCCCATATCGATGCTGTTTCTTTGAAAGGTTCGCAAGCTGACACCTTCAAACTATATTATTGTTTTTAAGGAATTATACTACCAGAGTCTGTATATGTGTGGTGTGAGAAAAGTAATGTCGCAGACAGCACTCGAACGATCTAGCAGTGCTATGTACACTGGCGTGATCGTCGCTTTCTGACAGTCTGAGTTTTCAGCTCTTTACATGATCACGTGATTTTTTGGTAGCCCCCATCAGTGAAGTTGAGTTTTTGTTTTGTGTTTACAGTAATGGAACAGGGGATTTAGAACGACGTTATTCAGTCACGTTTATTGTTAAACTTGGGGAATCAATAAGTCCGATCATTCAAAAGTTGAAACAGGCCAATAGGAAAAAATCCTTGTTAAGAGCACAAATTGTTCCTGGCACAAATCATTTTTGGAAGGCTGATAGCCGGATGAAGATGAATCTCGCTCACAGAGGCCTTCAAAATCAAAAACCGACGAGAACGTCGAACGTGTGCATGGTCTTTCGAGACCAGACGGACATTTAACAATAAAGATAATGGGTGAACAGTCAAACTTGACAACTTTCACGTTAAATCAAAAATCTGACTGCAGATTTGCACATGTGGAAAGTTTGTGCCAAAATCGTGCTGAGAAATCTCACAATTCAGAAGAACAACAATTGAAGAAACACGTTTGTTGGTGTTCTTGAGAAGACTGCTATTAACTGCGAATGTTTCATTAGTGTGATCATCGGTGTCGAATTGAGGATTATTGAGTATGATCCTGAGACAATGGGGCAAAGTGAGGAGTGGCACACTGCGACATCTTCTCCACCAAAAGGAGCTCGAATGAGAAAATCAAAGATAAAAAAAAGCTTGTATTAACTTTTTTGAGTGTAGGGACATCATGTACAATGAATTTGTTCCTTCAGGACAAACTGTCAACCTTGTGTTATGCAAGGATATCCTTAAAACTCTCAGGAGAAGATTGAATCGAGTGAGACCGACTCTACATGCAGACGAATGGACGCTGAATCGTAATAGCGTTCCATTTAACACAACCATTCCCATCACGGATCTTGTCACCACAAAAGGCATTCCTGTTGTCCCACAGGAACCCTAGTCATCTGATCTGAGTCCCTGTCAGCATTTTCTGTTGGCGAAACTAAGAATTCCTTCAAAGTATGTCGTCTTCGGACTCTGGAAAAATACTGAAGGCCCTAGGACTTAAAGCCATTCGGCGCTGCTGCCAAGGCTGGGAAGAATGATTATACCGACGTAAATTTGCCAAAAGAAACTACTGTGTAGGAACCAATTCTCAAAAAAAACCTTGGTAGACCAAAGATCAGTCACATTACTTTCCTAATATACCGAGGATATTTCATATTTTTCATTTAATGTCAACCGAAAAATTTAAGTCTCAGTAGTAGATGTCACATTGTACAATGAAGGACGTTTCCAGTATTTCCAAGTTGAGGGCCTTAGTTACATATCAGCATCTCTTTATAAAGTATATTGAGAGAAAACGTCAAAAACAATTACCGAAATGGCTTTTTATATTTTTTGTGGTGTTCATAAAACCAGCATTACACCTTATCGAAAGTGTGTAGTAATTGCTAAGACTGTGCTAAAGGTATTTCCAAATCTGGACCCTGATCGAATATCAGTTGGCTTTTAAAAAGCATGTTGTCAATACAGTTCAACAACAACTAACGAATTTTTTAAAAAACTTTTTCAGGGTGTTCAATGTGTCGCCCCCAATCCTCATGGTAATGCACATTATGTAAAATGTGTTGGCATTACGGGAGTTAATCAGTCTTTTAACGTAAAGTTTAGTATCTACATTCTGATAATATACCTTTTAGCAGTTCTGTATGCAACGATTAAATAAAATCTTTTTAGATATTTACCTTCGAATAATTGTTTGTGTTGCAATGTTGTATATGTGGCTTTATTGTTATTGTGGAACTAAAAAATTGGTACTCATGAATTAGATTTCTATAATGTCAAGCATGCAGTCTTCACCATGAAGTTAGCATTAATAAAACCTAGCTTCAGTATTATCACACAAATTTAATATTCATTGCTAAGTGGCTTCCTTTCCTTATGTGAGTATAAAGGATATTATTCTCTTGTGTTGCATGAGTTTATAACATCCCGAAATGAATCTTTTCAGAACACATTACAGAACTGATCACAGAATGAAATTTCAGTTAGGGATTTGGTAAGAAGGCTACAGTTGTTTGCAATGCGTAGTAATACACAATGCGTTGGATACTTAAATATTGTGATGTTAACACAATACTTCCTGTAAAATTAATCTGTCATTTGTGGTCCTTGGTAAGCGTACTTAGCACCAACAAAGGGGTATTCAAAAACATTTAGGAACATTTCTTACCACCTCTGTCTATGCCAGACATGTTGTGGTATTACACTGCACAAGGTGTACTAAAACTACTACAACAATTACTTTCTGTATGTCGGGGGATTATTACTGTTTTGAGATAACATTGCTTCCCTCCAGCAATATCCTTTATTGCATCCCTTATCAGCTCGTAGCTTTATCCAGTGACAAAGTTACAAGGTTTGTTTTCACATTGTGGTAAGTTAACATTAATATCAGTAACAAATATTTTCAAAACAAAATAAAAACACAAAACACTGTTCATGATTATATTTGCGTGGAGTGGTGACACATAACAGCACTCTAAAGGAATTTGGGAAATCCATTTACAACAAATTTAAATACCTCACAAAGACGGGGTGGTGATATATGTACGAACATAGTTTTTGGTCCTCTATCTCAAAAATAAAGTTTTTAAAAATAAATACTGTAAGTTTACCACATTCATAAAACGATAGCAAAATATAATGTTCGCTGAGGTGCTACAAAAAATGTGCCCGCGAAAGAGTTAACACTGTGTATCAGTTAAATTTTTATGGCTACTCATTTACGCTCCTTCGGTCATTTATTTAATTTTCATGAGTTATTTTGGAGCATGTGTTGTCTGCGCTATCTGTAGCATACCTGTAGCCAATATACCCTTTGTGAATTTAGTGATCATGTGTGATACAGATACTTAAATAATTCAGCTACATACTTGCTCTTTCTACTGTTATGTTTACCATAACAAGCCCCTTATAGAAAATAGTATAGATGACAATCCAATATGGTGAAGATATGATGCACGTGGTGGATACAAGTAAGGCTATTGAAACCCTTAGCAAGATGGACACATTTCTATATCTAGGTTCTCGACTACAGGCAAGAGGATGAGCAAGCAGGAATCACAGTGATCTGGATCGATTCAGACACATCACTGATATTATTTGTGAGAACAAGATGCACATCCACATAAAATACAAGATATAAGGCACAACGGAGAAGACAGTTGCATTATGTGATACTGAGCGTAAACTCATACCAAGGAGCTTTCAGGTTTCACTACATTATGAAAATTCGGATGCTGAGAAGACCATTAGCCATTTCCCGCTCGGTCACAGTAACAAGACAACTAACTGGAATGTCTCCAATCAACGAAAAGGTTCAAAAATGGAGCGTTCGTTGGTATGGACACATTATATAGCACCTACTTTAGTCATCAGCTTAGCCTATCGTCTCACTGTTGAAGACCACAACCAACACGGAAGACCTTAACCGCATCGGATAGGTACTATAAACGTATATCTAAAATAAAGGAACATAAACCCACAGGTAGTGTTAGAACGTAAGGAAAGGTGTACATTGTCCAAAAAAGCAGACCACGCTCCAACGGGACTACGTTAAGAAGGAGTAGAAGAAGATTATGAAGATGTTGGAAAGAGAGCACAACAGGAGGGTCTCGATATTAATGAGTAGAACAGGGGTCTGAACTAGAGAAATCACAAAAACAGTTTGTGAACGGCCAAAGCCTCAGAGGCGCGATGACGTTCTCCCACCGAAAAGTTTAATGACGGACAGTGAGAAGAACGAGGCAGCTGTGCGAAGAGAGATTTCCGAGGTGGCGGTACGGGTCACAATAGTAAAGGCAACTTCGGAGGTGGCTTTCGCACGTATGAACAGGGGACGGGACAACTGTAGTGCGAAGGGAGTTTAGAAGAGCGCCACCAGAAATGAGGACGCTGCATGGAAAGTTTATATGCGACGAGAGGCAATACGTCACACCGAGAGGGAAGGAAGTAATGCAGCGTATAATTATCCTCGAAATTAGTAGAGGGAGAAATTGTAACCAAGGAATCAGATTAGTTTCAGCTCCGCCCCGCAATGAAAGTAAGGTGAGGGGGAAAATATGGTGTGTTCTAGACAAAATACAAGAAGAGCCAACTGAAGGATCACAAAAATATAATAGGCGTTAATCCCCTGCAGGATGGTGTCAGGAAATGGAAAACCACCCATGATCGGTAAATCAACCAGCATATGTCGTGACCACCTCAGTCGACAAGTACGTTGTATTCACAATGACTGATATAGCTATGGCTTCTGGTAATTTATGGTGGCGTGCCCTGTTAAAATGTATGAAGCAGATGGACTGCCTCATTTGTCTCTATAACAGACTACGAAATTTTTGCACAGACATTCAGATGCAACTGGAATTTACTTGAAACAAAATCGGGACAGCCGGCTGGAGTGGCCGAGCGGTTCTAGGCTCTACAGCTTCGTTCGCAGGTTCTATTCCTGCCTCGGGCATGGTTGTGTGTGATGTCCTTAGGTTACTTAGGTTTAAGTAGTTCTAAGTTCTAGGTGACTGATGACCTCACATGTTAAGTCCCATAGTGCTCAGAGCCATTTGAAACTTTGGAACCAAAATCGTGACAGATATCACCAAAGGCCTGCTTGTAGGATGCTCTTTGCGTTCACAGTTCTGAGATGTTGGCATAGAGTCATTATGAAACCAGATTCATAGTACAGCAGACACTAGAGGCTGCGTAGCCTACGGAGATGATCTCCTAATTACAGTATCTGGCAGCACAAGCGCTAAATAAGAAGAGGATTTTAGTGAAGTTCTTGAAAGAGTAAGTAATTGGCGCACAGATAACAGTTAACCGAAATCACCATACAAAAGAGATTTTATGTTAGCCCTCTAAATTTCGGACATGCGGCCGCGCAAATAAAATTTCTTCCACCGATAGTTCGGGTGAATATCGTCCAGCCGTCCATAGAACGTGCGGTATGGCTGACAACAATGTGCTATGTGCGTCCTTATATGCTCCACAGCGGCGATGTTTCGTATGCGGGTCACAGACGCTGGTCAGCAGCATTAAGATACGCTTATATATTCGCCGCCTGCGAAGAAAGCGTTCGGAAATTCGATTCGCTTAGTAATATATGTTCGGCGTAGATGAAACCATGACGACTTCTCTGCAGTTTAATTACCCCAAGAGCAGGGTTCTATGCTTTGTCCAAACAGAAACCACTATCTCCGTTTATTAAATTATTAGCTAATCTACATCGAGTAAAGTTGCAATCTTCGTGAGATAGCCTTAACAGCGTTTTTCTCAAGAATATGGCGGATCTTCGAGGACCTAGCACTCTCATAGGGCAAAACAGTAATTGATCTAAAGGAATTACTATCTTCTTTCCCATCACATAGTAGGTGAATATGGATTGGGGGTAAGTAATATAAGAGGCAGCCATCAGGTAGAATTTTGCACAGAGCATAACTTAATCATAGCTACCACTTGGTTCAAGAATCATAAAAGAAGGTTGTATATATGGAAGTATCCTGGAGATACTAGAAGGTATCAGATAGATTATGTAATGGTGAGACAGAGATTTAGGAACCAGGTATTAAACTGTAAGACATTTCCAGGAGCACATATGGACTCTGACCACAATCTATTGGTTATGAACTGTAGATTAAAACTGAAGAAACTGCAAAAAGGTGGGAATTTAAGTGGATGGGACCTTGATAAATTGACTACACCAGAGGTTGTACAGAGTTTCGCGGATAGCATAAGTGAAATATTGACAGGAATGGAGGAAAGAAATACAGTAGAAGAAGAATCGGTAGCTTTGAGGGACGAAGTGATGAAGGCAGCAGAGGATAAAGTGCGTAAAAAGACGAGGGCTACAAGAAATCCTTAGGTAACAGAGGAAATATTGAATTTAATTGATGAAAGGAGAAAATATAAAAATGCAGTAAATGAAGCAGGCAGAAAGGAATAGAAACGTCTCAAAAATGAGATCGACAGGAAGTGCAAAATGGCTAAGCAGGGATGGCTAGAGGATAAATTATAAGGATGTAGAGGCTTATCACACTACGGGTAAGATAGATACTGCATACAGAAAAATTAGCGAGACATTTGGAGAAAAGAGAGCCACTTATATGAATTTCATGAGCTCAGATGGAAACTCAGTTCTAAGCAAAGAAGGGAAAGCAGAAAGGTGGAAGGAGTACAAAGAGATTCTATACATGGGCGATGTACGTGAGGACAATATTATGGAAATGGAAGAGGATGTATTTGAAGAAGTAATGGGATACACGATACTGTGTGAAGAGTTTGACAAAGCACTGACGACCTTGTTAGAGCCAGTCCTTACAAAACCCTACCATCTGGTGAGCAAGATTTGTGAGACAGCGAAATACCCTCAGTCTTCAATCCCAATGAAAGCAGGTGTTTACAGATGTGAAAATTACCAAACTATCAGTTTAATAGGTCACAGCTGCAAAATACGTGGGGCGTATAAGAAAGATCCACAAGTCATAATTCTTCCCGACCTACACGCTACCTGACGGGACATGGCCCATATCCTTCTTTAATGCAGAAAATACAACCAGACATCACAGGCCCTTGTGAATATGGAGCAGTTGTCACACTTGAACACATCGTGTGAGAATGTGCCACTAGACAAAACGTTGCAGACTACGATAGTAGCATCTTTGGTTATGGAATAGTCGATGACATAACAAGGAAAGAAGAGGTGTGGGACAAGTGGAATTTACTGACCGCGAAAATGGACACATCATGAAAAAAAATGCGTCACTTTGGTTCCCAGTATTCCGAACCTATACAGAAAATTGGAATAGAAATCAACATAAACATTATTTCCCTCCTTTTTATTTCTCATGAAACCCAAGCTTAGTATATTGTACTACTGTATAGCGAGACGTTCAGAGGTGGTGGTCCAGACTTTTGTACACACCGGTACCTCTTATACCCAGTAGCACACCCTCTTGCTTTGATGAATGCCTGTATTCGTCGTGGCATACTATCCACAAGTTCATCAGCGCACTGTTTATTCAGGTTGTCGCACTCCTCAATCGCAATTTGCCGTTGATCCCTCAGAGTGGTGATGGATCACGTCATCAATCCCTTGTTAGTCTATATCCCGTACATGTTTGGTAGGGTTCATGTCTGGAGAACATGCTGTCCACTCTAATCAATCGATTTCTTTATTCTGAAGGATGTCATTCACAAGATGTGCACGAAGGATGCGCTACTTGTAGTCCATGAAGGCGAATGCCTTGTACACATGCTGCCCATTATGGTTGCACTATTAGTCGGAGGAAGGCATTCACGTATCGTACAGCCGTTACATCGCCTTCCATGACCATGAATGGCATACGTCGGCCCCACATAATCCACCTCAAAACAGCAGGAAACCTCCACGTTGCTGTAGTAAGTGGACAAAGTGTCTATGGAGTTCAGCCTGACCAGGTTGCCTCCAAACATGACTCCGGCGTTTCTCAGTTTGAAGGCTTATGCGACACACAACAGTGAAGAGAACATGATGCCAGTCTGGAGCGAACTATTCGGCAAGTTATTAGGTCCATGTGTAACGCGCTGCATGGTATCGTGGTTGCAAACATGAACCTCGCGTTGGTCGTCGTGAGTGAAGTTGTGCATCATGTAGCCTATTACGCACAATTTGAGTTGTGACACGACGTCCTGTTGCAACACGAAAAGCATTATTTAACATGGTGGCATTGCTGTCAGGGTGCCCCCGTGCCATAATCCGTAGGTCGCGGTCGCGCACTGCATAGTAGCCCTTTCTCGGCCTGAGCGAGGCATATCATCGACAGCTCCTGTCTCTTTGTATCTCCTGCATGTCTGAACAACATCGTTTGGTTTCACTCCGACACACCTGGACACTTCCCTTGTTGATAGAACTTCCTGGCACAAAGTAAGAATGCGGACGCGATCAAACCGCGGTATTGACCGTCTAGGCACGATGGAACTATAGACTACATGAGCAGTGTACCTCCTTCCTGGTGGAGTGACTGTTTGCGATTTGCTATCGGACACACTTCGTCTAATGGGAGCAGCTCATGTATGGCTGTTTACACCTTTAGGCACGTTTAGTGACCTGTCTCAACAGTCAAAGTGACTATATGTGTCATACGGAATACACAGTCAACGTATGTCTTCAGGATTTCTGGAAACCGGAGTGTGCAAAACTTTTTTTGATGTATGTATTAGCATATAAACTGCAAGCATACATTGGCTTGAGAGAACAAGGAAAAAGGCCACATATGAAGACGACGAGTTGTACCATAGCAGAACATCCAACTACTGCAACTTTTCACAAGGAGAGAAGAGATGAGCCTCGGAGATGATTCCCTGGCAGTCGCCTCCCAATCTATACAACTTGGGTGGCAGTAGCAGGGTCCCTATGAAACCTGAGCTGTGCCTCAGTCTGCCAGGGGCTACTATCAAGACAAATGAAAAATCTAGCTTGGTTGTGCGACGGGTGAGAGTAGTCTAATCAAGTGTTGTGTTAATGTAGTATAGTGCTGCGAAGTGTACTGTTGTATAGTAATGCAGTCAAAAATCACAAATTACAAAATTTTTGATGTCTCAAAGCAGCATAGTACAAAAGACAAGTAGCATGTGACTATGGATTCCAAACTAATATACGGTTAATATCTATGTGGCAAATGGCCAAATGGTAGCCGGCAGCTGTGGCCGAGCTGTTCTAGGCTCTTGAGTCCGGAACCACGCTGCTGCTACGGTCGTAGTTTTGAATCCTGCCACAGGCATGGATATGTGTGATGTCCTTAGATTAGTTAGGTTTAAGTTGTTCTAAGTGTAGTGGATTTATGACCTCAGACGTTAAGTGCCATGGTGCTTAGAGCAATTTGAACCATGTTTTAAGCCAAAGGTTAGAAAACAGATTTGATTTTCAAACTTATTATTTACTGAATTTCATATTTCATACAGACTTTCAATTAATATTTTATGCAGATATTGAATGTAGATTATTCCAACCTACATAAGACAACGATTAGTTACACATCTGCAATTATGTTAAAATATTACGCGCTATGTTCATGTCAATACATGTGAAACACCTGGTTCACTGTTGCATTTAGATAAAAGAATAAAGGAAAATACGAGAAAAATCACTAAAAACACATAAATTTGTGTCATTTTTGTACTGTATGGAGATGAGCAAGTGGTACTCAGCACTGGTGCAGAGCCTACTCCTTCCTAATACCACCAACATGGCAGCAGTGGTTAACGTACACAGCCGCCATACGGTGACAACAGCAGCGCCATATGCTCTCACATCATACCACTACATAATGTTTCACTTTCTAAACCTTCAATCGTGTGTGTGTGTATATGGTCTTTACTATAGAGGGTAATTCGCATTCGGGACCCAGTATTTACTACCGCATACGAGCATCTACACACCGCAAAGAACCACACATGCACAAAGTGCGTCGGCCAACAAATCTAAAAATGACGTGGCAAATGTCTGATGCAAATATATTTAATAAAACTAGAAATTAAGTGTTATCAAAATTTCAAAAGAAGCGGATGTTTCAGATATGTGCATTTTCATAAGTAGCCCCCACCATCACTACACAGCGCATTACAAAATTATCTACCGTAACAGTAAGGTAAGCCAAAACGACGACCTGTAGTCAGCGAAAAATATAACTATAGCGATAGTGGACTACGTGCCATTGGTTCAAATGGTTTAAAAGGCTCTGAGCACTATGGGACTTAACATCTAAGGCCATAAGTCCTCTAGAACGTAGAACTACATAAACCTAACAAACCTAAGGACATCACACACATCCATGCCCGAGACAGGATTGCGACCGTAGCAGTTGCGCGGTTCCGGGCTGAGGCGCCAAGAAGCGCTAGGCCACCGCGGGCGGCCTACGTGGCATTAAGAAAAACTTATTACCCCAATTCTTCGCAAATATGGTTGCAGCTGTTATCGTTTATAACAGCTTATATCACATCATCATCTTCACTTCTAGGATTTTCAAAGAGAGATGATTAATAAATTTTACTCAAGAGGAAAACAATAACACTGAGAATGAACATTGCAGTAACTTATTTTGTATAGTTAGTACGATACTATTGTACTGTCAGAACAGGTCGTCGCTCTTTAGCTTGGGTACCAGCGGAATTTGTCAACAATGAAATATCCTAGGTCATCAGGCGAGCAGTTGCGTAGCAACATTGCGATTCCGAATCGTATTGCGTAAACACATTGTCTGTGCTTGCGTGATTTTCGTTGTGCTATTCGTTTTGTTCTAGAGCGTCTTCTTGGTGAGAAAAGCTCATTTACTGAATATCTGGAGTGCTTTTCGTGAACAGTCTTCCAACAGAAGAACTTCCAAAGCCAGCGTTGGGTGTGACGCAGTACGGAACCGTAAGTGAACATCGACATCTTTTCTTCCTCATCTCTTATCAAGACTAATATCCTTTGCCGTTAATGTCACTCTAAATTACTGCTGCTGAGCGCTTTAGCACACATGAAATCGCTTGTAGTTGATTTTATTTGGATGTTTAATGACACCAGCTACATTGTAACGTAAAATGGAAAAAAACTGTTTCCAGTGATCCGACTTGAGCTTTAGCCTATGAGAGCAGTTTTGCAAAATCGTGGGTATGATTTCGGTAGCTGATGTAACCTGCTGAAGTCTCTATATCCTTCAAATTCCGAAAGGTGTATAAGTACATCATCAAGAGTGTTTAGGGGCTACGTGTCGGCTATATTTTGCATCATATTACCATAATGTATCGCTTTTTATGTCCTACATGTTCTAGAGATTGCCAAGGCTCTTTATATTGTTCATAGGCGACGAGGACCAAAAAAGCGAAGTGAAAATTGATATTGTTGAAAATTTGTGCTAGGTGGTAGCAGGGACTGATATGAATTTTATACTTAAAAGTCCAGATCGGAAAGATGTGCGCTAGAGCGTATGGAAGGGAGATGGCATGGGAGGTGGTGGGGAAGAGAGGGGTTTGGGTTGAAGATGAATTTTTTATTTATCTTAAATAAATAGAAATGAGTTGCTTCAAGCAAAAATGCATTTCTGTAACCAGGAAGCTACATTAAATTTGATAGGAAAATTGTCCTATTCAGTACTCTATAGCAGGGTGGTGGTGGTGTGTAGATGGCACACACGTGAGGGAATGTAGTTGTCTGGTATTTGATCAAACTCTTCCCTCTTCGTTAGTCTGCAAACTGAAGCGCTATCAGGTAAACCGCCACATTAGACCACGGTTTTATTACATCGCTTTCTGGCTCTCTATTTCTCCGTCTGTCTCCCCCCCCCCCCCTCTCTCTCTCTCTCTCTCTCTCTCTCTCTCTCTCTCTCTCTCTCTCTCTTACACTTACAGGCACTTCGTTGCAGAATGAGAGCGTGGCATTTATTTAGCTAAAAAGGGCTTTGCCGCCAAAAGGCATATGCCTAGTTTCCAATCTGTCAGCGGTGAACACCATTAAAAATTTGACTTCATTATACATTCCACAGTGGATGGTACTCTGAGGGGTCGCACAGATTCCGATCAAGTGGACGAGCATGTGTTCTCCTTTAAATTGCCTGTCTGTGTATCTACATTATCTGTCCACTTTGGTACAAAAGTACATTCACAATGTAGCTAGCTCTGTGAAGTTGGTAACTGAGTAGTGAATGATGCGAAGTGAAGGCGACCAAACATGGGTTGGACGTCGGCAGCTGACCACGTACGAGCAACGAAATGAAAAGCGAAACAGATTGCAAACTTCAGAATGCAACATGGGGGCTGGAAAGATTAAAATGAAAACCATCTGCTACAATGGAAAATAATATTCTGTGTCTGTTCGCGCACATCACATTTTGTTCCAGTAGAATCCAAGCACAAGAAACGTGTTTCGGCAATTTTCAAGCAATCAGGGCTTTCGTCAAAACTTTTATGTTTGCAGGAAGCTATGGAAAATATTGTATGGATAATTTGTTTAGAATGTGATTTACGAAGCGCATCGGTGACGTTGATGTGTGTTCCTGAAGTTTTATTACAAGGAAATGGTGCACCTACGTAAGGGAATTAAGGACTCCACTGTTCATCTGTTGTGTGGCAGTGGAAATGAGTTACCGTTTATTGCTTCTAACCTCTAAATAAGTATTTTTGGATTTTGAATTTTGTTAGTAACATTATTTGTTCACTACTGTATAGTTAATATCTGTTATTACTTGTCACAGATTTTTAAGTTTTCTGACCTTATGTTCAAAAGTATTCTCTATTGACTGATTATGCCTGACCTCTGGATGCACGAATAATATTCTAAATTTCCATTAATATGGCTCAAATATTTGGCTGCCGTTATTAATAAATTTACCCCTCTTTGTCCTTCGTTTCCGAATATTTGATATACGTAACTGATCTACGAATAGTGTGGAAATCCTGACGTCTCTGAGTAATTCGTATCATCACACAATATTTCACGTTCTAAACATACAAACCTGTGTACATGTTCTTTAATAAGGACCTTAATGCTCTCAGGTGACGCAATATTTACTGCCTCACACGCATTTCGATTTTGTTCCGAAACGCAGCTGAACCTTCTGCACGTCTGTCACTGTATTAGATGTGTCGTCTTTTAGTATTATAGTTGCCTCATGAAATCATTGCATCATATTTCACAGTTTCTTTCGACGATCATCGTATTCTGACTACATCTTAATTTTATTCAGGCTTTAAGAAAGGGTCATCTGCACATCGCAGTGTACCATAGACGCACTCAGGGCGTCGGTTTATAAATATCAAAATTTCGTGTTAAGTGTCTGATGCAAACATATTTCGCTGAGCTGCTTTCCCATTGTTATTCAGACTTGAAAGTTGCCAGTACCATTTCACAGTACATTAAAGTATGATTTCAGGTATTCCTGTGGCTAAAGAGACACGTTGTAATCATCGAGGAAATAATTATATGATATGTGCAAGTCAGCTGCTTGTTTTTAAACCAAATTTATTACACAGTTCTCCAGGCACAAAGGGGTAGCTGATCGAAAAATTATCGGCTTCTGAAGTATATTAGGCTCATTTTGGGATATTTTCAATATTCTCAACATTTCTCGGTCCTGTCAGCATCTGTATAAACATTTATGTTAAATTAACAACAACCTCAGATGCAATGTTTACCTAGATTTACCTAGGTTTCAGTTGGGATAACCCAATCTTCTTCAGAATAAAAGGAACTACGATTCATCCTTAATGGACAACGTCAAAAACTAAAAACTATAATATAGTAATACATCGACATATTGCAATAACTTATCCGTTGTTGCCGTACTGCGGTAGCGAAGTGGGGTCAAGGCTGTTTCCTGTATAACTTATGGCAATATAACGACGTATTACTATTTATAGTTATTAGTTCTTGACGTTGTCCATTATGGACAAGTCGTAGTTCCTTTTATTCTGAAGATGGTTGGGTTATCCCAACTGAAGTCTAGGTAAATCTAGGTAAACATTGCAATGTAGGTTGTTGTTAATTAGAAATCAATATTTTCAGTGAATGCTAATCCTTTACTTCGCTTAACAGGCAACGAAAAATTTGAGGGTGTAAGTTTAAAGCTGAAACTAACGTGGTCATCAAGGAAAGTGACAAATTTTATAGCTTATCAGATATGACTTCTGAACTGCCGTTGATTTGGGAATTTGTGGGCTTGGCAGATCAGTCACGTATTATACGTATGGTCAGTAAACTGTCTGGATGCAGTTGGAAGTAATCGTGCTATTTGACGTAGGTCCCAGAGGAATTTATGAACATTAGGTGGACAGTTGCATAACAACATTGCGATTTCGAATCGTGTTGCGTAAACCTATTGACTGTGCTTACGTGATTTTCGTAGTGATGTTCTTTGTGCTCTAGAGCTTCTTTTCAGCGAGACAAGTTTATTAATTGAGCTTGTCGAGAAAGTTCTTCCGACAAAAAAACATGCAAAGCCAGCGTTGAATTGACGCAATACGGAACCGTATGTGATCAGTCAACACTTCTCTTGGACATCTCTTATCCACGCTAACCTTCTTTGCTGTTGATGTTCCTGTAATCTACTGCTGCAGAACGCTGTAGCTCACGCCTCAGATCACTTTTATTTGGTTTTACTTTGGATGTTTAATCACACCAGCTACATTCTAACGAGAAAGACAAAAGAAATCCTTTCCAATGCGACTTCAGATTCAATTTACGAGAGTACTTTGACTAAATCGTGGGCATGATTTCGGTATCTCATGTAGCCTGCTGAGTTCTTTACATTCTTTAAATTCCGGAATTTTTTTATTTTCATTTTCGAGATGACTTATTGACTTTGTGTCGACTTTATTCTGCATAGTGAATCATGGTATGTCTTACATCTTGTATTTATTATCAAGATTGTGTATATTGGTCACAGCCCAGCCAACGAAGAACAGATAGGTCGAATCAAGAAAAAAATTGTTATAGTTGATAATTCAACCTTAGTAGGACTAGGGACTGACATGAATATTATACTAATGGTCCAGGCAGGCGGACTGCTTGGAGAAAAAGTGCAATCCAATGTTCAGTTAAGCTGCATTATAATTTCGTAAGAAAATTGTCCTGTTCAATTCTCTGGAGAAGAAATATTCTTAGCGAGGGAACGGAAGCCGCTGGCATGTCGTCTAACTCTTCCCTCTTCGTTAGTCTGCAAACTGAAGCGCGGACAGCCGTTTCTCCATTCTCTCTCTACCCTACTATGTCACGAGTCATTACACTAAAAGCCGCCACTTTCAACGATGGTTGTATTAGGTCACTTGCTGGCTGTCTATCTGTATCTCTCTCTACAGTTACAGTTACAGTGTACCGAGCTCATAGGTGGCGTTGTGAAGTTGGTAATTGAGTGGTCAATGAAGCAAAGCGAAGACGACCAAACATCTGTCGGGCGTCAGTAGCCAAGTGGTAAAGAGCAACGGAAACAAAAACGAAAAACATTGCAACGTTCACAATGCAACGTAAGGGCAGGAGAGGTTCAAAAAGTCCCACTGCTGCCAAATTACATGCAAGTAAAATAATGTTCATTGTCAGCTGGCGCACATCACGTTCTGTTCCAGTAGAAATCGTGTATAAGAAACGTGTTGCTGTTATAGAAGTTTTGCCCATTTTCAAGAAATCAGGATTTACCTGAGACCCTTTAGGTTTTTAGTAAACTGTGGATAATTTTTTTCAGAATGTCTTTAGACGTGCTTTGATGAACTCGGTGTGTCTTTCTTACGGTTTTACTGCACGAATATGGTGCAGATATTTAAGGGAATTGCTTAAGGTGTCTACTATTTACATGTCGTGTTGCAGCGGAAAGGAGTTGTGGTTTACTGCTTCTTACCACTAAATACGTATTTTTTGATTCTGGTTGCTGATAATTACATTACATACGGGCACTGTTGTATGGATAATATCTTGTGATTTCGCATCCACTAATTTATAGGTTTTCTATCATCATGTCGAAAGTATGCACCATTTATTGCTTAAGTCTTACTTTTGGGTGCATGAATAGTATTCGACATTTCCGTTAATTTGTATCGAATATCTCCCTCGTGTTATTAGTAACTCTGCACCCAGTTTCAGCAAATTTCATGAACGTAACTGACCTAGGAACTGGCTGCACTGCCTCATGTCTGTAACACTTTCGTGCCATCACGTTGTAAGTGTTCAAACATGTGTGTACATGTTCATTAGTAAGGGTCTTAATTCTCTTAGGGAACCATTATTTACTACAGTATGCGCATTTTGATTCAGTTCCGGAACACAGCTTCACCTTCTGCATGCATTCCTCCATAATTAATTCACCGTCGTTTGGAATGTGTGTTCCTTGCAAACTATGGTGGCCCCTTGACAGCATCGCTTTCGTTTTTTAGTTTCTTTCGACGCTTACTCCATTCCGTCCTAATTTTATTCAAGGTCTAAAGGGACGTATCTGCATATCCTGACGACCAACATACCAACTCAGTGCGTCGGTTCATAAATCTCAGAAGTTCTTGGGAAATGTCTGATGCAATCGTATTTCGTACTACTATTAGTTCAGTGTTACTGAAACTTCACAAGACGTGACTGTTTCGTATATATTCATATTCACAAGTAGTTCGATTTGGGACATTTTCAAGTACACATAATTCTTTTACCTTGATTAGTAGGGAAATAATGAGTCTGATTTTTAAATGTTTAATTCGATACTAACATTATCATTGATGAAGGTTACAAAGACAGGTAAGCCACGTATTACCTACGGCTAGTAAAGCGCTGCGGTACAGTGAGGAGCTATCTAAGTTTTTTAGTGTGGGTCTTAGACGATTTTTTCAACAATGGAATATCATCGCACAACACGAGGGGGTAGATGAGAGGCAACATTGCGATGGCGAATCGTGTGGCGTAAACATATTGTCTGTGCTTGTGTGATTTTCGTAGTGCTATTTTTCGTGCTGTAGTGCTTCTTCTTGGTGAGAAAAGGTCATTGACTGAATATTTGAACAGTTTTTTGACGACCGTCTTTAGATAGGGAAACGTAATAAGATAGCGTTTGGTGGGACACTATACGAAATAGTAAGTAACGACCCAACATCTTGTTTCCGTCATCTCTTATCCACAATATCATCATTTGCTGTTGACGTCGAGTGTAAACTAATGCTGCTGATCGCTGTGATCTCAAATTTGAAATCGTTCGTATCCACCTTTATTCTGATGTTTATTCGACCAGTTGTGTTTTACCGAAGGAAAAAGTAAGTAACGACCCAACATCTTGTTTCCGTCATCTCTTATCCACAATATCATCATTTGCTGTTGACGTCGAGTGTAAACTAATGCTGCTGATCGCTGTGATCTCAAATTTGAAATCGTTCGTATCCACCTTTATTCTGATGTTTATTCGACCAGTTGTGTTTTACCGAAGGAAACGATTCTTTCCGGTGATCAGATTTGATGTTCATTCTTCGAGAGTAGTTTTACAGTATTGTCGGACATGGTTTCGGTAACTGATGTACCCCCTGAATTTTTTGCATTCGGTGAATGCCGATAGTTTTTTGTTTCCATTATCAAGTGAATTTAGTGGCTAGCTGGAGACGTTGTTCTAGGACATATTAGAATACTATATCATGTTACGTACTGCATATAGTGTAGACCATCAAGGTTCTTTATTTTGTTCAGCGTGATTCACCAGCAGCAAATATATGTACACAATTTATTTTTGCTGGTCTGGAACATGGGTGTATCCTGCGAAAGAAGATGTGGCAGCTTTGCCTCCCTATGAAGAAATTGATAATCTGTATCGCCAGCGAGACAGAAAAAAAAGTCAGAATAAGTTTGAAGAAATGCATCACAGTTATTGGGTGCTGTGTAGTGAGTGGAATGGATTGTGAAGTCTGTCATGCCACAAAGTACTATGAGTTGCCTACATCCCGTCCCCATGACCCTATTTTCGCAGACGTTCTACATACACATCTGCTTCGTAGTGTAAATAAATGATATTTGATTAATTGTCTGTAAGCAGCAAACGAAGAAACTAGCATTTTGTTCATGTAATGGTTTCTTCCCTGTCCAGTCGGTTTCGCTGTTGGTGAATCTTACAGCTAGTATGATCGCGGTCCATGAGACTTATTTGTCCTGGCTCTCCGTCCACAGGCAGCGTTGCACATCATTGATGCTCCCGATTCCGCTGCGGCTTGCAGACACAAGTGGTCAGTCGCGAAAAGTCGCGGAACCACGAACCCCTCAATAGATGTCCAACACAATTTCGAAGATACGTCAGGAACAATAGAGTTTCACGTGCCTCGACATACAACATGGGAGGTGCGCCAGTAGCTTTTTACCATATTATTTAACAGCGAGACCAGTTGCATGCGCTTTTTTGCTTTAGAGGAGAACTATCCTGTCTTGACAGTATATTTTAGGGTAAGGCAACGGTTAAACAAGATGATAGAATTTAATTAGAGATTTTATTTAACAGCGAGTATAGTTGCATACGCTTTTTTGCTTTAGAAGAGAACTATCCTGTCTTGACAGTATATTTTAGGGTAAGGCAACGGTTAAACAAGATGAAAGAATTTAATTAGAGATGCTACAATGTTTGTAGATTATGAACATGCTTTTGAGAAAGACAATAGACGAGTTATTTGTTACATCCTGCAAAAAAAGGTTACCCGGTTCGTGTAATCAACTCTTTTCAAGCTGTTACAAAGGGCCAAAAATTATGATGGAGAATAAAGAACTTGTGTAAATAAGTAACAACAAAACAGAGAATTAGACAAGTATGTAACCTGTCTCCAGCTCTTTTCAACTTCTACGTGGGTGACCTAGTCAATGCTTGGAAAGGCAGTATCAGCTACGGCATAAAGATCCACAGGGAGAAATGTTTTAATACTCTGCTATAATCAGATGCTCAAATGACGAGAGTGTTCAGTAATGAAATTAAAAACTACGGTCCAAAATTAAACGCAAAATGAGTTGAGCAGGCTAAATGAGATTTTTCCGTAGTGTAATAACGTGAATCTGCAAATAGTGCCTAATAAATGTAGAGATTAAGAATAAATTAGAAGTAGATTTAGTGTGCAAAAAAAAAAAAAACAGAACTTAACAGCAAAAGATGGCGGGGGTATGTTTCAGTACTGTTTATCTTAGCCTGCTGTAGTAAGTTGACAGCAATCCAGTTTCCAGTGATGCTGAAGTCGACTGTTAAGCACTGATTAGTAATCTCAGCTTGGGCTTTATGGGGCAGAGATGCTGAGGGTATTAGATTAGGAAATGACGCACTTAAAGTAGTAAAGAAGCTTTGCTATTTGGGGAGCCAAATAACTGATGATGGTCGAAGTAGAGAGGATATAAAATGTAAATTGGCAACGGCAAGGAAATCGTTTCTGAAGAAGAGAAATTTGTTAACATCGAATATAGATTTAAGTGTCAGGAAGTCGTTTCTGAAAGTATTTGTATGGAGTGTAGCCATGTATGGAAGTGAAGCTTTCGAAATGTGGTGCTACAGAAGAATGCTGAAGAAAGGTGAATAGATCACGTAACTAATGAGGAGGTATTGAATAGGATTGGGGAGGAGAGAAGTTTGTGGCACAACTTGACTAGAAGAAGGGATTGGTTGGTAGGACATGTCCTGAGGGGTCAAGGGATCACAAATTTAGCATTGGAGGCCAGCGTGGAGGGTAAAAATCGTAGAGGGAGACAGAGAGATGAAAACACTAAGCAGATTCAGAAGGATGTAGGATGCAGTAGGTACTGGGAGATGAGGAACCTTGCACAGGATAGAGTTGCATGGAGAGGTGCATCAAACCAGTCTCAGGGCTGAAGGCAACAACAACAACAACAACAACAACATACTTGCCAACGGCATTCTCGCTGTGGTTCCTGTCAGATCCCCGACGTATACTGCTGTCGAGATGATCTAACACTAGGATGGGTGGCCACCCGGTATGCAGAGCGCAGTTGGCAAACGGGGCGCACTTAGCCCTTGTGAGGCAAGCTGAGGAGATACTTCATTGAGAAGCAGCGGCTCGCCGACCAGAGTGGTCGAGTGGTTCTAGGCGTTAGAGTCTGGAAGCGCAAGACCGCCACGGTCACAAGTTCGAATCCTGCCTCGGGCATGGCCGTGTGTGATGTCCTTAGTTTAGTTAGGTTTAAGTAGTTCTATGTTCTAGGGGACTGATAACCTCAGAAGTTAAGTCCCATAGTGCTCAGTGCCACTTGAACAAAGCAGCGGCTCCGGTCTCGTAAACTGACATACGTCCGGGAGAGCGGTGTGCTGACCACATGCCCCTTTACATCCGCTTCTAGCGACGCCTGTCGGCTGAGTATGACACGGCGGCCGGTCGGTAACTTGGTGCTTCCTGGCTTGTTCGGATGGAGTTTAGTTTTTAGACTCCTATACTTGAGTTGATACGCGTTTATCAACTTACTGAATATCTGTATGTTGCGTTGAGCTCGATTCATGGTTTCTTAGGATTTACCTTTAACATTACATCACCAGAAAAGCACCACTTTCAAGCACGTCCCTGTTAGATCGCTTCCTTGTCCGTCAACCACTTCTTTACAGGTTCCAAAATTGATTCTACATCAACTTAAAGGTGACGTAGAGTCTTGAAACTTCCAGCATTGATCAGACATATCTGGCAAAGCAATATTAGCTCACTATCTTGTCTAGTGTGTGGTGGAGGGTACTTTATATACCACTGCCATCTACCTCTTTTTCTGACCCAGTCGCGAATGGCCTGAGGGAACGGTAGGTGGTAATCCTTCGTGGGAGGTCAGATGTATCCACTTTTTTTCCCACACGGTCATATCCTTAGGTAAACGTAGGAGAAAGCAACAGGTTTTGCTAGTAAGTTGAACATAAACTACAATAATCCTGATATATATCATAGACTCCGTTTTAATCTTACCAAAATATATCAAATCGACGGATAAAATTTCACCCACCGAAGAGAAACAAACAGAAAATAACTATTGAAAGGAAAAATTACTTTTTCATTTGCCACGTTTTTAAATCTGACTAAAAGGTATAAAACGATTTATCATAGCTCCATACAGACTGCAAGCAGCATGTAGAGAGTCTTGGAAAATTTGATTACCAATTTTTAATGTCTATGAAAATACTTGAAATATTTAAAACGAAAATCGTGAGGCACTGGCAAAACATAACTGATGAATGAATAATTCATCTGATGACTGACATGAAGCTATATTACAAGTGGTCCACGTTTTTCGTTTTTACCTTACAAGAGCTACCACGGATACTAAAAGTTATCAATCACAAATTTCAGCAGTATTCTTATAAGGATAAGAATATGTATGGGACTTGAGGAATTATTTGACACTTTTTAGTCCCATTTAATGATGTGGAAAAATTCCAAATTCACTTTTGTTTAAATAATTATTTTTTGCTTATTTCTCTAGTGAATGTGTTAAATTTTTCAATCGATTTAAAAAATTGGTAAGATCACAACATGTGGCATATTCCAGGTTATTTTCGGTGTCAACTAATTTATTGCATTCCTCTAGATATCTCGTGATAAATCATGTGAGTACACATAGATTATTAGACGTCCTATTACACTCCCTTCGGATATTGGGTGCTAAGATATTTTCTGTGGAATATTCTAAAAACAGTATATCGTGCTGCCTTTTATTAGTCAGAACAAAGGGTCTAGTGTCCGACTAGCAATTCTACTCTGAGAGTGTCGTTTCCAAATAGAGGTAGCTACTTCTAAGATTGTAGGAAATAAAGGTGAATCTTTCACTCACTCTATCTCTATCACTCTCTCTCTCTCTCTCTCTCTCTCTCTCTCTCTCTCTCTCTCTCTCTCTCTCTATCTCTCTTTTTCTTTCTTCTGTTCTCAATCTACTCGACACTTATGCACCATTGCGAGTTAGATGTACACCAGCATCGCATATTTGGTTGCATCTGCGCGTGCGTTCCTATGAGCTTGAGTGTTACCTTTAAGAGCTTTTTGGTAGCCGTAGCTGTGGATCACCTATCATTCAATGGAAGCTGCTAAGGACACAAACCGTTAAAAACGAGATACGTTTTGAAGCAATTTCAAGGGGAGCATGTTAAGTTTCACCTAGCTGCTGATGTGAGCAACACATGCTGTCTAATGAAATTAATGTAACCAGGCCTCTCAATGTAGATGGAGTAATCGAAAGTCATTAGCTGCTGAACGTCAGCATTTCTCATTCCGTCCCAAGTGAAACAATGACTGCAAGGGACATTAACATTATTGCACTCTCTGCTGCTCCTCCTCCAAATGGAGGTCTTTTTGCTATCTTCAGAAAGGAGCAACGTGAAGCAACTCAATTGCTAGGGAGCATACAACGCTTACAGTCTTAAACACTTACCATATGGTTATGAGAAACTTTAGATTTTGTGGCAACTCAAGTCTACTTGTTTACGTACTGGACAACAGAAAGGGAAACTGAGCATACAAATTCGTCAGGGGTGAACTGGGCAAAAACGTGGCAGAAAGTCGACATTTTCTTTTCAGAAGAGGTATTTCACTTTTCTCCTCAGCAAGTGACTTTTGAACAACTTATGAAAATCTCTGGACTTGGCTGAACGGTAATTTTAACTCTTTTAAAGCCGTATAGAGCGCAAATAACTCAATGCTACCTCACGCAACTATTCCTTCTAGTCGATAGATCAAGCTATCCGATACATGCTTTACATTCGGCCGTTTGCCACAAGTACCTTGTACTCTTTTGGCGCAATTTATGGGCAAATTGGTGGTAGACTCTTTGCATTTGGAAGTGGCTTTAAAATGGCAGGGCAAAGAATTTGTGGAAATTTGTACAGAGAGCCAAATAAGTAGGGCAACAGTAACTAGTGGGAACCGTTGTTTGTCTTTGTGTTATCAGTTGACGTGAAGAACAGAGAAAGAAACGGAAAAGAAAAAGAAAAAGTACAGCGTTGGTAACAATAAATCTGTGTTCTGTCCCATGAAATCATGCGTACTGTTCGCACATTGTTCTCAAAAGCAATGCGAAACCCCACATTCTTTACATCACGTATCATAACACTTGTTCGAAAACTGTGTAGCTGTATTAATTGGCACTGTTAGTCCCCACAACCCGATAAGGCTTCAATCATCGATTTGGTTCATAGAACATGCTGGGTCTACATGTATTATTGTACTAACTAAAACCCTTACTTTGGTCAGAATTTGTGAATCATTCATGAGCTAATATTTAAATGTCCTAAAAACACTCCATTATCAGACATTTCAACATTTTTCTAGGTTCCATCCACCAGAATACTGATTAGTAAAATATCTTCGTAGGGACCTCTCCCTGTTCTCATTCCAATCTTTCTGACAGTGCAACGGTCTATAATGGACACGCTGTAATTCCGTATGATCAGTACGTGACGTGATATCTATTTTTTTCTTCGCAGATGTTCCGAAGGCTTTTGGGCGTGTTCTGCCTCCGGTCTCGGCGGGAGGCAGAGGAAGACTTTTACGGAGACCTGATAGACGTCGATTTAATTGGAAAGCCAGAGGTGAGGAACACCCAGATTTATTGATAAAACAGTAATGACTCTTAGGTGTACCTACGTTTACTACGATAATTACTTGAGACCTCTGATTACTGTAAGGCCTTCTGGATTTAGTAAATCTATCTTAGCTACTCGTAGTTATAAATAGGCCATCATAGAATAACAACTATTCCTTTGTGCCTTCGTTAAACGTGCTTGTAGCGCTAATAAAACGAAATATCCTTCGGCTTTCTATACGAGTACACCCGTTTCATAGGAACTCTGTAGCCACTGGCCCGCTGAAAACTGCACTTTGTACAAGACGGATGTACTTTAAAAAGTAGGTTAAGCAGGACAATAATAGTCAGAAATCGCTTAAGTTTCTGAGTTTTATTATTAGATGGAACTATTCGAAATTACAAGAGCTGCACAAGAATTTACGGAATGTGGAGAAATGTCTTCATAAACTGGTTGCTGTTGGTTCCAAAATCGGTGACAACGTAGTTTACATTACGTGCAACTACTGCTAGTACAGCATTTACCAGTACTGAACATTCTCAATAAAATCTGATAAATTTAATGCAAGAACTGTATCAGATCTCACTTATGCATGATGATGATTCGTTAGCTGATACTTGGACCAACTGAGTAGGCGATGATTTTAGGTCCGGCTTAGCCACTTGCAGGTTTTCAAGTCGTCCGTTGTAACTCAATGTGCGTACACGTGCTCGATATTTAGAGGTCTCAAAGGAGTGAGTGGATCCATTAGCTTATTCTGTTTTGCTCATGGATGATATTATGAGTGTGAGATGTTAGGTACCAGTTGGAGGTAGTTTATGTGACTATTTGTACTGCTAGTACTTGGCTGGTTCTTGTGGTCAGACGATAGAAGTTCTGAAACTAATTGGATTTTCTAGAGACTATTTATGAGCGACTTTTTCACTATGTGTCGCCGTCACAGGAGGGTTTCAGTAGGGGCCATGTTCAACGACTTAAACGTGGCGACCCAAGTTTTAGTCACTTAGTAGAGAGGTGGGACCACATCCTTTTAGCTTGTTAAACTAATTTATATGCATAAAATGTAAGCTTTCACGGCCGGTAATGTCTTCACTTGAAACCACTGGTCTGGTAGGCCGTGGCCGATTTATAAAACTCTCCCCTGACGTTTCAACTCTCACTACTAGAGACACCCTCGGAGAATATGTGTCGCAGTCGGAGACGAAATGTCATTAGAGAGTTTTGTACACCGACCAGGGACTATCAGCCCGGATGATTTAAGCGAAGATAATTTAAAAGAAGTTTGCTTCAAACCCATTCTAAGTACAACACATTAACGATCCAGACCCAAGGTAAAATACTGTCGTATTGTTACCTTATGACCGTCTGGAAAACAATCCAAGAATGTGCTACCAAAGCTAAGACCTTTCTGTCTAACTGATAAATGTTGCAAGGCTGCTGAATTTAATACACTAACAGGAGATTAATATAACTTATGGTGCGAGTAAACGCCCACAAATTATTAGATGTTACATAAAAGATAGAAAATAAAACTGAAAATCAATACACTGATGAATTGTGACCGTGGAAACAAATCTTCCACAGAGGATGAGCGCCGCCCGTTGGCGGCTGCGCTCAGACGTGGACGAGTTGGTTCTGCTGGCAGCGCAGGCGGAGAAGTCCCGGCCACCGCCTGCTGCCATTGATGTAGCCTGCGGCAAAGTCATCGGGAAGGTAAGGCGGCACTAAAGTCACAACTTCATTGATAACTCGCTGCTAAGGGTTAAGTTAGATTACATACAACATACCCTTTTCTCAGACCAATATAAAGTGGCACAAGTATAGTTAATACTGGAAGATAATAATTATGATCCTTGTCACCGTTAATGATTTCCCCTGAAGACTCTTCCCTTTCTTTCGATCACACACAATAATAGAAAGATGTTCTCTCTTAATGTACACTTTGTCCATACGAGTCACACTATACAATTATTTGTACTGATGTTCCGTAAAGGTAGTCTTATGAATTTTAAAGGGAAGAATTGCTTTTGTGTGCAGGTGAACGATGGCTGGATGGTTGTGACGACTGCCGAGATCCATGAGCCGCCTGTGGTGGAGTGTGACGAGGACATCCCGCCGATCCCGCGACGCCGGAGAGGGTGTCGGAGGTGCTGGGCGGAGAGAGTCGGGGAGAAGACCGTTGTGCGCCCACCTGGGGGCCGGGCACACCGCCTCACTACCCACTAAACGTATTCATGACGAGGACATCCCACCAGTTCCTCGTCGTCAGTGTGGGTGTTGGAGGTGCTGGGTGAAGAAAAGTCAGGGACAGGGACAGGGATAATGACTCACTAACCAATAGACATGTTCGTGAGGAACTGATTACAGTGGGTATCCCAACAATGCTTCAACGTTGGGGATGTGTTAGAGACACTGGCCAGAGAATGTCACGGCTAAGAGTCTTGGGTGACTGCAAATTGGATGGTAACAACAGCTTTTCTACAAGCCAGTGAATATATTCATGAGGAACTTAGAACAGTGTATGAGGAGAGCATATCACCGATGCCTCATAATTGGAAAGTGTGTTCGTGCGGCTGGATGGATAATGTCATGACTGGGACTCTTGCATGTCTGCAAATTGGATGGGGATACCGGCTCACTAGCCAGTGAACATATTCATGTGGAACCAAGTGCATTGGCTCAGAAGGACATCCCACTGATGCCATGTCATCAGTGACAGTGCTGGTGGTTCGGGCTGAGAAAATCAAGACTAAATCTCTTGTTTGTCTGGAAAGTGAATGGGGACACCGACTCACAGATATTTAAAGTGAATGAATTATTAAATGAATTGATAAAATGAGACTTTGAAAGTATCCATGTAAAAGAATGTTAATGAAGCTTTAATATCATTGAACTCCACTTAAACAAGTAATGAAATAAAATTAATAATATCTATCAAAGATGTACGACTATTACTCTCTCTCTTTACATGTATGACTGCATTTAGACAAATATTAGAGAATGTTATCTTTTTTGATGCCAATCACCCACAGAAATATTATACACAGACTGCCATAACTTTCAGTACACAGGATATCCTTCTTCATCATTACAAATGACACATAATAGTGAGTTCATTTTTCTTACGACCAACTAACAAACAAATTACACACGTAGTCCATTTTACCTGCCTGCATTGATGCATAGTGCAGTTGTATTTTTACATAAATGCCTTTGTTTCTGACCTAACAGAAATGAAACAGCCATATAACATTATAACATAGCTGTGAGTGAAAGCGCGTCATTCGCTTGAATGCCTACGACAGAAAAGAAGTAAAAACAGAGGACGATCAAACTGAACATCGACTGAAAGCGGGCAACGATTTGCTTAAAAATCCATTGCTCTCCTCTCAACTACAGGGATTTCATTCTAGACATCAATAAAATTTATATTCGATACAAGTATCTAAGGTAGTTTCTGATATTACAGGGTGCCTAAGGATTACAGGAGTCACAGTTTTTATTCAATCATAAGTAAATGTAGTTTCTGGTTTGGAAGTGTCGAGCGCAACTTCCAGTGTTACTCAAGACTACTGAACATTTAATAAGGACAATATTCACACACACCATATTCTCAACACGAGAAGAGTTGACGTACACAGAAACGATCCTACAGACACATAAGTAACATCACTGCACTACGTGGCGCAATTTAATGAGTGTAAGTAGATGAATTAATAAATACACACAAAGTATAAGCTAATTATGTACAGAAAAAAATATTAATGTATTAGGAGTATCCCAAGGCCACCGGCCTTATCATTATGCTCAACTGCTCAACTTTACTGTTTGCACAGCATGGATATAAATGTTGCGAGTGGGCCAGACATCAATGAAGAGCATTCGCCGGTGACAACACCAACGCTATTTTATTCAGTAGAACATTAACACAAATTCTTCTCCCCTTACTCTTACGAAAAAACTAATTTTTTACCAAATTCTTAACAAGAAAATGTTTCCCATATTAGCTAAACCTGTCTTTAGTTTATAATACTTTGGCAGTGACCGAAAATAACCTTTTTTGTACACTTGAAAATCATTAAAGCTACTAAAATTCACCGTAAACTAGAAGTAAACACACAACAAATGTGTTACGCCCGTCGGTGACGTATGTTTATCATAAGACGAAGCTATATGAATAGAATGGAGACCTCGCTTATGCGGTGATAATGGAACAGACAGCATCGGTGGTGCAGCGCTGCCATCCACGACCGTACTGGTAGGTGGGCAGATCCCATACAAGGTCAACTACAACACACGCAAAACTAATCTTAAGAACTTATAACAGTCCACTCCATTTACAGCAAAGTAAGCACAAATTCTGGTACATAACAAATTGTAAGGCAACATAAATTGATAAAACCATATTCACAATGACTACACACGATTATAAGCAAACTATCTGCAGGCGCAACTCAGAATTTCAATGGGTTATACAGTCCTCTGCAACACCAAAATTATAGTAACACCAGAATTACAGTAAAAGTCGAGAAGACAAGTTTTCAACGCTCCAAAATTATTTTACCATATGAATGATCATAATGACGGCCTTGAAAATAGTAGCTTTTCAAAAAATGAATCTCCATATTTTTATTGGGAGACCAAACAAACTTTAAATGCCCAAAAAAGATGTAATAAAGCTGGTCCGGAACAACTTCAATGAAATGGGTAGCTATTCTTAAGATAAACTGCACTGCTTTTAAATAGGAGACACGACAGAATTTCAATCTCCAGAAGTTTTTCATCAGTAGTTGGCGCTAATAATTTAAATGAAAAGAGCAGGACCTTATAAAAAAATCTTCACCAATGAAATGAGCATCAGTTATTTTGGAATGAGCCGCGACAGGCAACAAGTACAGCGATACAGTTGAGGGGAACCTGGCTGGACTACCACGATGCTAGGGCGAAAAGCACGAAGTTTATCTTAACAAGCTCACCGAAATACTTCATGAATTAATAGGGAAGGGCACACAAGGTATCATCAAACTTGGATTATTCAAATTTATGGAGTTTACTATCACCCAAAAAGTGGCCAAAACGACGTCCTTGTACAGAACAGGACCCTAGCCGCCCATAAAGAGTTTAATACGTCAGGGCTGAAAGGCGGTAGACGAATTACCTCAAGTGGGAGAAGTTTCGTGAGTGTTGGAACATTGTGAGGAATTTGCGAATGCATTAACGTTCCACAACAGTGATACTTCAGTTGACGTATTTGTTGATTATTGGTTTGTTCTGTAAGAGTGTGGCTGATGTAGTAGAGATTCCGTCAATGTTGGATGAATTAGAGAGGCAGGTTTTGTGATAAAGTTAATGGTCACGTGTTAGGGCCGAACTGGCGGTTTTCTGACGTGATGACTAATAAACTCGGAGTCACCACCAGGATTCAGTATAACATCGGTTTGATGGACGATATTCTGGTTTGCTAACGTCCATAACGGTTGCGCCAACCAAAATGAATGTTTTGTGACAGCTGATTAATGAGAGGCATCGAGTCGGCGTGATACGGGTTTTCACCTCTCCGTATGCATCGCCCATGTTTCAGGCACCGAAGGGTGAAGCCGGTAGTTAGCGATCGTTAGTTGGTTATACAATTCGTAACCAAAAAGCCGTCTTAAAATCTGTACCACTCCCGGCCTTCCGTACCTGTTCTATTTCCTTTGCAGGGGGCACAGTATACTACCGTCCTGAATTTGAACAAGGCCTACCAGAATATCTCTCTCATTGAGGACTGTAAACGTGCTACAGGATTTTACACCGTTTGGAAGCTGTACCAGTTCGGTAGAGTTCCTTTCAGTTTATATACCGAAGCGGCAGTACTATCATTTGTCTTAGACTCAGTTTTGGGTGACGCGTGATTCAAACCAGTGTGCAGCAAAGTCCTTATTAGCCTGCATGAAGTGGGTTTGACCGTTTAACCATCCATGGTAAATATGGAACTAAGGGAGCTTCCCTTTTTAGGACCTTGGTCTCAGCTAGTGTTGTTAAAATAGATCAGAGAAAGAGACAAGATCCTTAGAGAAGAATGAAATACCTCTCTTTATCCGTAACTCACATTTTTTTTTTTATAAACTTTGTTTCGAATTTTGTCCAACTTGCAGCCACAGTAAATGGCTTGAGGAAGAAAGGGTTGAGTCTCCAGACGAGGGAAACGCAGCACGCGGTCTTTGAGACAATTATAGTACCTTTGAGTATTCTGCATGTTTTGGATGTTACGGATTTTGAACGCTCCTTCATTGTCCAAACGTGTGCTTCTAATTCTAGCGTCGTTGCTGTCGTTCCACAAAAAAACGATGGAGTGCGATCGTTTAGGTTATGGTTCCAGAGCCATGTCCCACACGTAACTGAAGTACTCCGTGTGAGTGGGAGTTCTTGTTGGTTTTGGCCTTCCAAAAGTTCAAGTTCCACTTGGAGCTTTGCCATTTGTCCTCGGAACAGACCGTCAGGCTTTGATTTGGGTGGTCGCGAGATCCAGGAAGACAGGACCAATCGCGAGGTGGGTTCGAGGTGGGCTGTGTATGTTTCCACCTTTCGTTTCCTTGTCAGGCACATCCAGGGAGCAAATAATCTGGTAACAGATTCACTTAGCCGTATGCTCCAGGAGCATACAACGGAATAACAGCTGTAACATGATTCACTGGACTCCAAATGGGTTTCAATCGTTTTTTCTGAGGTACATGAGCTCTTTGGTAAGTTGCTGGACAAATTAGAGGCAGGAACCATAGAATTAGGGTATGAGACAAAATCCTGATACTGGGAAAGGTGTCAGGTAAGGAACTGAGAAAAGAAGTATATGTTTTAAGACTAAGAGCGTTTACCGTGATTTATTTTCAAAGAATATTTTTAATAATTTATTTTATTTACTAGCGATTCATCAAGAACATTAGCGCCCGCATCTCGTGGTCGTGCGGTAACGTTCTCACTTCCCACGCCACGGGTTCCCGCGTTTGTATTCCCGGCTGGGTCAGGGATTTTCTCTGCCCCGTGATGGCTGGGTGTTTTGTGCTCTCCTCAGGTTAGTTAGGTTTAAGTAGTTATAAGTTCTAGGGGACTGATGACCATACATGTTAAGTCCCATAGTGCTTAGAGCCATTTGAACCAAGAACATTAACTCATTCAATCGCACTACGTAAGCATGGAAGTAGACGCCAGGAAGTAACTGAGGAAATCATAACAAAATTCCTTTTAAGAAATATCGATTTTTATTCACTTTAATTGTGCCTAAAAGCATTTTGTTTAAAGAAACAGATTTAAAATTATGATAAGGAAGCACCCTATAAATATCAAAGTTACAATTTATTCAGAGGCACAAAGAAAAAAGTTTTGACTGTATGAGCTTTCTGGAAAAGAACCTTGCCGCTCCCTTTAGACACGGCCGTAGTTACTACCGCTCACAACAGTCTCTGAAAGACTACACTGGTGCAAATCTGCAACACACCAGATAACTTTAAACTAAGAGTTTTAACAATTTACAGACGCACACAAACTATCACCCCCCGTAGGAGAGGTGGAAGTGGTACAAAAAACTAGCAACTAAGATATTAACCTTGCAACCGAAGGTGCAACTCGATTTTAACTTTTAAGGTGAAAGGGTGACGACTTTATATACTAAAATGATCATTTAAATAAGAGCCCATGACATGCAATCTTATATAAAATTCTACAAGTTTGGTCATACCATAGTTAAGATGCTCTACAGTACAAAGATACCGCCTCTTAAGATCATAGGCAATAATATCAAAGTTTCCAAAGATCGAAACATATTTCAGATATTAGACAGTTACTCTGCAACCAATAAATTCGTTAACACACCAAATCCGACAAACATGACAGAGGTAGTTTCTAACGTACGGTAGATTGATAGGAAGAGTACCGCCCCATAAGCAAACGACTGGTGAATTCACCAAGAAAACATGTAGAATGTAGCAAGAGTAAATCAAACAACATGTCACCAATCACTTAACTTTTAATAAACGGCGATTTCTCGAGAAGACTTGGTGCAGCACCCCCAAATAGCTCTCCCGAACCGTCCGCTGCCAGCCGCTTCAACGGCCGCAGGAAGGCGCGCCGATCTCCCGTCTCACGGCGTCGCAGCTCACACCGACCAGACTCACGTCGTGGGTTGACTCCTGTTGCTCTCGTGTGGACCGCGAAGTCACTACACCGCGCTATACGCCGCGGCCCACTGGGCACACGTGGCGACCTCACATGCGCCGACGCTCCAGACTGACAAGTCGTCTTGTGTCTCAGTGTGGACTCCATGTTTATTTTTTGGATCATCAGGTTGTTCACTGGTTTGATGCGGCCCGCAACGAATTCCACTCCTGTGCTAACCTATTCATCTCAGAGTAGTATATCCAGCCTAAGTCTTCCGTTATTTGCTGGATGTATTCTAATCTCTGTCTTCCCCTACAGCTCCCTCTAGTACTATGGAAGCATTTCTTTGATATCTTAACAGATGCCCTATCATCCCGTCTCTTCCCCTTGTCAATGTTTTCCACGTATTATGTTCCTCACCGATTCTGCGTAGAACCTTCTCATTCCTTACCTCAGCAATTCATATAATTTTCAACATTCGTCTGTACCACCACATCTCAGATGCTTCGATTCTATTCTGCTGTGATTTTCCGTAGTCCATGTATCAATGCCATACAATTCTGTGGTCCATACGTACAGTTTCAGAAATTTATTCATCAAATTAAGGCCTATGTTTGACACTAGTAGACTTCTCTTGGCCAGGAATGCCATTTTTTCCATTGCTAGTCTGTTTCTGACGTCCTTGCTCCGTTGGTTATTTTTCTGCCTAGATAGCAGAATTTCTTAGCTTCATCTACTTCGTGAGCATCAACGTTGATGTTATGTTTCTCGCTGTTATCATTTCTGCTACCTCTCATCGCTTTCGTCTTTCTTGGATATAATCTCTGTTCAGATCCTGTACTCGATAGATAGTTCATACCGTTTAGCATATCATGTAATCCTTCTTTACTTTCAATCAGCATAGCAATGTCATAAACGAATCGTATCACAGAATTTTAACTCCACTCCTGAAGCTCTTCTTTATTCTATCATTGCTTCTTCGATGTACAGATTCAACAGTAGGGCGGAAAGTCTACGTTTCTACCATACATCCTTTTCATTCCGGCCGCTTCGCTCTTAGTCACCCACTCTTATTATCCCCTCTGGGCTTTTGTACATATAAAATATTACCCATCTCTCTCTATAGCTTACCCCTATTGTTCCCAGAATTTCAAACAACCTGCACCATGTTATATTGTCGAAGGCTTTCTCCAACTCGACAAATCCTAAGAATATGTCTTGGTTTTTCTTTAGTCTTGCTTCCATTATCAACTGTAGTCTCAGAATGGCCTCACTGGTGGTTTTACCTTTTCTAAAGCTAAACTGATCGTCATCTAATACATCCCACAATTTTCTTATCATTTCTTCTGTATATATAAGTCTTGTCACCAACTTGGGTGCGTGATCTGTAAAGCTGACTGTGCGATAATTCTGGTTCCTCTCTGCTCTTGCACTCTTCGAAGTTGTGTGGACTCTACTAAACACCCATCACTTACAGATAGCCTTGAAAATCATGTCTGAGTTACGCAGACTCGGATAGATATGTCAATCGCGATAGTCATGCGGAATCTTCGACGGTTTTCTGTGCCAGGCCTTTTGACAAGCATTTGGTGAGGCAATTGCAGATTGATAGGGAAGGCGAAACAGCGGCTGAAGGCTCGCGCGCGGCCTACCGCCATCCAGTCCTGACATATTGAACTTTATCAGTCCGAGAGTGGTATTTTGGTGAAAGCAACGTTCTTGTATAGATCAAGTCTACATCCGTCGAGATAGAGTTTAATATGTTTTAACTGAACGCACTCACTTTTCTTTTTAATTTGAGAAACTTGCAGCTTGGTATCTTTGCCCGTGACTATATTGTGTACCAAGGGACTGAGAGGGTTGAGCATCTGGATGTTCTAGCTTGGACCCACAAAGCGAGAGACCAACTTAGATAATTTGGCTACTTCACCCTAGCCTTGGCCACAAGATTGGAAATAAAAACATGAACACCAACCCTCACCCTGCATACATGGTGACCCTTATTATAGCACTGTGCCTACCTCCTATGTGTGAGTCCAGTATTCTTTCTCCTTGTTTTCCATTGCTGCTGTATGACCTCAGGTGTGAATTTGCCCGGCGAAATATCGTTCAAAGACGTAAAGTAGATAGTGGAGAATCCAGAGGGTAACTTTACGTCAAGCAGAGGGGTGTTGCCTTACGAATCTCATGAAGACCCGTATCAAAGGCTGAGTTGAACCTCGGAATATAAAAAGTCCACTAGTGCTGAGATTCTGTGTCATACATGATCAGTGCAGTTTTTAAATTACTGTTCATTGTTTCAGCAGTAGAACGCCGAGGGCAGTACGGTAGGGTGATGAACAGAAACGCTTAAATTGACTGGACAGAAAGGCTCAGTACTGTCACCAACCACTGTCTGAATTAGGGCAAAAAGTGGAGAATAGGCTAGACAACTGGCATATGGTGAAGGCCGTAGTCATTCGACTGCACGGAACCAACTTTATACACCAGGTAATAGCGTCCCTGTAGTCTAGGTGTAGCGCGCCTGTGTAGTAATCGAAACGTTCCGGCTCCCTGTGTGCACCACGCAACGGGTTAAAGTTTGATTAATAATAAATATTGGCGGCCGAAGACTTTCGGGGTAAGAAGTCCGCCTCATCATGCCAACGGCCTTGTTGAAGAGGGCAGAGGAGCGGACAGAGGTTTATAACCCCACTTGTCCTCGGGGTGGGAAATACCCCTACAGGAGGAAGAATCAGCAGTGGCCAACGGCATGTGGATGCGAAAGGCAATGCAAACCATTGCATCAGATCATGTAACGCTTATCCAGAGGACATTTGGCCTGTAACTGAACAAGTGTCTTTATGATCTCTTCGTTGGAAAAAGATTCGGGAACAGTCCCCCTCTCCGATCTCCAGGAGGGGGCTGCCAGAACTAGGTGACCATGAGGAAAAGATTGAATACTCAGATAAGGGATAAAGTTTTCGAGTCATGGCGTGGAATGTCAGAAGCTTGTTCGTAGTAGGGATGGTAGAAAGTTTAAAATGAGAAATGCAAAGGCTTAATCTACACACAGTTAGGGTCATTGTTGTGTTCTGGAAAGAAGTCATGCATTTGTGGTCATATGAGTGTAGGGTAGTATCAAGAACAGCAAAAAATGGTTTAAAGGGAGAAGAATTTGCTATAAATAGGAAGGTAGGGCAGATAGACTGTTACTGTGATATAGTACTTCCTATCAGAATCGACAGCAAACCAACACCGACAACGATAGTTCGGATATACATGCCAACGTCGCATACTTCAGATGAAGAGATAGAGAAAAGGTATGATGATATTCAAAGTGTAATACAGTACATAAATTGAGATGAAAATCTAATAGTCATGCGGGACTGCAATGCAGTTGTAGGGGAAGGAGTAGAAGAAAAGGGTACAGGAGAATATGAGCCGTGGTCAAGAATTAGAAAGGAGAAATGTTAATGGATTTCTGTAACAAATTTCGGCTAGTAGTTATCGAATACTCTGTTCAATAATCACAAGAGAAAGAGGTACATTTGGAAAAGGGCGGGTGGTACCGGAAGATAAAGTTAGATTACTTCATGGTTTGACAGAGATTCCGAAATGGATTGTAAGCCATTCCCAGCATCAGATGTAGACTCTAATCACAATGTAGCAGATACGAAGAGTAGGCTGAAGTTCAAGAGATTAGTCACGAAGAAACAACATGCAATGAAATGGGATATGGAACTACTAAGAAATGACGAGATACGCTTGAAGTTCTCTAAGGCTATAGATTCGGCAATAAATAATTACACAGTAGGCAGTACACTTGAAGAGGAATGGACATCTCTAAAAGTGGAAACAAATAGGTACAAACACGGTAACTGAGAACAAATGATGGCTAAGAAGGAAATACTTTAGCTGATCGATGGAAGAAGAGACTATAAAAGTGTTTAGGGAAAGGCAGGTATACAAAGATACAAATGGCTGAGGAATTAAATAAATAGGAAGTGAGAAAACCTAATACAAAAATGCTGCATGAAAAACGTGAAGAAATCGGAAAAGAAATGACTGTCAGAAGGACTGACCCAGCATACAGGATAGTCAAAACAACCTTCGATGACATTAAAAGTAATGTTGGTAACATTAAGTGTGCACCGGGGATTCCACTGTTAAATGCAGAGAAGGGAGCAGTTGTGTGGAAAGAGTACATTGAAGACCCTTTATCAGGCGGAAGATTTGCCTGATGTAATAGAAGAGGAAACAGGAGTCGATTTAGAAGAGATAGGGGATCCAGTACTAGAATCAGAAGAGCTTTGGAAATCTTAAGATCAAATAAGGCAGAAGGGGTAGATAACTTTCCATTAGAATTTCTATGATCATTGGGGGAAGTGTCAACGAAAATACTCTTCACGTTGTGTTTAGTAGAGTCTGTCGACATACGACCTGACTTCGGAAAAATATGATCCACACAACTCCGAAGACTGCAAGAGCTGAGAGATGCCAGAATTATAGCACAGTGAGCTTTACAGCTCACGCATCCAAATTGGTGACAAGAATAATATGCAGAAGAAAGGAAAAGAAAATTGGGGGATGTATTAGATGACGATCAGTTTTGCGTTAGAAAAGGTAAAAGCACCAGAGAGGCAATTCTGAGACTACAGTTGATAATGGAAGTAAGACTAAAGAAAAACCAAGACATGTTCATAGGATTTGTCGAGTTGGAGAAAGCATTCGACAATGTAATATGGTGCAGGTTTTTCGAAATTTTGAGAACAGGGGTAAGCTATGGAGAGGGACGGGTAATATTTCATATGTACAAAAGCCCAGAGGGAATAATAAGAGTGGGTAACTAAGAACGATGCGGTCGGAATAAAAAGGTGTAAGGCAGGGATGTAGACTTTCCTCCCTACTGTTCAATCTGTACATCCATGAACAAGATCGGTGCTCCTGTTTATGGTATCCATTATAATGAGGTATCTGTTAACATGGAGGGTGGGGAGTCGGTAACTGGATATGCATGAAAGAAAAACCTTTAATGTTTAAATGAAATGGTTGCTGGATCTGTATATGTACGATAGTTGAATAAATATTAAATAACTTGGCCATATTTATCTGTTGCATAATGGATAGCAGTAGGACATAAAAATGAAAGTTTTGCGAGAGAATACGTGCTCTGGTAAAAATATCACACTTATTGAAGACACAACGGAACAAGCCAATAAACTAAACGATTAACAAATGGGTGATTAAATGATGACTAACTGAAATCCTCTGCTGCCGACAGGTGTTGTTGATATACATCGATATAGACAGCTGACAATGTTTGCTCAGACCGGGACTCGAACCCGGAATCTCTTGCTTACATGGCAGAAGCTCTATCCATCTGATCAACCGTGGACACATATGAATAGTGCGACTGCTGCGACGTATCCCGTACACGCTTCCCGTGAGACACTCATTCCCAACTGTCCACAATTCTATATACGTAATGTACCTTATAGACATTTGCCCATTCACTGGTTACTCGCACACGCTTTGGCGATTCCCGTAAGAGTTTGGGCAACCTGTGCGCAATCGCACAGACGAAGGTCAGTAGCTAGGTAGCCTTTAACTATATATATGAAGACAGTAACTGTTCTCGAAAGAACAGAATACTGTTGATGACCATACAGCTTTTCCCTGGAAGAAATGATGACTAACTGAAATCCTCAGCTGCTGATAGGTGTTGTTGATAAACCTCGATGTGGACAGCTGAAAATGTGTGCCCCGACCGGGACTCGAACCCGGGATGACCTTTGATCTCGATGCAGGGGCTGATGGATATTTCACAGCTGCGTAGCAATGTGAATAAATGAGTAATATTCCCACTATATTTTTGTTCCTGTATGAAATTTAGCCTTTCTTTACCTCCCACTCTATAAGAAATATAAAATTGAACCGTAACTGGTTTGAATACAATCTCTCTTTACACAAAATTTGCAACTGTTGTAAAACAGCACGATCCTAATCAAAATTTCCACTCACCTCGCGTCTTGTGACAACACTGGCGCAGATTTCTCGAAAGCACAAAAGCAAACGGCAAGCAGGCAGCAGGTAATCTAGATTTCTGTTTCAAAATGAAATTTCCAAACAATATTCAAACTGTTGCTTATCTCATGGTGGAATGTGGATAATGATTTACAAAGTGTACAATGATGAGAGAGAATTTATATAAAAATATAACAACTTAATCAATTGAATTCTTGACGTATGAGTCAAACTTATTG
This sequence comes from Schistocerca gregaria, assembly GCF_023897955.1. Taxonomy (NCBI): domain Eukaryota; kingdom Metazoa; phylum Arthropoda; class Insecta; order Orthoptera; family Acrididae; genus Schistocerca; species Schistocerca gregaria. Next base: position 408,321,216 of record NC_064925.1, read on the forward strand.
TGTTACAAAAAACTATTATGAAAAATTTATATTTCTTTCACTTTTCAATGAATACATCATATTCATTATAGCTGTCCTCCTGTTGCAGCTAAGCGGTCCAATCTCTGTACCTTCCAGAGCTCCCCAGCAACCACCTTCCACTTCATTCCGTCATACTGTAACCCCATGTATTCTCATATATCTAATTACAGTAGTGAATATCCAAAACATATTCCTAGGGATTTAGATTAATTCTTTCCACAGACAGTTTTAGTGCTCATAAGAGCGCTTTTTGCCTCGTAACGTTTATTATTTACACAGTTTCGCATCCCTCTACTTCTAGAGCTTCATCGAGATACTTGACATTCCAGTATACGATGTATGTAACGGATTTGGTTCCTCATAAATGGTGCTACATCAGTTTTCTTGGACCTGACACCTAAATCCTGTTTTTTGCACCAGTTTTCCGAAGTGTGTGAAAACTTCTGCTGTTACGACTTGGAAAACTTTGTCGCGGAATTTGTAAATTTTAGCAATTTTATTAGTACCGCGTCCAGGTGGTAGAGGCCAGTCCAGCCAATGCGGCAATTAAGTAAGGCACTGGGCGGTATTTTTGACATTATGACAAAACAGTGCAGGCAGAGGGGCATTTGCTACACCGATCCACGGCCGAGCGCATGAAACGAAGTGTGACCAAGAGTGAAGTAATATTTCATTACATTTTATTACTCGAGAACGTACGTGATACCAAAAAACCTCACACTTTACATATTTAAATGGGTCTAGCAACCATTTATCACTAGAGAACGAGCTACGAAAAGCTAACGGGAAAAATTATATGAACAAACTACTCGTCATCCTCCTACAGGTGTACATCGGAAACATAGCTGTAAGCGTACAAATAATCGAACTGCACTGAGTTGCAACGGATGCACACCTGATCTGTGCACTGACGTTGTTACGACTAAATTACCCACCCTCGTACTGATCAGGTCTCCACCCTCCGAGAGAAAGTTTAACATATCAGGGTCGATCGGAGGTAGGCAATCCTTAGAGAGTTTGGACTTTGTATTACAGTAAGCTCACAGGCGATGGGACACAGCATCTCTGAGGAAACGATGAAATGGAGAATTTCCCTTACGACCATTTCACGAGTGTACCGTGAATATTAGGAATCCGGTAAATTATTAATGCAAAGCTTTACGCCTCGCCTTGTCCGTCAACAGTTGGAGTGATGTGGGACCCCTGGTAATACTAGATACAAGTCTGACAGATGACACGTACGTAAGCATCCTGTCTGATAACATGCATCCCTCCATGTCCATTGTGAATCCCGACAAACTTGGGCAATTCCAGCAGGACAATGTGACACCCCACACGTCCAGAATTGCTACAGAGTAGCTACAGGAATACTCTTCTGAGTTTAAACACATACGCTGGCACCAACCACCTCAGACACGAACATTTTTGAGCATACCTGGGACGCCTTGCAACGTGCTGTTCAGAAGAGATCTCCATCCCCTCTTACTGTTATTGATTTATGGGAAGCCTTGCAGGATTCATGGTGTCAGCTCCCTCCAGCGCTACTTCAGACATTAGTCGAGTCCATGTCGCGTCATGTTGCGGCAGTTCAGTGTGTTCGCAAGGGGTCTGCAGGATATTAAGCAGGTGTACCAGTTTCTTTTGCTCTTCAGTGTATAGGAAAGAAAAACCTCGCGCGGTTCCAGAGTGAAGCGCCTAGAATCGCTAGTTCACATCGGCCGCCAATTACCTGTGTAATCCAGTCATCTATTTCCAGGGATGTCGGTTGAACAGGACGTGACACGTTGTCAAAAGAAAATACCAAAGTATTCTTCCTGAGATTTGTAGCTAGGCTTAATACAGGGACGAAATTTCGGTTAAACACACAAAATTCCAATTAACATCAGCACGACCAGAAGGAGCAATCAGATTACAAGGAATATGAGAAAACGCGGAGATGAACTGACGGATAACACTCAACGAAGCTCAAGTACAGCGATGTAAACACGGAATTGCAGAGCAGCAAAGAAAACAGCGTCGACTCGCTATCGCAGCTGAAAGTGAACTACCACTATACCACGAGCTGCGGACAACCTCTTTGCTAACTGATATGTGCTGTATGGGACTGGCTCTTAAGCCACACTAGCAGATTACTTTTACTCTCACAGAGTTAGATATGAAATTTGTCTTGTACACTCTCATTCACGCTTTTCATTCATCAGGTTAGATGAGGAAAAGATGTATATACCTACATACTGCACATAGATGTATTGAATATGCTAATCGTGCTCGGACAGTTACCAAACGTTAGTAAAATGTGAAGTGAAATAAAGATAATATACCTTGTAGTCACTAAAGACGCATTTAGCTGCTCAGCCTTTTTTATTTAGTTTACAGTTAGCGCCCACATCTCAGGTGCCAGATGTACGAACATTAAGTTAAATGTTAAGTAAAATGACGAAGAGGCTCATGTAGAGACACTACAATTTGATATGTTTAATGCATGTAGATAAAAACAGTAATGTTCTTAGCCCACTGCTAAACCCACGGAAACTGAATTCATTGTGCTGTTTCACCCCCTGTGGTTCTAGTAAATCAAACAAGTACCATTAAGAAGTGATACAAGACTAGATCCTTATTACAGGCGATTTCCTCAGGCTCTATCGAGTCGAATGATGTGTGACTTTTGCCCGCTAAAGCTTATATGTGGTGCAGTTTCATCCTCCTCACCACTTAGTCCACTCTCAGAGAGCCTTTCCTTCCGTATCCATCGTGTATTGATGTTTTATGAAGTTCCCCGTCCAGTCATGAGTTCTACCGCGTGTTTCATCTGTTTCCTGTTCAAATTCGACATTATAGAACTTCTCTTGAAATATGGAGTCGGCAATATTGTCATGCCATATTTCTGAATTTGAGTCTTAGATCAATATTCTACGCACCCCCTTCTGATTCAACTATGTAGTTTTGATTGTACCATCGCCTTAGGTTATGACAGGTTCCGGTCCAATAAATCGACACATCGCGCCTGTCCTGGTCTTTCTATTAGCTTGTTCATTGCCACCAGCTCCTGAGTGACCAGGGACCCCAGTAATTTTCCCCTGTTCTTTCCCCTAGTCTCCGAAGGCCTTCATTGCTTTCTGCGATGATCTTTGATATCGTTCCAGGGGCTGATAGATATTTCACATCTGGTCAGCAGTCTGAATACATGAGTACCATTCCCACTGTATTTCCGTTTCTGCGTGAAACTTAGCCCTACTTTAATTTCCACTCTTAAAAAAAAAAATACTTGTTACCAAGACTATTTCTTTACAAACTGTTATCCACCTTGAGCTCGTATGCTAACTATTAACAAAGTATAACGTAATTTGATCTGAAATGTAACTGCGCTGAATACAACCTCTCTTTATATTAAATGTGCAACTGAAGTAAATAAGTCGCATGCCTGTAATCAAAATTTCCACTTACCGCAAGTCTTGTGACAACACTTCTGCAGATCTCTCCAACGTACAACAGCCAACGGCAAAGCAGACAGCAGCTGAGGTAGATTCCTGTTTCAAAATGAAATTATCAAATTATATTCGAACTGTTGCCTACCTCTTGGTGCAATGTGAACAACGTACAAAGAGTACAAAATTTACAGAGAATTCTTATAAAAATGAAATAACTTAATCAGTGGAAATTTTAATTCATGGTCGGGGCATTGGGGTGGTCTTTCTCTCAGCTCTGGGCAAATGCACGACTTGCATTTCTACAAATTAGGTGCGCAGTGCTGCAGTCGTATCTGAAACTCCTTCACTTTTAAAACAAAAAAATCGTATCCACAATTTATATTCCTTTCAATTTTCATCATATACGCCATACTCATCTTTGTTGTCGTTTACATTGCATCTTTCTTCATCTAAAATATACAATCACAAGTCAACACAGTGATGTACTGTTTCTACGGGGTCAATCAATAAACTATTTTCCCAACCAATTTCAATAACAAGTGACAATCTTTAAAGGTAATGATAAGGGAAAGGATTAATTCGCCCCAACTCTTCTCTTTAGATTTTGCATTTATTGTCACACCTTTCAGTGTAAACAACAGAACAAGCAAAGTAACAATGAGAGAATATTTGAACTCGTAATATTTGCTATATAACTTAAGAATTATTTAATAAGCAATAGGAATCTAAGATTATTCCTATCTAACAAACATGTTTTTAAGACCATAAACGATAAAGATCAACGGTTAAGAAAGTCCATTAAACTTGAGCAAGGATGACTTTTTCCGTCTTTAAATGAAGTCAGTAGGTGGCATAGGGGATAATAGGACTTACATTAAATGTTAAACCAATAAGAATGATCACTCATTAAGAATTATAAACACAAATTAAAGAAGATCCATTTAAAGCAATTAACATAAATATCAAATAACTAAGTCACGTCTCATCAAATGTATGAAAATCAAATCTTTCAGTTCTATAACGCTGTTGGATTGTGGAATACGCCGGATTACCGACACTGAAGGCTAAAGTCTACCAAACAACAATTTCACCAAAGCTAGAACCATCTTAATAGTGTAAAATACTTACGTTATCCAGAAATACTATAATTCGCCTTTCTAAGGCAAAACGGTGGAGTAGATAAATAACCTCTTATTTCATGCTCCACGAACATTGAGCGGCAACAGACACTCGGACAACTCTTATCCAGCGGGGCTCGGGAAAGAGGATGGCTCCCCAGGAGGAGGAAACATTTACCTGAACTGGAAAGGGAACTCGTCTAACACGAGCCACTAGGTTGGACGAAGACCAGATGGCGAATTTTAATCATTAATCAAAGCTTGCTGGCCAGAGGACTAAAATTACAGAGGCAAAGGTATCTTTATTTGTGCTCACTAGAACTGATAACTTCTGCAAATGAGATTCAGGCAGAACTACCGCCGCAGTATCAATACGGGACTTCGGAGCTAAGGAGAGCAAGTCAACAACGGTCTCCACCCAATAGGTGTAACATTTCAGACAGATCGAGCAAGCGACATCAGTCGTGGCTAGGCGGATTACCAAATAAAAACTCTGGCACTACCATAAATGTAATTACATAGAGCACTTAAATGCCACTGGGAAAAAACTCCTTAACACAAGAATATACACACAATAACAAAGACTAAAGTTAAATATACCTACGTACTAAAACACAACAAATATTGGCGAACATTAACATAATCTCGCAATTCAGACATCCATAAAATTAATTGGCAACAATCCTCTCTGTCTCTCCACCAGACAATACACGGTTATTTAATATCTTACAACGTGCTTATCCAAACATAACCTACGCCGTCCATGGTAAAATAACAGCTTGCAGAAGGTCCACAGCCAAAAAAATTTTCCCATTTTTTGTTTCTTTTCTACGCGCGCTTTAATTCAGCATGGCGTTCAAATACACGATCATACACGGGGCAGTAATACTCACGCAACGCAATTTCCGATCACAAACTCAAAGCAGGGAAACGTACCACACAGTTATTAATAGTTCCCACAACACGGGAGTTTGGCCCCGCCAGACGACGACCGTTGCACTAACTAGATGAAAAATCTTACTTTTAGTGACGACACAACTTCCTGGAGGTTATTAGCAGTCGCAGACGGACTTCATAGCTTCCCCAGCCCATGAACGGAAACCAATCGTTGTCCACAGATTTACAGCCTCTTGTGTCCTCACAGCCCTGGTTTTTGGGCTCATCCAGACTTAGCGTAGAGGGACCTAGAGGGACCGAGCGTCCGGCTACAGAACGGTCGTCCAAGGCTGAACACTCATCTCAACTGCCTCCTCCGCCCTCGGCACGGCACACAGCGGCTAGCAGCGCCCTCGCGGAATCTCCGCAACGTCCTCTACGAGAAACTCCAAACAGGAGTAAACCAAGGGAAAAACAGGAACCGTGCCAAAAGACACGGTTCACACAGCACTACGAAATACGTCCCTCACCTACCCTACTTCAAATAATGTAGCAGAGCGCGCAGAGGCAAATACTTTGCCACGACAAGACCAAATATTGTTTAACGTAAATTGCTCTCTCTCTAAAGTGCGTATACAAAAATGTAAACGACATGACCACCTTACAAAAATAGGTGCTACGATCTTTGTAGCACCAACGGAAATGCTCCTCCTTGTAAACACAGAAAACGGGGAATTTCGCCTGTGGCTATCTTCCCTCGAGATACTGCTCTCTCTCTTCTACGCTGTGCCCCGTAAATTCTGGCCCCAGAAGGTTTATCTGTTTCCGACCTTCTACCAGACCAGATTATGTCTCCTGCAAGGTATTGTGATTCATTCTTCGGCTGCTCCCTTCTTGCAGTTGTTAGAGCGAAACGCTTATGAAATAGCAAAATGTTATTGTATGGTAAGTCGGCATTTTATGGACAAATCCTATATTTATCACACTCGTTATACTGATTCGATGTTCTCCTTATGCTAAAGGAATCAAGTTATTTCTAGTTTTTTAACTCTATGTCCCTGCAGCTGCCTCCATTGTAATCAAAAGATGAAAAGGTGGCATATCCAGCATGGTCTCCATACCAGCTAGTGGGTGTGCTGCTGATTCCTCCTTTTACTGATAACCAGTCCAATGTCTGTACATTACTAAGCTCCCTAACAACCACCCTCTACTTTATTCCTCCAGACTGTAGCCCCACCAGTTAGAAGCTAGTTTTTACCACTGGTCATTTTAGTGCTGCAAAGAGTGCATTTTGCCCACAAATAGTGATTCTTTACGTGAGGGACACATGATAGTTTCGCATCCCTCTACTCGTAGAGTTTCATCATTAACCTTGACATTCAAGTATACGATCTGTGTGATGAATTTTCTTCTTCATAAATGGTGCTACATCAGTTTTCTTGGGTCCGACTCTTACATTCTCTTTTCTGCCCCATTTTTTTCAAAATGTGTAGTGCACTTTGTGCTGTTGCGCTCCTTAAATGTTCGGCTTGGGATATGTGAACTGTTAGAATTTTATTCCTACTGCCTGCAGGCAGTAGAGGCCTGCCCAGTCAATGTGGTAACTAAGTAGGCCACTCGACGGTATTGTTACCACTATGATAAAACAGTCCAGGAAGAGGGGCGTTTACGCCACCTGTCAACGGCCGAGTGCATGGAACAGTGTGACCAAGAGTGAAGTAATATTTTATTACTCAGGAACGTACGTGCTATCAAGAAACTCATACTTGGCAAATTTAACTGGGTATAGCAACCCGTGCTCAGTAGAGAGCGAACTAGAAAAAGCTAACGGAACAAGTAATATAAAGAAAACCTACTCATCACGCTCCGATAAGTCTACATCAGAAGCATAGCTATAAGCTTGTAAATAATCGAACTTCGTTGCTCAAAGCATTGAGTAGTGCCGCCGTTCTGCCTGAGTTTGAACCTAACAGAATGATGTGCTTTTGAATTTCAGAGTAACCACAATACACGCTTCTTGATGAAGATCTGTTGACTACCTGCCCAATGACTGACTCATACCCTCGTTCTTCACTTCTCGTGGGCAACTCAGCACCACGGTAGCTGCCACTCATGACTCAGGTCAACAGACGTCACCAACGGGAATGGGCGTCGACGTATTACTCGATCGGCCGTGTTTTCAAGCCAAAGCGCGTCCGTGAAGACAGCTGGAATGCAGTATAAGACTGCTTTCATAAAGATCTGTCAATACTACAATCGTTTGAGTATACGACCCCGCGGTAGTCTGCCTTCTCCCTCACCATCTCATCCATCATGAGGGGCAGAGGTCAGGAATAGGCGGTGGTGGTGGTTATGGTTTAACGTAGCGTCGACAGCGAGGTCATTAGAGACGGAGCGCAAGCTCGGATTAGGGAAGAATGGGGAAGGAAATCGGCCGTGCCCTTTCAAAGGAACCATCCCGGCATTTGCCAGAAACGATTTAGGGAAATCACGGGAAACCTAAATCAGGATGGGTGGAGACGGGATTGAACAGTCGTCCTCCCGAATGCGTGTCCAGTGTTCTAACCACTGCGCCACCTCGCTCGGTCAGGAATAGGCCCAACTGTTACAGTTGGTGTCATGAATTAGTCGTTCCGCTTCACGAAGCGGGTTGTCTGGGGAAATGTTCTTCCAGCTTACAAACCGTAGAGTTAGCCGAGAGAGGTGATTGTTCGGTAACACTGAAGCCCAAAGAACGTTTCTTGGAGTCGGGCAGTAAGACTGGGTAATTTAGTAAATTACATCCGAGCAGTGGTACTGGTCGTATCTCCATTTCACAACCATTGGCTCATTACAAAGGGGTGCGTTGAACCACACGTTGTTTATGTTTGATTCAGTATTTTTTCTCAGTTAATAGATCCACAACGTCGACTACTGGGTGGAATATGATAAGGTTATGTTTGCGAATTCTTGTGAATCCCTGAACTTATCATTGTTTGTTTTGCAATTTTGCAGGGCACGAATTGCCATGCACTACGGCTGTAGCAGGCACATTTTTTACGTGTACACGTGTTGATCATTTGGCTCTCCATAGTGCAGACTATAGATGGGTGACGACACATGAGAAAAGGTAACTTTTAAGGTTTTTCTTCAGTAGTGAGTTACTTGTGTTTCTGGTGCTGGTAGTGGTGAAATAAAGTGCTGGTATTACAACAGAATCTGTTGCTGCTATAACAGAGCAATTGCGGATGTTAACAGAAGAAACGTTTTAACAAAAGTACGAGCATGAGTACCTTCTTCGTAGGTTTGTGGCTTTGGAAACCTTTGAGGTTCAATCACAGCCTGTCGGGGGAAAATAGGCAGAGTTGGAGGTAGATTCTTCTCCTTTTGATCCAGCAGCAACCCCTCCTATCAGTCCCTTTCCCAATAGAACAGGCGACTCCAAGAAATTTAGTCTGATGGTCACATCGGATCTTCCACTAAATCCGAAAGACCAGAACCTAGTTAAATCTCACTCGTGTAATGAAGAGTTGGATGTTTCACATTGTTTTGTATGCAGAAGCGTGGCTCACTGAGTAATGTTAATGGATAGTATAAGGGTTTCAGTTAGCGTAAATAATTTTGGGAGAGGAGGAGTTAATCTGTCAAAAGGTATAATGACACTACTAAAGATGAAAACGTCGATACGTTGAGTTTGGACAGGAGTCATAACCAACATTACGCAAGAAGCTGTGTCACTTGTAGGCCAGTGATGGCACAAATATGGAAAGTGTATTATTGAAATCAACTTGTTTTGTAGAGATGGGGTGTTACCAGCTACTCTAGTAACTCAGCACTGTATCAAACTGGGTTTTTACACCAATTTACAGCAAACAGTTCGTACAGCGAGACATTTACAGACATTAATAGAGAAGTTCAAGGAACAGAAACTACGAGATTGGATCAAGAATGAAGTAGTAGTCTTTGAAGTACACATGTCGTTATCATCCCTAAGAAATCATTGGATGGAACCAAGGAATACATGTTTTTTCTGAGATAGTAGATGATTATCCAATCGCTAATTTTACTGAAATTTTGGATAAGTGCTGAGTGTCGTTACTTTACTGCATGTCACTCAGAAGTTGTCATCAGTTGGAAGTATCACTTGAGCATATGCCAAAGACAGCGTTTACCGCATCATGCGGACATTATCAATAGAAGCGAATGTCATTCGGTTTGGAAATTGCTCCTGCTACTTTTCAGGGGTTATTGGACAGAGTTTTAAGAGGGTTAAATCCTAAGGCCCATACATGATCTATTTGAATGACTTAATAGTGTATTCTTCGGTTAAACCAGAACATGTGAGACGATTGTAGGATGCTTTTAGTATGTTAAGTCTGCACATCTGACAAGTAGATGCAGTCGTTTGTCGCTTGGAGCTATCGTAAATTCATAAGGGATTTCTTGAATACAACTGAACATTTGAACAAATTAGCTAGTAAGTTAGATTTATGTTCCATAGATAATTCTGTACAACAAATAGTAATGATGTGTAATCAGCCATTTCACATACACATCGCCAATTAATTTGTAAAGATGGCTACATGCTAATCATTTACAACTGTAAAATTCACAGATTTAAACTAGTAACTCCTGTCCACCAAATTTTACCCATTAAATAGAAATTCTTTTACTGAACAGAAGTGTCAACAAGAAACGTTTTCTGATTGTTTTCGAATTTTACTGTCGGAATGCTCAGAATGCTCAACTCCTTAAACAGATGATTGTAAGATGATCATGGGTGACCGCCACATATCATTCGTACAGTAGGTTTTTGAACAATGAAGTGTTTCTTTTTTGAAGATGAAATGCCCCAGAACATTATCCCATTTGACGTCACTGAATGAAAATATGGGGTATATAACATGTTACTGATTTGCCTCTCCCCGAGACATGCCATGTTTCTAATTCCAAATGTGTCTGAACTATGTTGTTTTAGGAGTTCCAAAATGCACTTATTCCAGTGTAAATGCTCGTCAATACTGACACATGACAATTTTGAAGTTTCACCCTATTCGCTATTTCCTTACTACCTGTTACCTTAACACTGATGTAGTACTCATAGATATGAAGAACTGAATATATTGTGCATTTTTAAAATCGAGTGTGAGATCATTCGCAGATAACCAATGCTACTTTTAGAAACATCGTTTATCATTTGTTCTGTTTCTTGCGTATACTTGGACTGGTTACACTACTAGTGTTATGTGCAAAAAGAATTATTTCTGCTTGTGGCGTATCAGACCACAGATCGGTTACATATATATAGGGAACAATAATAGGCCTAATACTGAACCTTGGGGTATCATGTCTTTGGGCTATACTGGTAGACTTATTTAGTACAACTTTTCATATTGATTTGGTTACATACGACATTATCGATTAATTTTCTGTGTCTCCAGTCTCATAAATCTGCAATTTATCTAGGACTGTACTGTGATTCACACTGTCAAACGCCTCAGACAGGTCGCATAAATTGCCAAATGGTGCTGTTTATCATTTAATGCTTCTAAAATTTGGGGAGTTAACATGTAAATGGCGTTCTCAGTAGAGTAACTCCACTGAAAGCCATACTGTGATTTGCTCAGGATATGATTATTGCTAAGGTGAGAAATTATTTCACAACAAATCACCTAATGTAAGCAGCGAAACAGGTCGGTACCTACTGACATCTCTCTTATCATATTTCTTAAAGAGGAGCTTAAGAACGCGATATTTCAGTCTCTCTGGAAAAATGTCTTGACTAAGTGTCGCATTGCAAATTTCAGATAAGGCCGAACTTATTATAGGGAAAAAATCTTTATTACTCTATCGGGAACACCATCTAAACGAGATAAAATTTATGTTTTAGAGAATGTATAATTTTCTTAATAGGTAATTCACAAAGAGTGTAATGTTTCAGTGGACGCAGGAGTATCAGGTATCAATGGAGTAATTGGAGGAACCAATGATTTCCGATGTAGTATTGCTATTCCAGATTTGGCAAAGAGTTCATCCTGTCTTATGATTCCTCAAATAAGGCAGTCGGCTTTATTTTGGGTCGGATGCTTTATGGACAGGGGCACCTAGAAGTTTATGAACCGTGACGGTTTAATAAGGCGTAAAGTAACAGCTCAACAAATGAAAAAGAGATGTTAAAGGTCATATGTGATATTGCACATTTCTGATGTTTTGTGAATGGTAGAAAATTTAAAGTTGTGGCGGATCATGCGTCTTTGAACTGATTGTTTAGTCTAAATGATCCCTCTTCTCGTTTGTCACGTTGGGCCCTCAAGCTAATACGTTTAATTACGAGGTTGTCGGGCATAAGACACACAAATGATGTTACATTAAGTCGCAAAACAGCCTTGTTTAGTGTATTGGACAAGAGTTTATTGGAACAGCAGGGTGCATAGGCAGACGATAACGATTATCAAGCCGTTAAGTCACAGTCGCACGCTATAATACTTGAAGATTTGTTGTACAGACTTCCGAAATAGGGGCCACGTATCGTGGTCCCGAGAATTCTTCAAAAGGAACTGATACAACAGGCTCATGACCAGCTGTTATCAGATGTTGATTGCCGACGAGCAACAGACAGGCTATTTACGGAATGGTTTTGGTGGAGGAATAGGAAGCGTGTCAAAGAATGTCTACCATGCCCTGAGGGAGAGGATATTTTGCACTAGAGAATCCCTTCGCTGAGGTCAACAGAGGCGTCGAAGCCATTTTAAATGCTTGAGCTCGACATTTGCTATCCACAGTACACCTGTACGCATGTGCTTACGGCTATAGACCTTTTTTGCGTGTTATAGTAATGATATCAATTCCAGATCAACAGACCACTACAGTGGCACTAATATTATATTGGATATTGGCGATTTTAGTCCCCATTTTCAAAATGCAAAGCCTTAATGACACTGACGCGGAATTACTGTATTGGCCGGAAGGGCCATTAAGGGCATTACCCTTCGGGAATTTAGCTCACCTTAATGCCACCCTCAACCCTGAACTTACGCGTTCGTTAGGCAAAATTATGGAATGACAGGAGGTGAAAATTTTAATGGAGGTGATATACAAAATCGCAAGCACGAGGTTATATCGATAATTATTTCATCTACCAGTTGTGCCTGCTTCTACTAGGTATTTGTCTATTTTATTTCTGTAATAAATGCAGAAGGGGACAGAGTTTACAGAACAACCGGCACACCAGTTTCCAGCCAAATGGTTAACCGACATAGGCCATGGAACAACTGACGGGAGTAGAATCTCTATACTAGGTAGCATAAACATTAGACTGAGGACTGTATTGTAGTTAAGTCCTAGAAATCGCACTTTGAGAGTAAGTATATAAAGGAGAAACTCACATTGGTCATCTCAGGGCTGCAGCTGGGTGTTGCCATCAGTACAGCACAGAATTCTTTTGGTTAACGCTAATTTTAATTAAAAATTTGTCTTGGAAGACACGGGAGGTCTTTCGAAAGAAAGGAGGTGTGTAGCAGCCGGAAAAAAAGTTCGGTGCCCCAATTGTGAATATTTTAAACGTTTTATTTTAACAAGCGGCCAGTCTGTAGAGGCCAGCCCAGCCGATGTGCTAATCGAGTAAGCTTTTAGATTGCACTTTTGACATTACGCTAAAACTTTCTGGCAAAAAAGGCTTGACATACTAGACTTAGGGGAGTCACATAGAACCGTGAAATCCTCAAAACGTCGTGACCAACAGTAAAATGATGTATTATCTCTACATCTACATCTACATGGATACTCTACAAATCACATTCAAGTGGCTGGCACAGGGTTCATCGAACCACCTTTACAATTTCAATCTTGTATAGCGCGCGGAAAGAATGAACGCCTATATCTTTCCGTACGAGTTCTGCTTAAAGGCGCTGACAAACGTCAACAGGGACAGATGAAAATTTGTATCCCGACTGGGACTTCAACCCGGGATCTTCTGCTTCTAAGGCAGATGCTCTATCCATCTCAGCCACCGAGGACACATAGGATAGGGCGAATGCAGTGATTTATCTTTGGAACGCCTCCCGAGAATCGCACATTTTCACATTATTTTCCCGCACTTCATTCGTAGTGTCCCCACCCTTTATACTCATTATTCGTAGCGCGTTGCCGATTCCCGTGAAAGTTCGGGTATTGTTTTTGCATCCGCGCAGAGGAAGAAGATGGTCAAGTGGCCAGTGAGACTTAACTATATATATACTAAGATGCTGCAGATACTTCCAAATTTTGTGATATTTCTCCTTCAGTATGTGACTGTCCATACAATTTCAATCACAGCTTTATCTAACACTGGACAAAGTTCCACTGAACAGGAAACAATAAAGAATCAAAGGGAAATGAATCAATGTTGAGATAATTGTTAATGTCAACCCTGAGAAATAGAATGTCCATGTGTTCTAAGGTCACGTAATGCAATTATTTCTGGAGTAAGGCGCTCGTTATGGGAAGTCTCATCTGCTACCAAGCGGCAGAGACCTTATGACCAACTCCCTTAAACGTAAATTTTCCGATTAAGCGTAAACGAAAAAACGTAAAACAATCATAGAATCTGGAGGAAGACTGCATTTAAGAAAGTAAATATTTTCTTAGGACCTGAATAGGTATCAATATTTTCAAAAGGTGGGCATTAAGTTCCGCTCCCCTCTGTCCACCTCCCTTGGTATCGCATGGGTTAATGATGTTACAGCTACTGCAGCACTGAGGGGTCAATCAGACGCAGAAATATTTTGTGGGACTGAATTTGTGTTTAACATGAGTGGCCATTTCTTATGTGGCTGAACATGAGATCCAAAGTAAAGCACAGTCGTTTCAGCAGTTGGTTGCTGGATTACGCCAGTGTTACAAAAAGAAAATACCATAGGAATTTTTCGCGAGGAGCTCAATACTTTTAATTTGAACTGTAATAAGTCCATGGAAATATTTTCAGGCAGGATTTGCGAAGTTAATCCTCAACATATGTACATTCCAAAAAAGCAGGAGCCAACAACGTGTTATGGCAGTAGGCTGCAGCTCTTAGGACTGTGGCGCAATTTGAGGAAATATATTTTGTCATGAAGCAATAGGTAGCTCACTGATTTATCCCTTCCGAGGTGAGGTGCTACAGGGGTGGGCGCAAGGGCCATACACAGAAATAGTGGATAATTGGTTCAAATGACTAACCACTATGGGACCTAACATCTGAGGTCATCAGTCCCCTAGACTTATAACTACTTAAACCTAACTAACCTAAGGACATCACACACATCCATGCCCGAGGCAGGATTCGAACCCGCGAGCGTAGCAGTCGCGCGGTTCCGGACTGAGCGCCTTAACCGCAAGACCACCGCGGCCGGCGACGGTACGTGAGTTTACCATTACGGAAACTAAGTTTGAAGTGCATATGGATGTTTTACCACGTGTGGGTTAACTTTGGAAAAACTCTTGAGCTCACTGAAAATTTGTTTCACTTGGGTAATAGATTTGCAAACGAAGCGACATCGGAAGGCTTACGTGTCATGATGGTGATGCCAGCTAAACTGCAGGCGAGTTCGTTAGAGATTGATCAGCAGGTATGGGGATGAAAGCGTTTTTAAGTTTTCACGTTATTTATTATTTCCTTACTGTGTATTACCGTTATCATTGGTGTAGTACCTCTAGATACGCAGAACTCAATATGCTGTGTATTTTTAAAATGAAGGGCGAGATTACTCGCAGAAAACCAGTCAAAGAAACTTTTAAAAATATTGTATACCATTTGTTCTATTTCTGTAAGTATGCTTGGACTGATTTTGGTACCGGTGTCGTCTGCAACCAGACCTAATTCTGTTTGTTGTATATTAGACCAAAGATCGTTTACATATGTGAGGAACATTAGCAGACCCAAGTCGGATCGTTGGGGATTCATGTCCCTGGACTACAACACTTGAATTACTAAGTACAACATTCTGGATATATATGACATTATCCACTGGTTGGCTGTACAATCAGTCTCACAAAATTTCTATTTATCTAGAAGAATATTGTGATTCATACGGTCAGAAGCCTTAAGTAGGTTGCAGGAAATACCAACCGATGCTACTTCTTAATTTAATCATTGTTAAACTTGGCGAGTTAACATGTAAATGGCTTTCTCAATAGAGCACCACTTTTGAAACCCTACCTGTGTTTTTCTGAGGATATTTTCAATGCTAAGGTGAGATACTATTCTACGAAAAATCAGCTTCTCAGATATTTTTTCAAATGATGTCAGCAGTGAAACAGGTCTATAGCTGAGTTAGTGATGCAAAACGTAGTTCGGATAAGACAGGATTTATTAAATGGAAACAAATACGTAATACAGTGGAAGAAGGAGAGTCAGGTAGTATCAGAGAAACTGTTGTAGGCAATGAGTTCCGATACAGTATTGGTTATTTCAGATATTAGAAAATGGTTCATTGTCTCTAACGAGGCTTGTAGTGGACAGTCGGATGTATTCTGTGTCAAATGCAGTAAAATAATGCGTAAAGTAACCACTCAAGAACCGAATGCCGAGCGGTTGTAGGCGCTGCTGCTACGGTAGCAGGTTCGAATCATGCCTCGGGCATAATTGTGTGTGATGTCCTTAGGTTAGTTAGGTTTAAGTAGCTCTAAGTTCTGGGGGACTGATGACCACAGATGTTAAGACCCACAGTGCTCAGAGCACTTTGAACAATTTTTTTTTTTCTACCCAGAAACTAAAAGCAGGATGGAGCGTGAGCCTCAGACCATTTCTTAACTGCTAAGATTGTACTTGAATGCCAGTCAACACGAGTGGGATACCCATTTAGCAATATGTAGTTCGAGCAAACAACTTAAGTTTCATATACGAACTGTCATGTCACTATGTGAGGTGCTGGTTGAAAATGCATACTCAATTTGACTTCTGGGGTCCTCAATTACTATCGAATAGCGAACCAATGAATAAGAGAAGTAAGGTGCAAAACCCGTACCACGTCGTTGGTATGACCTCAACTGTTAACGGAAAGGTACAGTCTCCTACCAAAACTTACAATGTCTATCCTGCACGTTGGTCTGGTTAAACAGTTTAAGAGTGCTTTGGACGCTTTGACCGACCCGGTAAGATTAGATGAAGCTGGTGCAGAGGAGAAACGTAATCGTCTAGACAGCGTAAAGCACATGGCATACCTATGGTCTGACGTAACTGTTGTTGCATTATTTGAAATATTATGTTGGTGTTGGATTTATTCTTGATATTTGTGTTATGGGTATTTTTTGCATTGTGTTGTTTTCAGGGTATTTATTGTTTTCATGTCTTTGCCACATGTGTTTTTTATTATTGTAGTTTCATTGTCAGGTATTTGTTACTGTAGTTATTGTTGCTATCTGTCGTTAGTTACTCGTTTCGGAAGGAGGACAGGAGTGATAGATGGTTCCTTTCCTCAGTTGACGAACTTGTTATGACATCGTGGATGATGGGAATGGTCCTGGATTTGCCATACTTCATCGGGAGTGGAGCAGAATGTTTAGCTGTCGTTCATATGTTTGTTTAAGATATATATATATATATCACAAGGCAGTCGGATGCCTTCCTTATGAGACATCAGTGGACATTGAAATTAACACATCAGAGAAATGAAATTCGGAGACTGCTAGATTTTGTTTCGGATTGATATACAGATGCACAGGGAAGTAACGTTTTTTAGGGAGGTGCTCAAGGAGTATCATAATCACAGTAAATTAAGAGCACACTTATCACAGCTTGTATATGTTGGCCACAACCTGTTGTTTGTAGGAAGTAGAAGAGGAGGAGTAGGAGATTAGTGTTTAACGTCCCGTCGACTACGGGGTTATTACAGACGGAGCGCTAGCTCGGGTGAGGGAAGGATGGGGAAGGAAATCGGCCGTGCTCTTTCAAAGGAACCATCCCGGCATTTGCCTGAAGCGATTTAGGGAAATCACGGAAAACCTAAATCAGGATGGCCGGACACGGGATTGAACCGTCGTCCTTCCGAATGCGAGTCCAGTGTGCAAACCACTGCGCCACCTGGCTCGGAGTTTGTAGAACGTGAACTTGGTTAAATGCGGGAGAAAAATTAATAAAAACGTTGTCCGCAATAGCAGAGTAGGAGAAGTTCCTAAATTAAATGATGTACTTGGTCATTTTGAAAAAGCGGTATTGCTATGAAGAGTGAGGTGCTTTGGCTTTCATCCTGGGAAGGGTTTCTGTCTTTGGTGTACACTCACTTGTGTGACTGTCAATACACTAACGCGGAATTCACTGCATTGGCCAGAGGGGCCATTAAGCGTGTTACACTTCCAGAATTGAGAGCACCTTGAGGCCACCCTCACCCCTGTACTTACACATTCATTACACATATTTATCGATTCACAGCAGGTGAAAATTTCAGTGGAGCGGATGTTACATTATATCCACACCATTCAAGAAAATCGTCAAACCATGATTACATAGATGATTTTCAGCAACCAAGATGTCGTGTCTTTACTAGGTATTTGCATATTTCATTTATGCAGTAATCGCAGAAGGGCACAACCTACAGATCAGCCGAGACACCAGTTGCCAGACGAGTTTTTAGCAGGCAATGGCCGTGGGAACGATTGATGGACGTAGAAGTTCTGTATTAGGTGGTATAAACTTTACATTCAGGATTGTATTGTAGTAAGGTCCTGGTGACCTCCCATTAAGAGTCAGCTCATGCTGTAAATGGATAAGGAAGGACCCGTGTGGTACACCTCAGGAATGGAAGGCTCGGTCCTGGAAGATTCTGGACGAATCTTTCGAAAGAGGGGATGTGTGTTGCACACCAAAAATTTAGATGCGCGAGTTGAGTTTATCTTAAACGTGTTATTCCCACTCGCGGCTACTCAGTAGAGGCAACTCTGTCCGAAGTGCTAACAGAGTAAGCCTTTCGACTCGGACGAGCGAGCCACGTTGAACTTCAATGCCAAATCATAGTATGACCAAGAGTGAGCTGATGTTTCATAAGAGACACTTGCGCACTACCGAGAAACTAACGCGTTGCAAATTTCACTGGGTGTAGAAGCCCGTACTCGGAGCACAGCGAGCTAGTAAAAGCTGAAAGCCAAGTAAAATGAAATAAACATACTCGTCCCCCTATAATAGTACTAAGTCGGACTCGTAGTTGTATGGTTATAAGTGATCGAGCGTAGGAACTCAATGCATGAAGTAATGCCTCCATTCTGTCTGCTTATTAAACTGGAGAGAATGCTGTCATCTGTGTTACAGAGAAACCATGACCCAGCCTTGGTGATGGAAATCTGATGGCAAACCTGGCAACGAGGCACACCATGTGTGTGGCGTGATGGCTGCGGGATTTTCGGGAAGTTTGATGATGTGGGGAGTTTGGGCCCAGCCAATCGCCACCCCCAGAGCTACTTTGGTCGATGGACTACCAGATGTCTACAGTCTGGCTGCGAGAGATGCTCAATCGCGGTCTCCTAGAAACCTAGACGGCTTTGGCCATCGGCGGCGCAGGATTAGCTGACTGGTCTAAGGCGCTGCAGTCATGGGCTGTGCGGTTGTTCGCGGCTGAGGTTAGAGCCCTCCCTCGGGCATGGGTGTATGTGTTTGTCCTTAGGATAATTTAGCTCAAGTAGAGTGTAAAGTTATGGACTGATGACCTCAGCAGGGAACTGGATTTGCAATGTAGATTAGAGTTGTGGTTTTTCTACCTCCTACATAGGAGTCAATTGTTCAGATGCTATTACAGGGAGTCATATCTGGAGTACCCTACAAACATGATGTCATTGTAGTGGAAAAAGGACATGAGTTTTCTTAATAAATTAGTGTTTGAAAATTAAAGTTTCCTTCAAACTACCACCTCTACACTCACCTTTGTTTGAACAGGGCGAGATTGTGAAGAAGTTAGAGACTTGAGTCGTTTGTGCATTGAGAGAGCATGTCGAGTATAATGGAATATAGAACAATTTATATTAAAATTATTTGTTTCATTACTATTAGTATGAATCTGCATTTAAAATATATATATATATATATATATATATATATATATATATATATATATATATATATATATATATCTGGAGTGGGCATGTGGTGGATTGTGGATAGAGGCTGTCAGCTAGAGCTGATTGGGCTTCTGTGATCATCAACGAAGTTTTTCCAATGAATAATTAATGTTTGTGGAGCGATAATGTAACTTTTAGTACATCATTCCTACAAGGATTTAATGTTTACACTGATGTGTCAATTTGATACAATTTCTGAATCTAGTACTACTTGTGGTATTCTGCAAAATAATACTATAGCTCCTGTTGATGATCTATAGAGACGTAATTCAGTTTCAAAACACAATTAAAATGAATAATATGCTAATGTTCTAAGAATTATGGGATTTGAGTCTAATGTGAAGGGGCCTAATTAAATTTTAGCCCCAGAACTGGTGGAAAGGAACGTAGAGTGTAATTACAAACTAGTACGAATTGGTTTATTGGTAACTTGCTGGATGTTCCCAGTCAAAACGAGGCATTGCTATTCTAATACAGAGGCGAATTCAGAATTTAGTGCAGATGTTTGAATTCACTGTGGAAGACATTTCAAGAAAATTTAGTGCACTTACCACTCAGTTAAGGTAAGAGCTGCAGAGAGGCTCTCTGCTGTGAAAAAAAAAAAAGAGTGGTTTCTGTAGATGAGAGGCCAGTAGTTATCATGACAAAATTACTGTTCACTTTGCAGATACAAATTATTTATCATACATAAACCAGTTGTACAGAACTGTAATCATAATCCTAAAACTGAGTTTCTACTCTACTATTCTTGAAGAACTCTTTTGAACTGTAGAATGGATTGATTATTAACAACGTATAGAACTTACTTATACAACTTACTCCTAAAATTGTTGAAAGCGGTATTGATTGGACAGTATGTCGGTTTATTCAAAAAGATCAAACAATTTACTTTTGGAAATTTACCTATTTTTTCGAGTCTAATCTAGGAATATCATAGCTAACACTTGGTTCAAGAATCATAAAAGAAGATTGTATACATGGAAGAAGCCTAGAGATACTGACAAGTTTCAGGTAGGTTATATAATGGTAAGACAGCGAGCAGGTTTTAAATTATAAGACATTTCCAGGGGCAGATGTGCACCCCGACCACTATCTATTGGTTACGAACTGTAAATTAAACCTGAAGAAACAGCAAAATGGTGGGAATTTAAGGAGATGGGACCTGGATAAACTGATAAACCAGAGGTTGTACAGAGTTTCAGGGAGGGCATAAGGGAGCAATAGACAGGAATGGGGGAAAGAAATACAGTAGAAGAAGAATGGGTTGCTTTGAGGGATAAAGTGGTGAATGCAGCAGAGGATGAAGTAGGCAAAAAGACGAGGGCTAGTAGAAATCCTTGGGTAACAGAAGAAATATTGAATTCAACTGATAAAAGGAGAAAATATAAAAACGCAGTAAATGAAGCAGGCAAAAAGGAATACAAACGTTTCAAAAATAAGATCGACAGGAAGTGCAAAATGGATAAGCAGGGATGTATGAGACAGGCGAAATACCCTCAGACATAAAGAAGAATGTAATAATTCCAATCCCAAAGAAAGCAGGTGTTGACAGATGTGAAAATTACTGAACAATCAGTTTAATAAGTCACAGCTGCAAAATACTACCGCGAATTCTTTACAGACGAATGTAAAAACTGGTAGAAGCCGACTTCGGGGAAGATCAGTTTGAATTCCGTAAGAAATATTGGAACATGTGAAGCAATACTGACCCTACGACTTGTCTTAGAAGAAAATTAAGGAAAGGCAAACCTATGTTTGCAGCATTTGTAACTTAGAGAAAGCTTTTAACAATCTTGACTGGAATACTCTCGTTGAAATTCTGAAGTTGGCAGGGGTAAAATACATGGAGCGAAAGGCTCTTCACAATTTGTACAGAAACCAGATGGCAGTTATAAGAGCCATGGGGCATGAAACGGAAGCAGTGGTTGGGAAGGGAGTGAGACATGATTGTAGCCTATCCAAGATGTTATTCAATCTGTATATTGAGCAAGCAGTGAAGGAAACAAAAGAAAAATTCTGAGTAGGTATTAATATCCATGGAGATGTAATGGAAACTTTGAGGTTTGCCGATGACATTGTAATTCTGTCAGAGACAGCAAAGGATTTGGAAGAGCAGTTGAACGGAATGGACACTGTGATGAAAGGAGGGAATAAGATGAACATCAACAAAAGCAATACGAGGATAATGGAATCTAGTCGAATTAAGTCGGGTGATGCTGAGGGAATTAGATTAGGAAATGAGACACTTAAAGTAGTAAAGGAGTTTTCCTATCTGGGGAGCAAAATAACTAAGGATTGTCGAATTAGAGAGCAAATAAAATGTGGACTGACAATGCAAGGAAAGCATTTCTGAAGTAGAGAAATTTGTTAACATCGAGTATAGACTTAAGTATCAGGAAGTCGTTTCTGAAAGTATTCTTATGGAGTGTAGCCATGTATGGAAGTGAAAAATGGACTATAACTAGTTTGGACAAGAAGAGAATAGAAGCTTTCGAAATGTGATGCTACAGAAGAATGCTGAGAGAAGAGAAGCTTGTGGCACAGCTTGAGTAGAAGAAGGGATTGGTTGGTAGGACATGTTCTGAGGCATCAAGGGATCACCAATTTATAATTGGAGGGCAGCGTGGAGGGTAAAAATCGTAGAGAGAGACCAAGAGATGAATACACTAAACAGATTCAGAACGATGTAGGTTGCAGTAGGTACTGGTTCGATGAAGAAGCTTGCACAGGATAGTGTAGCATGGAGCCCTGCATCAAACCAGTCTCGGCACTGACGACCACAACAACAGTAACAATGTCAATATCGTTTTTGTTTCTGGCATCATGATAGAGTACGTTTTCTGTGGTGTCAAAATCTTCTGTGTTGTTTTCAGTGAATATAAATGACAAAAAGAGATAAAGTTTTATCATCATCACTATTTTTGTCTTAGTGAACAAAGGGCTGCATTTTACCCTTGGGCTAACTTCATAATTATTTGTAGCAGCTATTTCAGAATCAGTACTACGTCACAGACTTGACATGAGTGACCACATAACAACAGCCCATGTGTGTGTGAAGCTGAAAAAGCCAAATTAAGCTGTGCAAATACATTCATTTCCACCTGGATCAAATAATCTCTGTATGAGGTAGGACGTCTTTAATATCTTTCTAAGACATGATTAATGTGAAGTTGCCAATTTCGTTTGGAATCAATCTATTGTCCTAGAAACTCTCCAGACGTTTGGAGATTTGGAGAAAATCAAATGGAGTGTAACAGGAGAAGAAAGAATTATATCAGTACTTGAATGAGAGAGTTTCTAAAAGTGAAAAAATGTTGAGGTCATTGTTACAGCAAAGGTCGTGTGCCAGGTAGTAGTGATTTATATTCTGTACAAGAAGATGAATGAGATCCTGTAGCTTGTTGTGAAAGGAGGAGAATTCTTCACCAACATGGTCATTTTAATCATGATGCTGGAAAGTATGAAATGAAGCATGGTTTTCAATATAACCATTTGTTGCCTGTTCTAAAATTTCAAGTTTTCATAATTACATTAAATAGTACTTATCCTCATGCTTGATTAGACTAGTTTGATTTTGTATTTCCTTCCTTATTGTTAGCCGATCACAGAACTGGTTTTGTATGTGGCTGTTTGGTGGGTGACCTTAGTACGTGAATACTTAGATTGACTAGAAACTGTGAACCATATGACGAGTTTTATCAGATATTCCTGTTAGAACATTGGTCTGAAGCAGCGCAAGACATAATCTTTGGCATACTTGGTTATGAAAAATATTAATAATACTCATTTTATAAATCGTGCTTCATTCTTTGAATGAATGGTGTGGAAAAATAAACTTTTAACAATACTTACAATCCTACTGAACTGAATTATAATTGACGTGGAAAATTTCCTCCCACGTTGAGCCATATTATTATTCCTGTTCAGGTAAATGGGTAGTTAGTGGGTTTTGAAATTTGCTCCAAGAATTAGAATATGACAATGCTGAAGAGAATGGATGTGGTAGAAGCAACAGTAAGTTATTTATCCTAATCTGAGGCCACAGAGCAATTGGAATAATGATCAGCAGCAATGTGATACATATTGTGATAGATTTGGGAACGGAAACTGGAGGAATCGGAGGAATTATGTGATTGCAATGAAAGCAACAATTTTAGGAGTGGTAATAGTGATTAGATTAGAAGACTGTTACGTCAAATCAAGATGCTAAAGAGAATGATAGTCACTAACATTACCAAGTCCCTATTTTGTAGAAGTACGCTCATATTATCCACAGAAAAATGTTTAAGTGGGTAGCCCATAGCCCCATAGCCACATAATTGAAAACTGATGTGCGCGGCTGATTTGAGTGCTGAAAGCGGATTGAAAAATAGCTCTGAGAAATTGAATATGTTGACTATTGTATGTTTGAGTTACCTATTGATAAGTGATAGACAGGAAAATCTCAATTCTCTGAAGAGTCCAACGTTTCAAATATATTTCACCTTGTGTTTAAGGTGTTGGAAGCCAGTCATCTGGGGTGAGCGAGTCAGCATTTCACAGATCTGAAGCTGAAGCTTTGTGGACTATTCCTTCTTTACTGTGGACTCAAGTGAAAGGGATGATTAACAGAAAAGGAGCAGGGATGAAGGGACAAGTCAGTATTGATTTTCTTTGTAAAGGTTATAGCCTCATTCGAATTTAGTAACTGTGTGGAATTCGGCTAGTGATACGATTTTAGGGGCTGATTTCTTGTTGAAATACCACGAAGTGATGGCCTTGGGCTGTGTTGTAGTGAGTTTTAAGTACAATGATGGTATGTTAAAGCATGAGGGAAGAGTTGGCTATCGTGACTGAGTATGGTGTTCGAGCAGTCTTATTACATCATTTGCCAATGAGGTCGTTGAACTTCACAATAAATATTGTGTTGGAGTAAGTGTGCTGAAGTGGTGGGCGAATAACTGAAAGGCAATTTATTTACTGTACTGCGACATAATTCTTCAATATTTTCAGTGCATCCAGGGACACAAAATTCTTTCGTGTGTGTTGTTGCAGTATGAACATGATTTCCCTGGTTGTTATCATGTTTTCGACTAATTTTTGCGGTACCGCTAGCTGTCTTTTTCTACTTAGTGTCGATAAAGGGATTTTACTATGAGCCACAAGTCTAGCACAGAATTTTCGATGAAGTTTTGTGTATCAATAAAAAATTGTCAGGCATAAAAAGTGAAATGAATGTAGTAAAATTGGAAATGAAGATTATAAAGGAGTTCAGATTGTGGGACGTGCTCAGAAGTAAAAGTGATATTTGAAAACCTCACGACAGGTATGTAAATAGCGTGATGATTATCTCTTCATGCACTCCGCATATAGCACGAATTATTGTTTAGAAAGTGATGTACATGTTGACACTATAAGTTTATTGATCATCTGAGGTGATGTATACCGTGAGTCCATTCATAAATACTTTAATGTAAATGGATTACATGTGGATTATGCGCTGAAGAGCCAAAGAAACTAGTACAACTGTGGAATATAGCGTAGGGCACCGCGAGCACTCAGAAGTGCTGCAACACTATGTGGTATGGAGTATGTTGAGTAATGTTCATGCGTGGTGAGTTTGGTGGTCAAAGAAGTGTTTAAACGCAGAAGAGAGCTACTGGAGGCACTATGTAGCATTTGTAGACGTGTGGGGTACCACACTGTCCTGATGGAATTGCCCAAGTCCATCAGAATGCACAATGGGTATGAATGGATTCAGGTGATCAGACAGAAAGCGTATGCACTTGTCATCTGTCAGAGTCGTATAAGAGGTTCCATATCACTGCAAACGCACACATCCCACACCATTACACAAGCTTCCACCAGCTTGAACAGTCCTCTGATGACGACCAGGCATAATTTTTCCAGTGATCAACAGTCCAATGATGTGTTGATCGGTCTAGCCAAAGTGTAAAGTATTGTATCGTGCAGTCATCAGGTTACAGGAGTCGGCCTTCGCCTCCAGAAGCCCATATTGATGCTGTTTCTTTGAAAGGTTCGCAAGCTGACACCTTCAAACTTATTATTGTTTTTAAGGAATTATACTACCAAATTCCGTATATGTGTGGTGTGAGAAAAGTAATGTCGCAGACAGCACTCGAACGATCTAGCAGTTCTATGTACACTGGCGTGATCGTCGCTTTCTGACAGTCTGAGTTTTCAGCTCTTTACATGAATCACGTGATTTTTGGTAGCCCCCATCAGTGAAGTTGAGTTTTTGTTTTGTGTTTACAGTAATGGAACAGCGGAATTTAGAACGACGTTATTCAGTCACGTTTATTGTTAAACTTGGGGAATCAATGAGTGCGATCAATCAAAAGTTGAAACAGGCCTATAGGAAAAAATCCTTGTTAAGAGCACAAATTGTTCGCTGGCACAAATCATTTTTGGATGGCTGATAGCCCGATGAAGATGAATCTTGCTCACGGAGGCCTTCAAAATCAAAAACCGACGAGAACGTCGAACGTGTGTATGGTCTTTCGAAACCAGACGGACATTTAACAATAAAGATAATGGGTGAACTGTCAAACTTGACAACTTTCACGTTAAATCAAAAATCTGACTGAAGACTTGCACATGTGGAAGGTTTGTGCCGAAATCGTGCTGAGAAATCTCAATTCAGAAGAACAACAATTGAAGAAACACGTATGTTGGTGTTCTTGAGAAGACTGCTATTAACTGCGAATGTTTCATTAGTGTGATCCCCGGTGTCGAATTGAGGATTATTTAGTATGATCCTGAGACAATGGGGCAAAGTGAGGAGTGGCACACTGAGACATCTTCTCCACCAAAAGAAGCACGAATGAGAAAATCAAAAATAAAAAAGCTTGTATTTACTTTTTTGACTGTAGGGACATCATGCACAATGATTTTGTTCGTTCAGGACAAACTGTCAACCTTGTGTTATGCAAGGATATCCTCAAAACTCTCAGGAGAAGATTAAATCGAGTGAGAACGACTGTACATGCAGACGAATGGACGCTGAATCGTGATAGCGTTCCATTTAACACAACCATTTCCATCACGGATCTTGTCACCACAAAAGGCATTCCTATTGTCACACAGGTACCCTAGTCACCTAATCTGAGTCCCTGTCATGCATTTTCTGTTGGCGAAACTAAGAATTTCTACAAAGGACGTCGTTTTGGGACTCTGGAAACATACTGAAGGCCGCAGGACTTAAAGCCTTTAGGCGCTGCTGCCATGCCTGGGAAGAATGATTATAGCGACGTAAATTTGCCGAAAGAAACTACTGTGTAGGAACCAATTCTCGAAAAACAACCTTGGTAGACCAAAAATCAGTCACATTACTTTCCTAATACATCGAGGATATTTCATATTTTTCATTTAATCTCAACCGAAAAATTTAAGTCTCAGTAGTAGATGTCACTTTCTACAATGAAGGACGTTTCCAGTATTTCCAAGTTGAGGGCCTTAGTTACACATCAGCATCTCTTTATAAAGTATATTGAGAGAAAACGTCAAAAACAATTACCGAAATGGCTTTTTTATATTTTTGTGGTGTTCGTAAAACAAGCATTACACCTTATCGAAAGTGTGTAGTAATTGCTAAGACTGCGCTAAAGGTATTTCCAAATCTGGACCATGATCGCATATCAGTTGGCTTTTAAAAATCATGTTGTTAATACAGTTCAACAATAATTAACGAATTTTTTAAAAAACTTTTTCAGGGTGTTCAATTTGTGGCCCCCCATCCTCATGGTAATGCGCATAATGTAAAATGTGTTGGCATTACGGAGTTAATCAGTCTTTTAACGTAAAGTTTAGTATCTACATTCTGATAATATACCTTTTAGCAGTTCTGTATGCAACGATTAAACAAAATCTTTTTAGATATTTACCTTCGAGTAATTGTTTGTGTTGCAATGTTGTATATGTGGCTTTATTGTTATTGTGGAACTAAAAAATTGGTACTCATGAATTAGATTTCTATAATGTCAAGCATGCAGTCTTCACCATGAAGTTAGCATTAATAAAACCTAGCTTCAGTATTATCACACAAACTTAATATTCATTGCTAAGTGGCTTCATTTCCTGATGTGAGTATAAAGGATATTTTTCTCTTGTTTTGCATGAGTTTATAACATCCCGAAATGAATCTTTTCAGAACACATTACAGACCTGATCACAGAATGAAATTTCAGTTAGGGATTTGGTGAGATTACTACAGTTGTTTGCAGTTCATAGTAATACACAATGCGTTGGATACTTACATATTGTGATGTTTACATATTTAAATTGTAATTGTTTTCTGTCCTGCAGTGGTGATTAATTCCGGCACGGTCTAGCGTTGAGTGACATGGTATTGCAGAGCCTCAGAGATAGATTATTTTTCACATGTTGCAACATGACTGCAGGAAAGTATTTAAATGTTCTGTGTAATGCCTTATGCACTCCGTTTTATTATTGTCCCTTGCATTTCAAGTTACTTAATGCACTGCTGGAATATGTGCAGAGAAACCTTATCTTTCTGTGATTTCTAAAAATCCGGTAGAGGTTTACACTTAGTGTAGAGCCTATGTGATATATTTCTATTATTCGATTGTTTTAACCCTTTTAGTGTGTACTTCCCACTGTAGTATGTATTTACAGTGCGTAAGGGAATTTGTGTTATCGCTTGTGAACCCTCCTGGCATCTAGTGGAAGTTCGCTGCAGCAGCTGTAGTTTTAGTTTGTTGTGAAATACAGCCTTCAGGACTGCGAGAAGTATATATCCCGACAAAAAGCGGTGTATTAATAGGTTATTCTGAATGATGGTAACCATCAATATACACTCCTGGAAATGGAAAAAAGAACACATTGACACCGGTGTGTCAGACCCACCATACTTGCTCCGGACACTGCGAGAGGGCTGTACAAGCAATGATCACACGCACGGCACAGCGGACACACCAGGAACCGCGGTGTTGGCCGGCGAATGGCGCTAGCTGCGCAGCATTTGTGCACCGCCGCCGTCAGTGTCAGCCAGTTTGCCGTGGCGTACGGAGCTCCATCGCAGTCTTTAACACTGGTAGCATGCCGCGACAGCGTGGACGTGAACCGTATGTGCAGTTGACGGATTTTGAGCGAGGGCGTATAGTGGGCATGCGGGACGGCCTCCCGCCGAATTGCTCAACACAAGGGGGGGGTGAGGTCTCCACAGTACATCGATGTTGTCGCCAGCGGTCGGCGGAAGGTGCACGTGCCCGTCGACCTGGGACCGGACCGCAGCGACGCACGGATGCACGCCGAGACCGTAGGATCCTAAGCAGTGCCGTAGGGGACCGCACCGCCACTTCCCAGCAAATTAGGGACACTGTTGTTCCTGGGGTATCGGCGAGGACCATTCGCAACCGTCTCCATGAATTTGGGCTACGGTCCCGCACACCGTTAGGAAGTCTTCCGCTCACGCCCCAACATCGTGCAGCCCGCCTCCAGTGGTGTCGCGACAGGCGTGAATGGAGGGACGAATGGAGACGTGTCGTCTTCAGCGATGAGAGTCGCTTTTGCCTTGGTGCCAATGATGGTCGTATGCGTGTTTGGCGCCGTGCAGGTGAGCGCCACAGTCAGGACTGCGTACGACCGAGGCACACAGGGCCAACACCCGGCATCATGGTGTGGGGAGCGATCTCCTACACTGGCCGTACACCTCTGGTGATCGTAGAGGGGACACTGAATAGTGCACGGTACATCCAAACCGTCATCGAACCCATCGTTCTACCATTCCTAGACCGGCTAGGGAACTTGCTGTTCCAACAGGACAATGCACGTCCGCATGTATCCCGTGCCACCCAACGTGCTCTAGAAGGTGTAAGTCAACTACCCTGGCCAGCAAGATCTCCGGATCTGTCCCCCATTGAGCATGTTTGGGACTGGATGAAGTGTCGTCTCACGCGGTCTGCAAGTCCAGCACGAACGCTGGTTCAACTGAGGCCCAGGTGGAAATGGCATGGCAAGTCGTTCCACAGGACTACATCCAGCATCTCTACGATCGTCTCGATGGGAGAATAGCAGCCTGCATTGCTGCGAAAGGTGGATATACACTGTACTAGTGCCGACATTGTGCATGCTCTGTTGCCTGTGTCTATGTACCTGTGGTTCTGTCAGTGTGATCATGTGATGTATTTGACCCCAGGAATGTGTCAGTAAAGTTTTCCCTTCCTGGGACAATGAATTCACGCTGTTCTTATTTCAATTTCCAGGAGTGTAGTATCTGGAAGTGGCTTGGAAAGTATACTTCCTGTAAAATTAATCTGTCATTTGTGGTCCTTGGTAAGCGTACTTAGCACCAACAAAGGGGTATCCAAAAACATTTAGGAACATTTCTTACCACCTCTGTCTATGCTAGACATGTTGTGGTAGTACACTGCACAAGGTGTTCTAAAACTACTACAACAATTAGTTTCTGTATGTCGTGGGATTAATACCGTTGTCAGATTACATTGCTTCCCTCCTGCAATATCCTTTATTGCATCCCTTATCAGCTCGTAGCTTT
The DNA here is from genome assembly GCF_023897955.1 of Schistocerca gregaria. Classification (NCBI taxonomy): domain Eukaryota; kingdom Metazoa; phylum Arthropoda; class Insecta; order Orthoptera; family Acrididae; genus Schistocerca; species Schistocerca gregaria. Next base: position 408,351,215 of record NC_064925.1, read on the forward strand.
ATCCAGTGACAAAGTTTCAAGGATTGTTTTCACATTGTGGTAAGTTAACAATAATATCAGTAACAAATATTTTCAAAGCAAAATAAAAACAGAAAACACTGTTCATGATTTTATTTGCGTGGAGTGGCGACACATAACAGCACCCAGAAAGGAAGTGGGAAATCCATTTACAACAAATTCAAATACTTCGCAAAGACGGGGTGGTGAAATATGTACGAACTTAGTTTTTGCTCTTCTATCTCAAAAATAAAGTTATTAAAAATAAATACAGTAAGTTTACCACATTCATAAAACGATAGCAAAATATTATGTTCGCTGAGGTGCTACAAAAAATGTGCCCGCAAAAGAGTTAACACTGTGTATCAGTTAAATTTGATGGCTACTCATTTACGCTCCTTCGGTCATTTATTTAATTTTCGTGAGTTATTTTGGAGCATGTGTTGTCTGCGCTATCTGCAGCACACCTGTAGCCAATATACCCTTTTTGAATTTAGTGATCATGTGTGATACAGATACTTAAATGATTCAGCTACATACTTGCTCTTTTTACTGTTATGTTTACTATAACAAGCCCCTTATAGAAAATAGTATAGATGACAATCCAATATGGTGAAGATATGATGCACGTGGTGGATACAAGTAAGGCTATTGAAACCCTTAGCAAGATGGACACATTTCTATATCTAGGTTCTCGACTACAGGTAAGAGGATGAGCAAGCAGGAATCACAGTGATCTGGATCGATTCAGACACATCACTGATATTATTTGTGAGAACAAGATGCACATCCACATAAAATAAAAGATATAAGGCATAACGGTGGAGACAGTTGCATTATGTGATACTGAGCGTAAGCTCACACCAAGGAGATTTCAGGTTTCACTACATTACGAAAATTCGGATGCTGAGAAGACCATTAGCCATTTCCCGCTCGGCCACAGTAACAAGACAACGATCTGACAACTAACTGGAGTGGCTCCAATCAACGAAAAGGTTCAAAAATGGAGCGTTCGGTGGTATGGACACATTATATAGCACCTACTTTAGTCATCAGCTTAGCCTATTGTCTCACTGTTGAAGACCACAACCAACACGGAAGACCTTAACCGCATCGGATAGGTACTATAAACGTATATCTAAAATAAAGGAACTGAACCCACATGTAGTGTTAGAACGTAAGAAAAGGTGTACATTGTCCAAAAAAGCAGACCACGCTCCAATGGGACTACGCTAAGAAGGAGTAGAAGAAGATGATGATGATGTTGGAAAGAGAGCACAACAGGAGGGTCTCGATATTAATGAGTAGAACAGGGGTCTGAACTAGAAAAGTCACAAAAACAGTTTGTGAACGGCCAAAGCCTCAGAGGCGCAATAACGTTCTCCCACCGAAAAGTTTAATGACGGACAGTGAAAAGAACGAGGCAGCTGTGCGAAGAGAGATTCCCGAGGTGGCGGTACGGGTCACAATAGTAAAGGCAACTTCGGAGGTGGCTTTCGCACCTATGAATAGGGGACGGGACAACTGTAGTGCGAAGGGAGTTTAGAAGAGCGCCACCAGAAATGAGGACGCTGCATGGAAAGTTTATATGCGACGAGAGGCAATACGTCACACCGAGAGTGAAGGAAGTAATGCAGCGTATAATTAGCCTCGAAATTAGTAGAGGGAGAAATTGTAACCAAGGAATCAGAGTAGTTTCAGCTCCGCCCCGCAATGAAAGTAAGGTGAGGGGGAAAATATGGTGTGTTCTAGACAAAATACAAGAAGAGCTTCTGTGCTGCCACCTGAAGGATCACAGAAATATAATAGGCGTTAATCCCCTGCAGGATGGTGTCAGAAAATGGAAAACCACCCATGATCAGTAAATCAACCAGCATATGTTGTGACCACCTCAGTCGACAAGTACGTTGTAGGCAAAATGACTGGTATAGCTATGGCTTCTGGTAATTTATAGTGGCGTGCCCTGTTAAAATGAATGAAGCAGATGGACGGCCTCATATGTCTCTATAACAGACTACGAAATTTTTGCACAGACATTCAGATGCAACTGGAATGTACTTGAAACAAAATCGGGACAGTCGGCCGGAGTGGCCGAGCGGTTCTAGGCTCTAAGGTCTGGAACTGCGCGACCGCTTCGGTCGCAGGTTCGAATCCTGGCTCGGGCATGGATGTGTGTGACGTCCTTAGGTTAGTTAGGTTTAAGTAGTTCTAAGTTCTAGGGGACTGATGACCTGACATGTTAAGTCCCATAGTGCTCAGAGCCATTTGAAACATTGGAACCAAAATCGTGGCAGATATCACCAAAGGCCTGCTTGTAGGATGCTCTTTGCGTCCACAGTTCTGAGATCTTGGCATAGAGTCATTATGAAACCAGATTCATAGTACAGCAGACACTAGAGGCTGCGTAGCCTACAGAGATGATCTCCTAATTACAGTATCTGGCAGCACAAGCGCTAAATGAGTAGAGGATTTTAGTGAAGTTCTTGAAAGACTAAGTAATTGTTGCACAGAAAACAGTTAACCGAAATCACCATACAAAAGAGATTTTATGTTAGCCCTCTAAATTTCGGACATGCGGCGGCGCAAATAAAACTTCTTCCACCGATAGTTTGGGTGAAGATCGCCCGGCCGTCCATAGAACGTGCGGTAAGGCTGACGACAATGTGCTATGCGCGTCCTTACATGCTCCACAGCGGCGGTGTTTCGTATGCGGGTCACAGACGCTGGTCAGCAGCATTAAGATACGCTTATATAAGCGCTGCCTGTGAAGAAAGCGTACAGAAATTCGATTCGCTTATCGATATATGTTCGGCGTAGATGAAACCATGACGACTTCTCTGCAGTTTAGTTACCCCAAGAGCAGGGTTCTATGCTTTGTCCAAACGGAAGCCACTATCTCCGTTTATTAAATTATTAGCTAATCTACATCGAGTAAAGTTGCAATCTTCGTGAGATAGCCTTAACACAGTTTTTCGCAAGAATATGACGGATCTTCGAGGAGAGAGCGCTCACATAGGGCAAAACAGTAATTGATCTAAAGGAATTACTATCTTCTTTCCCATCACATAGTAGGTGAATATGGATTGGGGGTAAGTAATAAAAGAGGAAGCTATCTGGTAGAATTTTGCACAGAGCATAACTTAATCATAGCTACCACTTGGTTCAAGAATCATAAAAGAAGGTTGTATATATGGAAGTATCCTGGAGATACTAGAAGGTATCAGATAGATTATGTAATGGTGAGACAGAGATTTAGGAACCAGGTATTAAACTGTAAGACATTTCCAGGAGCACATATGGACTCTGACCACAATCTATTGGTTATGAACTGTAGATTAAAACTGAAGAAACTGCAAAAAGGTGGGAATTTAAGTGGATGGGACCTTGATAAATTGACTACACCAGAGGTTGTACAGAGTTTCGCGGATAGCATAAGTGAAATATTGACAGGAATGGAGGAAAGAAATACAGTAGAAGAAGAATCGGTAGCTTTGAGGGACGAAGTAGTGAAGGCAGCAGAGGATAAAGTACGTAAAAAGACGAGGGCTAGAAGAAATCCTTGGGTAACAGAGGAAATATTGAATTTAATTGATGAAAGGAGAAAATATAAAAATGCAGTAAATAAAGCAGGCAAAAAGGAATAGAAACGTCTCAAAAATGAGATTGACAGGAAGCGCAAAATGGCTAAGCAGGGATGGCTAGAGGATAAATTATAAGGATGTAGAGGCTTATCACACTAGGGGTAAGATAGATACTGCCTACAAGAAAATTAGCGAGACCTTTGGAGAAAAGAGAACCACTTATATGAATTTCATGAGCTCGGATGGAAACCCAGTTCTAAGCAAAGAAGGGAAAGCAGAAACGTGTGTAGCCTATATCCCATACATGTCTATACATGGGCGATGTACGTGGGGACAATATTATGGAAATGGAAGAGGATGTAGATGAAGATGTAATGGGAGATACGATACTATATGAAGAGTTTGACAAAGCACTGAAAGACGTATGCCGAAACAAGGCCCCGGGAGAACACAAAATTACATTAGAACTACTGACGACCTTGTTAGAGCCAGTCCTTACAAAACCCTACCATCTGGTGAGCAAGATGTGTGAGACAGCGAAATACCCTCAGTCTTCAATCCCAATGAAAGTAGGTGTTGACAGATGTGAAAATTACCAAACTATCAGTTTAATAAGTCACAGCTGCAAAATACGTGGGGCATATAAGAAAGATCCACAAGTTGTAATTCTTCCCGACCAAGGAACCTACACGCTACCTGACGGGACATGGCCCATATCCTTCTTTAATGCAGAAAATACAACCAGACATCACAGGCCCTTGTGAATATGGAGCAGTTGTCACACTTGAACACAACGTGTGAGAATGTGCCACTAGACAAAACGTTGCAGACTACGATAGTTGCATCTTTGGTTATGGAATAGTCGATGACATAACAAGGAAAGAAGAGGTGTGGCACAAGTGGAATTTGCTGACAGCGAAAATGCACACATCATGAAAAAAATGCGTCACTTTGGTTCCCAGAAATCCGAACCTATACAGAAAATTGGAAGAGAAATCAACATAAACATTATTTCCCTCCTTTTTATTTCTCATGAAACCCAAACTTAGTATATTGCACTACTGTGTAGCGAGACGTTCAGAGGTGGTGGTCCAGACTCTTGTACACACCGGTACCTCTAATACCCAGTAGCACACAGTCTTGCATTAATACATGCCTGTATTCGTCGTGGCATACTATCCACAAGTTCATCAACGCACTGTTTATTCAGGTTGTTGCACTCCTCAACGGCAATTTGCCGTAGATCCCTCAGAGTGGTGATGGATCACGTCATCCATCCCTTGTTAGTCTATATGCCATACATGTTTGGTAGGGTTCATGTCTGGAGAACATGCTGTCCACTCTAATCAAGCGATTTCTTTATTCTGACGGATGTCATTCACAAGATGTGCACGAAGGATGCTCTACTTGTAGTCCATGAAGACGAATGCCTTGTAAACATGCTGCCCATTATGGTTGCACTATTAGTCGGAGCAAGGCATTCACGTATGGTACAGCCGTTACATCTCCTTCCATGACCATGAATGGCATACGTCGGCCCCACGTAATCCACCTCAAAACAGCAGGGAACCTCCACGTTGCTGTAGTCAGTGGACAATATGTCTAAGGAGTTCAGCCTGACCAGGTTGCCTCCAAACATGACTCCGGCGTTTCTCAGTTTGAAGGCTTATGCGACACACGACAGTGAAGAGAACATGATGCCAGTCTGGAGCGAACTATTCGGCAAGTTATTAGGTCCATGTGTACCGCGCTGTATGGTATCGTGGTTGCAAACATGAACCTCGCGTTGGTTGTCGTGAGTGAAGTTGTGCATCATGTAGCCTATTACGCACAGTTTGAATTGTAACACGACGTCCTGTTGCAGCACGAAAAGCATTATTCAACATGGTGGCATTGCTGTCAGGGTGCCCCCGAGCCACAATCCGTAGGTCGCGGTCGCCCACTGCACTAGTAGCCCTTTCTCGGCCTGAGCGAGGCATAACATCGACAGTTCCTGTCTCTCTGTATCTCCTACATGTCTGAACAATATCGTTTTGTTTCACTCCGACACACCTGGACACTTCCCTTGTTGATAGCACTTCCTGGCACAAAGTAAGAATGCGGACGCGACCAAACCGCGGTATTGACCGTCTAGGCACGATGGAACTACAGACTACATGAGCCGTGTACCTCCTTCCTGGTGGAGTGACTGGACATGATTTGCTATCGGACACACCTCGTCTAATGCGAGCAGCTCATGCATGGCTGTTTACACCTTTAGGCACGTTTACTGACCTATCTGAACAATCAAAGTGACTATATGTGTCTTACGGAATCCACAGTCAACGTCTGTCTTCAAGATTTCTGGGAACTGGAGTGATGCAAAACTTTTTTTGATGTATGTATTAGCATATGAACTGCAAGCATACATTGGCTAGAGACAACAAGGAAAAGGCCACATATGAAGACGACGAGTTGTACCATAGCAGAACATCCAACAACAGCAACTTTTCACAAGGAGAGAGGAGATGAGCCTCGGGGATGATTCCCTGGCAGTCGCCTCCCAATCTATACAACTTGGGTGGCAGTAGCAGGGTCCCTATGAAACCTGAGCTGTGCCTCAGTCTGCCAGGGCTACTATCAAGACAAATGAAAAATCTAGAAGCTTGGTTGTGCCACGGGTGAGAGTAGTCTAATCAAGTGTTGTGTTAATGTAGTATAGTGCTGCGAAGTGTACTGTTGTATAGTAATGCAGTCAAAAATCGCAAATTACAAAGTTTTTCATGTCTCAAAGCAGCATAGTACAAAAGGCCAGTAGCATGTGACTATGGATTCCAAACTAATATACGGTTAATATCTATGTGGCAAATGGCCAAATGGTAGCCGGCAGCTGTGGCCGAGGGGTTCTAGGCTCTTGAGTCCGGAACCACGCTGCTGTTACGGACGTAGTTTTGAATCCTACCTCAGGCATGGATATGTGTGATGTCCTTAGATTAGTTAGGTTTAAGTAGTTCTAAGTGTAGGGGAGTTATGACCTCAGATGTTAAGTGCCATAGTGCTTAGAGCCATTTGAACCATGTTTTAAGCCAAAGGTTAGAAAACACTTCTTATTTACTGAATTTCTTATTTCATACAGACTTTCAATTAACATTTTATGCACATATTTAATGTAGATTATTCCAACCTACATAAGACAATGATTAGTTACACTAACACATCTGCAATTATGTTAAAATATTACGCGCAATGTTCATGTCAGTACATGTGAAACATCTGGTTCACTGTTCTACGTAGATAAAATACGAGAGAAAATACGAGATAAGTCACTAAAAACACATAAATGAGTGTCATTTTTGTACTGTATGGAGATGAGCAAGTGGTACTCAGCACTGGTGCAGAGCCTACTCCTTCTTAATACCACCAACTTGGCAGCAGTGGTTAACGTACACAGCCGCCATAAGATGGCCACAGCAGCGCCATATGCTCTCACATCATACCACTACATAATGTTTCACTTTCTAAACCTTCAATCGTGTGTGTGTGTGTATGGTATTTACTATAGAGGGTAATTCGCATTCGGGACCCAGTATTTACTACCGCATACGAATTTTGAAACTGATTTGAACCGGAACTACACAGGCTACTTGAATTTGTTCTTACAATCTTCTCCATCGTCCTGAAACTGTCATCATTGGGAACTACAGTGCCACTTCAAACCATTACAGCCCTTTCTTAGTCTCTTTTGACGCCCGAATGATTCGGACATTATACTGATTTTTTCAAGATCTATAAGAAGCATCTACACACCGCAAAGAACCACAGATGCACAAAGTGCGTCGGCCAACAAATCTAAAAATGTCGTGGAAAATGTCTGATGCAAATATATTTCATCGAACTAGTAATTAAGTGATATCAAAACTGCAAAAGAAGCGGATGTTTGAGATATGTGCTTTTTCAAAAGTGTCCCTCACCATCACTACACAGCGCATTACAAAATTATCTACCGTAACAGTAAGGTAAGCTAAAACGACGTCCTGTAGTAAGCGAAAAATATAACTATAGCGATAGTGGACTACGTGCCATTGGTTCAAATGATTTAAAAGGCTCAGAGCACTATGGGACTTAACATCTAAGGCCATAAGTCCTCTAGAACGTAGAACTACATAAACCTAACAAACCTAAGGACATCACACACATCCATGCCCGAGACAGGATTGCGACCGTAGCAGTTGCGCGGTTCCGGGCTGAAGCGCCTAGAAACGCTAAGCCACTGCAGGCGGCCTACGTGGCATTAAGAAAAACTTATTAACCCAATTCTTCGCAAATATGGTTGCAGCTGTTCTCGTTTAGTAACAGCTTATATCACATCATCATCTTCACTTCTAGATTTTCAAAGAGAGATGATTAATAAATTTTACTCAAGAGGAAAACAATAATACTGAGAATGAACATTGCAGTAACTTATTTTGTATAGTTAGTACGATACTATTGTACTGTCAGAACAGGTCGTCGCTCTTTAGCTTGGGTACTAGCGGAATTTGTCAATAATGAAGTATCCTAGTCATCAGGCGAGCAGTTGCGTAGCAACATTGCGATTCCGAATCGTATTGCGTAAACACATTGTCTGTGCTTGCGTGATTTTCGTTGTGCTATTCGTTTTGTTCTAGAGCGTCTTCTTGGTGAGAAAAGCTCATTTACTGAATATCTGAAGTGCTTTTCGTGAACAGTCTTCCAACAGAAGAACTTTCAAAGCCAGCGTTGGGTGTGACGCAGGACGGAACCGTAAGTGAACATCGACATCTTTTCTTCTTCATCTCTTATCAAGAGTAATATCCTTTGCCGTTAATGTCACTCTAAATTACTGCTGCTTATCGCCTTAGCACACACATGAAATCGCTTGTAGTTGACACCAGCTACATTGTAACGTAAAATGGAAAAAAAAATGTTTCCAGTGATCCGACTTGAGCTTTAGCCTATGAGAGCAATTTTGCAAAATCGTGGGCATGATTTCGGTAGCTAATGTAACCTGCTGAACTCTCTATATCCTTAAAATTCTGAAAGATGTATAAGTACAGCATCAAGAGTGTTTAGGGGCTACGTGTCGGCTATATTCTGTTCATATTACCATAATGTATCGCTTTTTATGTCCTACATGTTCTAGAGATTGCCAAGGCTCTTTATATTGTTCATAGTCGACGAGGACCAAAAGATCGAGGTGAAAATTGATATTGTTGAAAATTTGTGCTAGGTGGTAGCAGGGACTGATATGAATATTATACTTAAAAGTCCAGATCGGCGAGATGTGCGCTAGAGCGTATGGAAGGGAGATGGCATGGGATGTGGTGGGGATGAGAGGGGTTTGGGTTCAAGATGAATTTTTTATTTATCTTAAATAAATAGAAATGAGTTGCTTCAAGCAAAATGTATTTCTGTAATCAGTAAACTACATTAAATTTGTTAGGAAAATTGTCCTATTCAGTACTCTGTAGCAGAGTGGTGGTGGTGTGTAGATGGCACACACGTGATGGAATGTAGTTGTCTGGTATTTGATCAAACTCTTCCCTCTTCGTTAGTCTGCAAACTGAAGCGCTACCAGGTAAACCGCCACATTTGACCACGGTTTTATTACATCGCTTTCTGGCTCTCTATTTGTCCGTCTGCCTCTCCCCCCCCCCCCCACTCTCTCTCTCTCTCTCTCTCTCTCTCTCTCTCTCTCTCTCTCTCTCTCTCTCTCTCTCTCTCTCTCTCTCATACACTTACAGGCACTTCGTTGCAGAATGAGGGCGTGGCATTTATTTAGCTAAAAAGGGCCTTGCCGCCAAAAGCCATATGCCTAGTTTCCAATCTGTCAGCGGTGAACACCATTAAAAATTTGACTTCATTATACATTCCACAGTGGATGGTACTCTGAGGGGTCGCACAGATTCCGATCAAGTGGCCGAGCATGTGTTCTCCTTTAAATTGTCTGTCTGTGTATCTACATTATCTGCCCACTTTGGTACAAAAGTACATTCACAATGTAGCTAGCTCTGTGAAGTTGGTAACTGAGTAGTGAATGATGCGAAGTGAAGGCGACCAAACATGGGTTGGACGTCGGCAGCTGACCACGTACGAGCAACGAAATGAAAAGCGAAACAGATTGCAAACTTCAGAATGCAACATGGGGGCTGGACAGAGTAAAATGAAATCCATCTGCTACAAAGGAAAATAATATTCTGTGTCTGTTCGGGCACATCACATTTTGTTCCAGTAGAATCCAAGCACAAGAAACGTGTTTCGGCTGTAAATGTTTTGACAATTTTCAAGCAATCAGGGCTTTCGTCAAAATCTTTTATGTTTGCAGGAAGCTATGGAAAATATTGTATGGATAATTTATTTAGAATGTGTTTTAGGAAGCGCAGCGGTGACGTTGATGTGTGGTCCTGAAGTTTTATTACAAGGAAATGGTGCACATACGTAAGGGAATTAAGGACTCCACTATTCATCTGTTGTGTGGCAGTGGAAATGAGTTACCGTTTATTGCTTCTAACCTCTAAATAAGTATGTTAAATTAACTACAACCTTAGATGCAATGTTTACCTAGATTTACTTTGGTTTGAGTTGGGATAACCCAATCTTCTTCAGAATAAAAGGAACTACGATTCATCCTTAATGGACAACGTCAAAAACTAAAAACAATAATATAGTAATACATCGTCATATTGCAATAACTTATCCGTTGTTGCCGTACTGCGGTCGCGAAGTGGGGTCAACGCTGTTTCCTATGTAAGTTATGGCAATATAACGATGTATTACTTTTTATAGTTTTTAGTTCTTGACGTTGTGCATTATGGACAAGTCGTAGTTCCTTTTATTCTGAAGAAGGTTGTGTTATCCCAACTGAAGTCTAGGTAAATCTAGGTAAACATTGCAATGTAGGTTGTTGTTAATTAGAAATCAATATCTTCAGTAAATGCTACTCCTTTACCTAGCTTAATAGGCAACGAAAAATTTGAGGGTGTAAGTTTAAAGCTGAAACTAACGTGGTCATCAAGGAAAGTGACAAATTTTATAGCTTATAAGATATGCACTTCTAAACTGCCGTTGATTTGGGAATTTGTGGGCTTGGGAGATCAGTCACGTATTATACGTATGGTCAGTAAACTGTCTGGATGCAGTTGGAAGTAATCGTCGCTATTTGACGTAGGTCCCAGAGGAATTTATGAACATTGAAATGACAAACAACATTAGGTGGACAGTTGCATAGCAACATTGCGATTTCGAATCGTGTTGCGTAAACCTATTGACTGTGCTTACGTGATTTTCGTAGTGCTGTTCTTTGTGCTCTAGAGCTTCTTTTTTGCGAGACAAGTTCATTAATTGAGCTTGTGGAGAAAGGTCTCCCGACAAAAAAACTTACAAAGCCAGCGTTGGATTGACGCAATACGGAACCGTATGTGATCAGTCAACACTTCTCTCGGACATCTCTTATCTTAATTTTTTTATTTTCATTTTCGAGATGATTTATTGACTTTGTGCCGACTTTATTCTGCATCGTATTACCATAGTGAATCATGGAATGTCTTACATCTTGTATTTATTACCAAGATTGTGTATATTGGTCACAGCCCAGCCAACGAAGAACAGATAGGTCGAATCAAGAAAAAAATTGTTATAGTTGATAATTGAACCTTAGTAGGACTAGGGACTGACATGAATATTATACTAATGGTCTAGACAGGCGGACTGCTTGGAGAAAAAGTGCAATCCAATGTTCAGTTAAGCTGCATTATAATTTCGTAAGAAAATTGTCCTGTTCAATTCTCTGGAGAAGAAATATTCTTAGTGTTGCAGCGGTTCAAAAAATCGTAGATTATTGAAAATAATAATTGGCGTTATAAAATTAATGTTTATTGTTAAACGTAGGGGTTAAAGGAACTTATTATATGAATGTCGCTCGTCAAAGTGCAATATAACGTTGTTAAGGGATAAATTATGTTCTGGTACTGTAACAGGGTGGAGGAGTGTGGGCGGATGGTACACACGTGAGGGAACGGAGGCCGCTGGCATGTCGTCTAACTCTTCCCTCTTCGTTAGTCTGCAAACTGAAGCGCGGCCAGCCGTTTCTCCATTCTCTCTCTACCCTACTATGTCACGAGTCATTACACTAAAAGCCGCTACTTTCAACGATGGTTGTATTAGGTCACTTGCTGGCTGTCTATCTGTATCTCTCTCTACAGTTACAGTTACAGTGTACCGAGCTCATAGGTGGCGTTGTGAAGTTGGTAACTGAGTGGTCAATGAAGCAAAGCGAAGACGACCAAACAGCTGTCGGGTGGCAGTAGCCAAGTGGTAAAGAGCAACGGAAACAAAAACGAAAAACACTGCAACGTTCACCATGCAACGTAAGGGCAGGACAGGTTCAAAAAGTCCCAACTGCTACCAAATTACATGCAAGTAAAATAATGTTCATTGTCAGCTGGCGCACATCACGTTCTGTTACAGTAGAAATCGTGTATAAGAAACGTGTTGCTGTTATAGAAGTTTTGCCGATTTTCAAGAAATCAGATTTGACCTGAGACCTTTTAGGTTTTTAGGAAACTGTGGATAATTTGTTTCAGAATGTCTTTAGACGTGCTTCGATGAACTCGGTGTGTCTTTCTTATGGTTTTACTGCACGAATATGGTGCAGATATTTAAGGGAATTGCTTAAGGTGTCTACTATTTACATGTCGTGTTGCAGCGGAAAGGAGTTGTGGTTTACTTCTTCTTACCACTAAATACGTATTTTTTGATTCTGGTTGCTGATAATTACATTACATACGGGCACTGTTGTATGGATAATATCTTGTGATTTCGCATCCACTAATTTATAGGTTTTCTATCATCATGTCAAAAGTATGCACCATTTATTGCTTAAGTCTTACTTTTGGGTGCATGAATAGTATTCGACATTTCCATTAATTTGTATCGAATATCTCCCTCGTGTTATTAGTAACTCTGCACCCACTTTCAGCAAATTTCATGAACGTAACTGACCTAGGAACTGGCTGCACTGCCTCATGTCTGTAACACTTTCGTGCCATCACGTTGTAAGTGCTCAAACATGTGTGTACATGTTCATTAGTAAGGGTCTTAATTCTCTTAGGGAACCATTATTTACTACAGTATGCGCATTTTGATTCAGTTCCGGAACACAGCTTCACCTTCTGCATGCATTCCTCCATAATTAATTCACCGTCGTTTGGAATGTGTGTTCCTTGCAAACTATGGTGACCCCTTGACAGCATCGCTTTCGTTTTTTAGTTTCTTTCGACGCTTACTCCATTCCGTCCTAATTTTATTCAAGGTCTAAAGGGACGTATCTGCATATCCTAACGACCAACATACCAACTCAGTGCGTCGGTTCATAAATCTCAGAAGTTCTTGGGAAATGTCTGATGCAATCGTATTTCGTACTACTATTAGTTCAGTGTTACTGAAACTTCACAAGACGTGACTGTTTCGTATCTGTTCATATTAACAAGTAGTTACCACTCGCATTTCACCGCATATTGAAAAAAATTATCTAAGGTATCGGTCTGTCAAAAATATATGTTGTAGTCGTGTAGGTCGACGTCTTGCTTTGAAAGCAAATTTATTACACAATTCTGTGGGCATCTGCGGGTACTGTGTGCGGCTGCACTCAATTAAAAAGACTTCTATCAGCACATTAGCTTCTATTTGGGACATTTTCAAATACACATTATTCTTTTATCTTGCTTAGTAGGGAAATAATGAATCTGATTTTGAAATGTTTAATTCGATACTAACATTATCAGTGATGAAGGTTACAAAGACAGATAAGACACGTACTACCTATGGCTAGAAAAGCGCTGCGGTACAGTGAGGAGCTATCTAATTTTTTTAGTGTGGATTTTAGACGATTTTTTCAACAATGAATTATCGCACAACACGAGGGGGCAGATGAGAGGCAACATTGCGATGGCGAATCGTGTTGCGTAAACATATTGTATGTGCTTGTGTGATTTTCGTAGTGCTATTTTTCGTGCTGTAGTGCTTCTTCTTGGTGAGAAAAGGTCATTGACTGAATATTTGAACTGTTTTTTGAGGACCGTCTTTAGACAGGAAAACGTAATAAGATAGCGTTTGGTGGGACACTATACGAAACAGTAAGTCAAGAGCCAACATCTTGTTTCCGTCATCTCTTATCCACAATATCATCATTTGCTGTTGACGTCGAGTGTAAACTATTGTTGCTGATCGCTGTGATCTCAAATTTGAAATCGTTCGTATCCACCTTTATTCAGATGTTTATTAGCCCAGATGTGCTTTACCGAAGGAAACGATCCTTTTCGGTGATCAGATTTGATGTTCATTCTTCGAAAGTAGTTTTACAGTATTGTCGGACATGGTTTCGGTAACTGATGTACCCCCTGAATTTTTTGCATTCGGTGAATGCCGATAGTTTTTTGTTTCCATTATCAAGTGAATTTAGTGGCTAGCTGGCAACGTTGTTCTAGGACATATTAGAATACTATGTCATGTTACGTACTGTGTAGTGTAGTGTAGACCATAAAGGTTCTTTATTTTGTTCAGCGTGGTTCACCAGCAGCAAATATATGTACAAAATTAATTTTAGCTTGTCTGGAACATGGGTGTATCCTGCGAAAAGAAGATGTGGCAGCGTTGCCTCCCTATGAAGAAATTGATACCCTGTATCGCCAGCGAGACAGAAAAAAAAGGTCAGAATAAGTTTGAAGAAATGCATCACAGTTATTGGGTGCTGTGTAGTGAGTGGAATGGATTGTGAAGTCTGTCATGCCACAAACTACTATGAGTTGCCTACATCCCGTCCCCATGACCCTATTTTTGCAGACGTTCTACATACACATCTGCTCTGTAGTGTAAATAAATGATATTTGATTGTTGTGTATAAGCAGCAAACGAAGAAACAAGAATTTTGTTCATGTAATGGTTACTTCCACGTCCAGTCGGTTTAGCTGTTGGTGAATCTTACAGCTAGTATAATCGCGGTCAATGAGACTTATTTGTCCTGGCTCTCCGTCCACAGGCAGCGTTGCACATCATTGATGCTCCCGATTACGCTGAGGCTAGCAGACACAAGTGGTTAGTCGCGAAAAGTCGCGGAACCACGAACCCCTCAACAGATGTCCAACATCACTTGGAAGATACGCGAGGAACAAAAGAGTTTCACGTGCCTCGACATACGACATGGGAGGTGCCCCAGTAGCTATTTACCATTTTATTTAACAGCGAGTACAGTTGCATGCGCTTTTATGCTTTAGAAGAGAACTATCCTGTCTTGCCAGTATATTTTAGGGTAAGGCAACGGTTAAACAAGATGAAAGAATTTAATTAGAGATTTTATTTAACAGCGAGTACAGTTGCATGCGCGTTTTTCTTTAGAAGAGAACTATCCTGTCTTGACAGTATATTTTAGGATAAGCGACGTTTAAACAAGATGAAAGAGTTTAATTAGAGATGCTATAATGTTCGTAGATTATGAAAATGCTTCTGAGAAAGACAATAGACGAGTTATATGTTATATCCTGCAAGAAAAGGTTACCCGGTTCGTCTAATCAACTCCTTTGAAGCTGTTACAAAGGGCCAAAAATTATGATGGAGAATAAAGAACTAGTGTAAATAAGTAACAATAAAGCAGAGAATTAGACAAGTATGTAACCTGTCTCCAGCTCTTTTCAACTTCTACGTGGGTGACCTAGTCAATGCTTGGAAAGGCAGTATCAGCTACGGCATAAAGATCCATAGGGAGAAATGTTTTAATACTCTGCTATAAGCAGATGCTCAAATGACGAGAGTTCAGTAATGAAATTAAAAACTACGGTCCATAATTAAACGCAAAATGATTTGAACAGGCTAAATGAGATTTTTCCATAGTGTTATAGCGTAAATCTGGAAATAGTGCCTTATAAATGTAGAGATTAAGAATAAATTAGAAGTTGATTTAGTGTGTAAAAAAAACAGACCTTAACAGCAAAAGATGGCGGGGGTATGTTTCAGTACTGTTTATCTTAGCCTGCTGTAGTAAGTTGACAGCAATCCAGTTTCGATTTATGCTGAAGTCGACTATTAAGCACTGATTAGTAATCTCAGCTTGGGCTCTCTGGGGCAGAGATGCTGAGGGTATTAGATTAGGAAATGACACACTTAAAGTAGTAAAGAAGCTTTGCTATTTGGGGAGCAAAATAACTGATGATGGTCGAAGTATAGAGGATATAAAATGTAGACTGGGAACGGAGAGGAAAGCGTTTCTGAAGAAGAGAAATTTGTTAACATCGAATATAGATGTCGATTCTGAAAGTATTTGTATGCAGTGGAGCCATGTATGGAAGTGAAACATTGACTATAACTAGTTTGGACAAGAAGAGAATAGAGGCTTTCGAAATGTGGTGCTACAGAAGAATGCTGAAGATAAGGTGGATAGATCACGTAACTAATGAGGAGGTATTGAATAGGATTTGGGAGGAGAGAAGTTTGTGTCACAACTTGACTAGAAGAAGGGATCGGTTGGTAGGACATGTCCTGAGGCATCAAGGGATCACAAATTTAGCATTGGAGGGCAGCGCGGAGGGTAAAAATCGTAGAGGGAGACCGAGAGATGAATACACTAAGCAGATTCAGAAGGATGTAGGTTGCAGGAGGTACTGGGAGATGAGGAAGCTTGCACAGGATAGCGTTGCATGGAGAGCTGCATCACACCAGTCTCAGGACCGAAGGCAACAACAACAACAACAACAACAACATACTTGTCAACGGCCTTGTCGCAGTGGTTCCTGTCAGATCCCCGAAGTTTACTGCTGTCCAGCTGGTCTAACACTTGGATCGGTGGCCACACGGTATGCAGAGCGCAGTTGCCAAACGGGGTGCACTCAGCCCTTGTGAGGCAAGCTGAGGAGATACTTGATTGAGAAGCAGTGACTCGCCGGCCAGAGTGGTCGAGTGGTTCTAGGCGTTAGAGTATGGAAGCGCAAGACCGCCACGGTCACAAGTTCGAATCCTGCCTCGGGCATGGCCGTGTGTGATGTCCTTAGTTTAGTTAGGTTTAAGTAGTTCTAAGTTCTAGGGGACTGATAACCTCAGAAGTTAAGTCCCATAGTGCTCAGTGCCACTTGAACAAAGCAGCGGCTCCGGTCTAGTAAACTGTCATACGTCCGGGAGAGCGGTGTGCTGACCACATGCCCCTCCATATCCGCTTCTAGCGACGCCTGTCGGCTGAGTATGACACGGCGGCCGGTCGGTAACTTGGTGCTTCCTGGCTTGTTCGGATGGAGTTTAGTTTTTAGACTCCTATACTTGAGTTGAGACGCATTTATCAACTTACTGAGTCTCTGTATGTTGCGTTGAGCTCGATTCATGGTTTCTTAGGATTTACCTTTAATAATACATCACCAGAAAAGCACCACTTTCAAGCACGTTCCTGTTAGATCGCTTCCTTGTCTGTCAACCTCTTCGGTACAGGTTCCACAATTGATTCTAAATTAACTTAAAGGTGATGTACAGTCTTGAAACTTCCAGCATTGTTCAGACATATCTGGCAAAGCAATATTAGCTCACTATCTTGTCTGGTGTGTGGCGAAGGGTACTTTATATACCACTGCCATCTGCCCCTTTTCCTGACCCAGTCGCGAATGGCCCGAGGGAACGGTAGGTGGTAATCCTCCGTGGGGGGGTCAGATGTATCCACATTTTTACCCACACGGTCATATCCTTAGGTAAACGTAGGAGAGAGCAACAGGTTTTGCAAGTAAGTTGAACATAAACTACAATAATCCTGAAATATATCATAGACTCCGTTTTAATCTCACCAAAATGTAGCAAATCGACGGATAAAATTTCACCCACCGAAGAGAAACAATCAGAAAATAACTATTGAAAGGAAAAATTACTTTTTCGTTTACCACGTTTTTAAATCTGACTAAAAGGTATAAAACGATTTATCATAGCTCCATACAGACTGCAAGCAGCATGTAGAGAGTCTTGGAAAGCTGTGATTACCAATTTTTAATGTCTATGAAAATACTTGAAATATTTAAAACGAAAATCATGAGGCACTCGCAAAACATAACTGATGGATGAATAATTCATCTGCTGACTGACATGAAGCTATATTACAAGTGGTCCACGTTTTTCGTTTTTACCTTACAAGAGCTACCACGGATACTAAAAGTTATCAATCACAAATTTCAGCAGTATTCTTATAAGGATAAGAATATGTATGGGACTTGAGGAATTATTTGACACTTTTTAGTCCCATTTAATGATGTGGAAAAATTCAAAATTCAGTTTTGTTTAAATAATTATTTTTTGCTTATTTCTCTAGTGAATGTGTTAAATTTTTCAATCGATTTAAAAAATTGGTAAGATCACAACATGTGGCATATTCCAGGTTATTTTCGGTGTCAACTAATTTATTGCATTCCCCTAGATATCTCGTGGTAAATCATGTGTGTACCCAGAGATTATTAGACGTCTTATTACACTCCCTTCGGATATTGGGTGCTAAGATATTTTCTGTGGAATATTCTAAAAACAGTATATCGTGCTGCCTTTTATTCCTCAGAACAAAGGGTCTAGTGTCCGACTAGCAATTCTACTCTGAGAGTGTCCTTTATAAATAGAGGTAGCTACTTCTAAGTTTTGTAGGAAATAAAGGTGGATCGTTCACTCACTCTATCTCTATCACTCTCTCTCTCTCTCTCTCTCTCTCTCTCTCTCTCTCTCTCTTTTTCTTTCTTACGTTCTCAATCTGCTCGACACTCATGCACCATTGCGAGTTGGATGTACACTAGCATCGCATACGTGGTTGCATCTGCGCGTGCGGTTCTTTGAGCTTGAGTGTTACGTTTAAGAGCTTTTTCGTAGCCGTAGCTGTGGATCACCTATCATTCAATGGAAGCTGCTAAGGACACAAACCGTTAAAAAAGAGATACGTTTGAAGCAATTTCAAGGGGGGCATGTTCAGTTTCACCTAGCTGCTGATGTGAGCTACACATGCTGTCTAATGCACTCCACGTGAAATTAATGTAACCAGGCCTCTCAATGTAGATGGAGTAATCGAAAGTCATTAGCTGCTGAACGTCATCATTTTTCATTCCGTCCCAAGTGAAACAATGACTGCAAGGGACGTTAATATTATTGCACTCTCTGCTGCTCCTCCTCCAAATAGAAGTCTTTTTGCTAGCTTCAGAAAGGAGCAACGTTAACCAACTCAGTTGCTAGTGAGCATACGACCCTTACAGTCTTAAACAATTACCATGTGAGTTTGTGGCAACTCAAGTCTACTTGTTTACGTACTGGACAACGGAGAGGGAAACTGAGCATACAATTTCGTCAGGGGCGAACTGGGCAACGACGTGGCAGAAAGTGGACATTTTCTTTTCAGAAGAATTATTTCACCTTTCTCCTCAGCATGTGACTTTAGAACAACTTATTAAAATCTCTGGACTTGGCTGAACGGGTAATTTTAACTCTTTTAAAGCCATATAGAGCGCAAATAACTCAATGCTACCTCACGCAACTATTCCTTCTAGTCGATAGATCAAGCTATCCGATACATGCTTTACCTTCGGCCGTTTGCCACACGTACCTTGTACTCTTTTGGTGCAATTTATGGGCAAATTGGTGGCAGACTCTTTGCACGTGGAAGTGGCTTTAAAATGGCAGGGCAAAGAATTTGTGGAAATTTGTACAGAGAGCCAAATAAGTAGGGCAACAGTAACTAGTGGGAACCGTTGTTTGTCTTTGTGTTATCAGTTGACGTGAAGAACAGAGAAAGAAACGGAAAAGAAAAAGAAAATGTACAGCGTTGGTACCTATAAAGCTGTGTTCTGTCCCATGAAATCATGTGTACTGTTCGTACAGTGTTCTCAAATGCAATGCGAAACCCCCCACTCCTTACATCACGTATCATAATACTTGTTCGAAAACTGTGTACCTGTATTAATTGGCACTGTAAGTCCCCACAACCCGACAAGGCTTCAACCATCGATTTGGTTCTTAGAACATGTTGGGTCTACATGTATTATTGTACTAACTGAAACCGTTACTTCGGTCAGAATTTGTAAATCATTCATGAGCTAATATTTAAATTTCCTAAATACACTCCATTATCAGACCTTTCGACGTTTCTGTAGGTTCCATCTACTAGATTACTGAGTAGTAAAATATCTTCGTAGGGACCTCTCCCTGTTCTCATTCCAATCTTTCTGACCGTCCAACAGTCCATAATGGACACGCTGTAATTCCGTATGACAGTACGTGACGTGATATCTATTTTTTTCTTCGCAGATGTTCCGAAGGCTTTTGAATGTGTTCTGCCTCCGGTCTCGGCGGGAGGCAGAGGAAGACTTTTACGGAGACCTGATAGACGTCGATTTAATTGGAAAGCCAGAGGTGAGGACCACCGAGATTTCTTGGAAAAACAGTAATGACTCTTAGGTGCACCCACGTTTACTAAGATAATTACTTGAGACCTCTGATTACTGTAAGGCCTTCTGGATTTAGTAAATCTATCTTAGCTACTCGTAGTTATAAATAGGCCATCATAGAATAACAACTATTCCTTTGTGCCTTCGTTAAACGTGCTTGTAGTGCTAATAAAACGAAATATCCTTCGGCTTTCTATATGAGTACATCCGTTTCATAGGAACTCTGTAGCCACAGGCCTGCTCAAAATTGTACTTTGTACAAGAAGAATTTACTTTAAATAAAAAAGTAGGTTAAGCAGGACAATAATAGTCAGAAATCGCTTAAGTTTCTGAGTTTTAATATTAGTTGGAACTATTCGATATCACGAGAGCTGCACAAGAATTTACGGAATGTGGAGAAATGTCTTCATAAACTGGTTGCTATTGGTTCCAAAATCGGTAACAACGTAGTGTACATTACGTGCAACTACTGCTAGTACAGCATTTACCGCTACTGAACATTCTCTATATAATCTGATAAATTTAATGCAAGAACTGTATCAGATCTCACTTATGCATGATGATGATTCGTTAGCTGATACTTGGACCAACTGAGTAGGCGATTATTTTAGGTCCGGCTTAACCACTTCCAGGTTTTCAAGTCGTCCGTTGTAACTGAATGAGCTCGATATTTAGAGGTCTCAAAGCAGTGAGTGGATCCATTAGCTTATTCTGTTTTGCTTATGGAGGATGTTATGAGTGTGAGATGTTAGGTACCAGTTGGAGGTAGTTTATGTGACTATTTGTACTGCTCGTACTTGGCTGGTTCTTGTGGTTAGACGATAGAAGTTCTGAAACTAATGGGATTTTCTAGAGACTATTTATGAGGGACTTTTCACTATGTGTCGCCGTCACAGGAGGGTTTCAGTAGGGGCCATGTTCAACGACTTAAACGTGGCGACCCACGTTTTAGTCACGTAGTAGAGAGATGGGTCCACATCGTTTTAGCTTGTTAAACTAATTTATATGCATAAAATGTAAGTTTTCACGGCCGGTAATGTCTTCACTTGAAACCACTGGTCTGGTAGGCCGTGGCCGATTTATAAAATTCTCCCCTGACGTTTCATCTCTCACTGCTAGAGACATCCTCGGAGAATATCTGTCGCAGTCGGAGACGAAATGTCATTAGAGAGTTTTGTACACCGACCAGGGACTATCAGCCCGGATGATTTAAGCGAAGATAATTTAAAAGCAGTTTGCTTCAAACCCATTCTAAGTACAACACATTAACGATCCAGACCAAGGAAAAATACTGTCGTATTGTTACCTTATGACCGTCTGGAAAACAATCCAAGTATGTGCTACCAAAGCTAAGACCTTTCTGTCTAACTGATAAATGTTGCAAGGCTGCTGAATTTAATACACTAACAGGAGATTAATTTAACTTATGGTGCGAGTAAACGCCCACAAATTATTAGATGTTACATAAAAGATAGAAAGTAAAACTGAAAATCAATAAATGGATGAATTGTGACCGTGGAAACAAATCTTCCACAGAGGATGAGCGCCGCGCGTTGGCGGCTGCGCTCAGACGTGGACGAGTTGGTTCTGCTGGCAGCGCAGGCGGAGAAGTCCCGGCCACCGCCTGCTGCCATTGATGTAGCCTGCGGCAAAGTCATCGGGAAGGTAAGGCGGCACTAAAGTCACAACTTCATTGATAACTCGCTGCTAAGGGTTAAGTTAGATTACATACAACATACCCTTTTCTCAGACCAATATAAAGTGGCACAAGTATAGTTAATACTGGAAGATAATAATTATGATCCTTGTCACCGTTAATGATTTCACCTGAAGACTCTTCCCTTTCTTTCGATCACACACAATAATAGAAAGATGTTCTCTCTTAATGTACACTTTGTCCATACGAGTCACACTATACAATTATTTGTAAGGTTGTTGCGTAAAGGTAGTCTTATGACTTTAAAAGGGAAGAATTGCTTTTGTGTGCAGGTGAACGATGGCTGGATGGTTGTGACGACTGCCGAGACCCATGAGCCGCATGTGGTGGAGTGTGACGAGGACATCCCGCCGATCCCTCGCCGCCGGAGAGTGTGTCGGAGGTGCTGGGCGGAGAGAGTCGGGGAGAAGACCGTTGTGCGCCCGCCTGGGGGCCGGGCACACCGCCTCACTACCCACTAAACGTATTCATGACGAGGACATCCCACCAGTTCCTCGTCGTCAGTGTGGGTGTTGGAGGTGCTGGGTGAAGAAAAGTCAGGGACAGGGATAATGACTCACTAACCAATAGACATGTTCGTGAGGAACTGATTATAGTGGGTATCCCAACAATGCCTCAACGTTGGGGATGTGTTAGAGATACTGGCCAGAGAATGTCACGGCTAAGAGTCTTGGGTGACTGCAAATTGGATGGTGACAACAGCTTTTCCACAAGTCAGTGAACATATTCAAGAGGAACTTAGAACAGTGTATGAGGAGGGCATATCACCGATGCCTCATTATTGGACAGGGTGTTCGTGCTGCTGGATGGAGAATGTCATGACTGGGACTCTTGCATGTCTGCAAATTGGATTGGGATACCGGCTCACTAGCCAGTGAACATATTCATGTGGAACCAAGTGCATTGGCTCAGAAGGACATCCCACTGATGCCATGTCATCAGTGACAGTGCTGGTGGTTCGGGCAGAGAAAATCAAGACTAAATCTCTTGTTTGTCTGGAAAGTGAATGGGGACACCGACTCACAGATATTTAAAGTGAATGAATTATTAAATGAATTGATAAAATGAGACTTTGAAAGTATCCATGTAAAAGAATGTTAATGAAGCTTTAATATCATTGAACTCCACTTAAACAAGTAATGAAATAAAATTAATAATATCTATCAAAGATGTACGACTATTACTCTCTCTCTTTACATGTATGACTGCATTTAGACAAATATTTGAGAATGTTATCTTTTTTGATGCCCATCACCCACAGAAATATTATACACAGACTGCCATAACTTTCAGTACACAGGATATCCTTCTTCATCATTACAAATGACACATAATAGTGAGTTCATTTTTCTTACGACCAACTAACAAACAAACTACACACGTAGTCCATTTTACCTGCCTGCATTGGTGCATAGTGCAGTTGTATTTTTACATAAATGCCTTTGTTTCTGACCTAACGGAAAGAAATCAATAAAATTTATATTCCATACAAGTATCTAAGATAGTTGCTGGTATTACAGGGGGCCTAAGGGTTACAGGAGTAACAGTTTTTAATCAATCATCAGTAAATGTAGTTTCTGGTTTGGAAGTGTCGAGCGCAACTTCCAGTGTTACTCAAGACTACTGAACATTTAATAAGGACAATATTCACACACACCATATTCGGAACGCGAGAAGAGTTGACGTACACAGAAACGATCCTACAGACACATAAGTAACATCACTGCACTACGTGGTGCAATTTAATGAGTGTAAGTAGATCAATTAATAAATACACACAAAGTATAAGCTAATTATGTTCAGAAAAAAATATTAATTTATTAGGAGTATCCCAAGGCCACCGGCCGTATCATTATGCTCAACTGCTCAACTTTACTGTTTGCACAGCATGGATATAAATGTTGCGAGTGGGCCAAACAACAATGAAGAGCATTCGCCGGTGACAACACCAACGCTATTTTATTCAGTAGAACATTAACACAAATTCTTCTCCCCTTACTCTTACGAAAAAACTATTTTTTTACCAAATTCTTAACAAGAAAAAGTTTCCCATATTAACTAAACCTGTCTTTAGTTTATAATACTTTGGCAGTGACCGAAAATAACCTTTTTTGTACACTTGAAAATCATTAAAGCTACTAAAATTCACCGTAAACTAGACGTAAACACACAACAAATGTGTTACGCCCGTCGGTGACGTATGTTTAGAATAAGACGAAGCTATATGAATACAATTGAGACCTCGCTTATGCGGTGATAATGGAACAGACAGCATCGGTGGTGCAGCGCTGCCATCCACGACCGTACTGGTAGGTGGGCAGATCCCATACAAGGTCAACTACAACAGACGCAAAACTAATCTTAAGAACTTATAACAGTCCACTCCATTTACAGCAAAGTAAGGACAAATTCTGGTACATAACAAATTGTAAGGCAACATAAATTGATAAAACCATATTCCCAATGACTACACACGATTATAAGCAAACTATCTGCAGGCGCAACTCAGAATTTCAATGGGTTATACAGTCCTCTGCAACACCAAAATTACAGTAACACCAGAATTACAGTAAAAGTCGAGAAGACAAGTCTTCAACGCTCCAAAATTATTTTACCATATGAATGATCATAATGACGGCCTTGAAAATAGTAGCTTTTTTAAAAATGAATCTCCATATTTTTATTGGGAGACCAAACAAATTTTAAATGCCCAAAAAAGATGTACTAAAGCTGGTCCGGAACAACTTCAATGAAATGGGTAGCTATTCTTAAGATAAACTGCACTGCTTTTAAATAGGAGGCACGACAGAATTTCAATCTCCAGAAGTTTTTCATCAGTAGTTGGCGCTAATAATTTAAATGAAAAGAGCAGGACTTATTAAAAAAATCTTCACCAATGAAATGAGCATCAGTTATTTTGGAATGAACCGCGACAGGCAACAAGTACAGCGATACAGTTGAGGGGAACCTGGCTGGACTACCACGATGCTAGGTCGAAAAGCACGAAGTTTATCTTAACAAGCTCACCTAAATACTTCATGAATTAATAGGGATGGGCACGCAAGGTATCATCAAACTTGGATTATTCACATTTACGGAGTTTACTATCACCCCAAAAGTGGCCAAAACGACGTCCTTGTACAGAACAGGACCCTAGCAGCCGATAAAGAGTTTAATACGTCAGGGCTGAAAGGCGGTAGATGAATTACCTCAAGTGGGAGAAGTTTTGTGAGTGTTGGAACATTGTGAGGAATTTGCGAATGCATTAACGTTCCACAACAGTGATACTTCAGTTGACGTATTTGTTGACTATTGGTTTGTTCTGTAAGCGTGTGGGTGATGTAGTAGAGATTCCGTTAATGTTGGATGACTTAGAGAGGCAGGTTTTGTGATAAAGTTAATGGTCACGAGTTAGGGCCGAACTGGCGGTTTTCTGACGTGATGACTAATAAACTCGGAGTCATCTACATCTACATGACTACTCTGCAATTCACATTTAAGTGCTTGGCAGAGGGTTCATCGAACCACAATCATATTATCTCTATACTATTCCACTCCCGAACAGCGAGCGGGAATAACGAATACCTAAACCTTTCTGATCGAGCTCTGATTTCTCTTATTTTATTCTGATGACCATTCGTACCTATGTAGGGTGGGCTCAACAAAATATTTTCGCATTCGGAAGACGAATCCAGTCGCACAACTGAGTCACCACCAGGATTCAGTATAACATCGGTTTGATGGACGATATTCTGGTTTGCTAACCCCCATAACGGTTACTCCACCCAAAATGAAAATTTTGTGTCAGCTGATTAATGAGAGGCATCGAGTCGGCGTGATACGGGTTTCCACCTCTCCGTATGCGTCGCCCATGTTTCAGGCACCGAAGGGTCAAGCCGGTAGTTAGCGATCGGTAGTTGGTTATACAATTCGAAACCAAAAAGCCGTCTTAAAATCTGTACCACTCCCGGCCTTCCGTACCTGTTCTATTTCCTTTGCAGGTGGCACAGTATACTACCGTCCTGAATTTGAACAAGGCCTACCAGAAGATCTCTCTCATTGAGGACTGTAAACGTGCTACAGGATTTTACACCGTTTGGAAGCTGTACCAGTTCGGTAGAGTTCCTTTCAGTTTATATACCGAATCGGCAGTACTATCATTTGTCTTAGACTCAGTTTTGGGCGACGCGTGATTCCAATCAGTGTGCAGCAAAGTCCTTATTAGCCTGCAGGAAGTGGGTTTGACCGTTTAACCATCCATGGTAAATATGGAACTAAGGGAGCTTCCCTTTTTAGAACCTTGGTCTCAGCTAGTGTTGTTAAAATAGATGAGAGAAAGAGACAAGATCCTTAGAGAAGAATGAAATACCTCTCTTTATCCGTAACTCACTTTTTTTTTTTTATAAACTTTGTTTCGAATTTTGTCCAATTTGCAGCCACAGTAAATGGCTTGAGGAAGAAAGGGTTGAGTCTCCAGATGGGGGGAACGCAGCACGCGGTCTTTGAGACAATTATAGTACTTTGAGTATTCTGCATGTTTTGGATGTTACGGATTTTGAACGATCCTTCGTTGTCCAAACGTGTGCTTCTAATTCTAGCGTCGTTGCTGTCGTTCTACAAAAAAACGATGGAGTGCGATCGTTTAGCTTATGGTTCCAGAGCTATGTCCCACACGTAACTGAAGTACTCCGTGTGAGTGGGAGTTCTTGTTGGTTTTGGCCTTCCAAAAGTTCAAGTTCCACTTGGAGCTTTGCCATTTGTCCTCGGAACAGACCGTCAGGCTTTGATTTGGGTGGTCGCGAGATCCAAGAAGACAGGACCAATCGCGAGGTGGGTTCCAGGTGGGCTGTGTATGTTTCCACCTTTCGTTTCCTTGTCAGGCACATCCAGGGAGCAAATAATCTGGTAACAGATTCACTTAGCCGTATGCCCCAGGAGCATACAACGGAATAACAGCTGTAACATGATTCACTGGACTCCAAATGGGTTTCAATCGTGTTTTCTGAGGTACATGAGCTCTTTGGGAAGTTGCTGGACAAATTAGAGGCAGGAACCATAGAATTAGGGTATGAGACAAAATCCTGATACTGGGAAAGGTGTCAGGTAAGGAGCTGAGAAAAGAAGTATATGTTTTAAGACTAAGAGCGTTTACCGTGATTTATTTTCAAAGAATATTCTTAATAATTTATTTTATTTACTAGCGATTCATCAAGAACGTTAGCGCCCGCATCTCGTGGTCGTGCGGTAACGTTCTCGCTTCCCACGCCACGGGTTCCCGCGTTTGTATTCCCGGCTGGGTCAGGGATTTTCTCTGCCCCGTGATAGCTGGGTGTTTTGTGCTCTCCTCAGGTTAGTTAGGTTTAAGTAGTTCTAAGTTCTAGGGGACTGATGACCATAGATGTTAAGTCCCATAGTGCTTAGAGCCATTTGAACCAAGAACATTAACTCATTTAATCGCACTACGTAAGCATGGAAGAAGATGCCAGGAAGTAACTGAGGAAATCTTAACCAAATTCCTTTTAAGAAATATCGATTTTTATTCACTTTAATTGTGCCTAAAAGCATTTTGTTTAAAGAAACAGATTTAAAATTATCATCAGGAAGCACCCTTTTGACACGGCCGTAGTCACTACCGCTCACAACAGTCTCTGAAAGACTACACTGGTGCAAATCTGCAACACACCAGATAACTTTAAACTAAGGGTTTTAACAATTTACAGACGCACACAAACTATGCACGCACCGTAGGAGAGATGGAAATGGTACAAAACACTAACAACTAAAATATTAACCTTGCAACCGAAGGTGCAACTCGATTTTAACTTGTAAGGTGAAAGGGTGGCGACTTTATATACTAAAATGATCATTTAAATAAGAGTCCATGACATGCAATCTTATATAAAATTCTACACGTTTGGCCAGACCATAGTTAAGATGCTCTACAGTACACAAATACCGCCTCTTAAGATCATAGGCAATAATATCAAACTTTCCAAAAATCGAAACACATTTCAGATATTAGACCGTTACACTCCAACCAATAAATTCATTAACACACCAAATCCGACAAACATGACAGAGGTAGTTGCTAACGCACGGTAGATTGATAGCGAGAGTTCAGCCGCCAAAGCAAACGACTGTTGAATTCACCAAGAAAACATGTAGAATGTAGCAAGAGTAAATAAAACAACATGTCACCAATCACTTAACTTTTAATAAATGCCGATTTCTCGAGAAGACCTGGCGCAGCACCCCCAAATCGCTCTCCCGAACCGTCCGCTGCCAGTGGCTTCAACGGACGCAGGAAGGCGCGCCGATCTCCCGTCTCACGGCGTCGCAGCTCACACCGACCAGACTCATGTCGTGGGTTGACTCCTGTTGCTCTCGTGTGGACCGCGAAGTCACTATACCGCGCTATACGCCGCGGCCCACTGGGCACACGTGGCGACCTCACATGCGCCGACGCTCCAGACCGATAAGTCGTCTTGTGTCTCAGTGCGCGACCGACCAACCGATCATTCCAACCGCCAATGACCATTGCCTGAGCAAACTCGAGCAGAATGGCGGCGTAACGCGCAGACTCAGATGCAGCAAATACGCCCCGACCGGACGACCACTCGCTGAGTTCTCTTACTGCCTAAGAAATCCGGACGAGAGACTGACCCAGAATGACCGAATGGCGAGCTCATAGCGCCCCTTAAATTCACGTGAACAGCCAACATTTCCCCTTTCCCACCAGAGGGAGACACCAAAGGTGCGATTGTCACAGCGGCGCCACCGCCACCAGAAACGGAGGGCGACTGTTTCACGCTACGCGCTGCAGCGCGCTCTTCAAAACAGCAATTTTTACCCCGGCTCAGAGCGACAGATCCTTTAAGAACTGTTTACCAGAGTAACTAGTGTTGGCCAATATTAAGTATTTTGACAACCGCCTTATTGCCGGTTATTTGGAAGTGAATAAAACGGTTACGAAAGCTAAACATTATCTGTCTGGTCCACAACGAATAAAGATGTACGTACATTAGTGGGTAAATGTGAAGATTTCAAATGCGTCAAGCCTAAAAATAGTTCTACAGAAGGTTTACTTCAGTCCACGCGAGGAACTGATCCCATGGACAAAATGTTCATTGATTATGTCGCACCAGTCACACGGCAAAGGGATGGGAACCGTTAGGGTATTGTAGTGGTGGACTCCATGTTTATTTTTTGGGTCATCAGGTTGTTCACTGGTTTGATGTGGCCCGCAACGAATTCCACTCCTGTGCTAAACTATTCATCTCAGAGTAGTATATCCAGCCTAAGTCTTCCGTTATTTGCTGGATGTATTCTAATCTCTGTCTTCCCCTACAGCTTCCTCTAGTACTATGGAAGCATTTCTTTCATATCTTAACAGATGCCCTATCATCCCGTCCCTTCCCCTTGTCAATGTTTCCCATGTATTTTGTTCCTCACCGATTCTGCGTAGAACGTTCTCATTCCTTAACTCAGCAATTCATATAATTATCAACATTCGTCTGTGCCACCACATCTCAAATGCTTTGATTCTATTCTGCTGTGATTTTCCGTAGTCCATGTATCAATGCCATACAATTCTGTGCTCCATATGTACAGTTTCAGAAATTTATTCATCAAATTAAGGCCTATGTTTGACACTAGTAGACTTCTCTGGGCCAGGAATGCCATTTTTTCCATTGCTGGTCTGTTTTTGACGTCCTTGCTCCGTTCATCATTGGTTATTTTTCTGCCTAGATAGCAGAATTTCTTAGCTTCATCTACTTCGTGAGCATCAACGTTGATGTTATGTTTCTCGCTGTTATCATTTCTGCTACCTCTCATCGCTTTCGTCTTTCTTGGATATACTCTCTGTTCAGATCCTGTACTCGATAGATAGTTGATACCGTTTAGCATATCATGTAATCCTTCTTTACTTTCAATCAACATAGCAATGTCATAAACGAATCGTATCACAGAATTTTAACTCCACTCCTGAAGCTTTCCTTTATTTCCATCACTGCTTCTTCGATGTACAGATTGAACAGTAGGGCGGAAAGTCTACGTCCCTACCATACATCCTTTTCATTCCGGCCGCTTCGCTCTTAGTCACCCACTCTTATTACCCCTCTGGGCTTGTGTACATATAAAATATTACCCATCTCTCTCTATAGCTTACCCCTATTGTTCCCAGAATTTCAAACAAGCTGCACCATATTATATTGTCGAAGGCTTTCTCCAACTCGACAAATCCTAAGAACATGTCTTGGTTTTTCTTTAGTCTTGCTTCCATTTTCAACTGTAGTCTCAGAATGGCCTCACAGGTGGTTTTACCTTTTCTAAAGCTAAACTGATCGTCATCTAATACATCCCACAATTTTCTTTTCATTTCTTCTGTATATATAAGTCTTGTCACCAACTTGGGTGCGTGATCTGTAAAGCTGACTGTGCGATAATTCTGGTTCCTCTCTGCTCTTGCACTCTTCGAAGTTGTGTGGACTCTACTAAACACCCATTATTTACAGATAGCCTTCAAAATCATGTCTGAGTTACGCAGACTCGGATAGATATTTCAATCGCGATAGTCATGCGGAATCTTCGACGGTTTTCTGTGCCAGGCCTTTTGACAAGCATTTGGTGAGGCAATTGCAGATTGATAGGGAAGGCGGAAACAGAGGCTGAAGGCTCCCGCGCGGCCTATCGCCTTTCAGTCCTGACATATTGAACTTTATCAGTCCGAGAGTGGTATTTTGGTCAAAGCAACGTTCTTGTATAGATCAAGTCTACACCCGTCGAGATAGAGTTTAATATGTTTTAACTGAACACAATCTCTTTTCTTTTTAATTTGAGAAACTTGCTGCTTGGTATCTTTGCCCGTGACTATATTGCTTACCAAGGGACTGAGAGGGTTGAGCATCTGGATGTTCTAGCTTGGACCCACAAAGCGAGAGATCAACTTAGAAAATTTGGCTGCTTCACCCTAGCCTTGGCCACAAGATTGGAAATAAAAACATGAACACCAACCCTCACCCTGCATACATGGTGACCCTTATTATAGCACTGTGCCTACCTCCAATGTGTGAGTCCAGTATTCTTTCTCCTTGTTTTCCATTGCTGCTGTATGACCTCAGGTGTGAATTTGCCCGGCGAAAGATCGTTCAAAGACGTAAAGTAGATAGTGGAGAATCCAGAGGGTAACTCCACGTCAAGCAGAGGGGTGTTGCCTTACGAATCTCATGAAGACCCGTATCAAAGGCTGAGTTGAACTTCGGAATAGAAAAGTCCACTAGTGCTGAGATTCTGTGTCATACATGATCAGTGCAGTTTTTAAATTACTGTTCATTGTTTCAGCAGTAGAACGCCGAGGGCAGTACGGTAGGGTGATGAACAGAAACGCTTAAATTGACTGGACAGAAAGGCTCACTACTGTCACCAACCACTGTCTGAATTAGGGCAAAAAGTGGAAAATAATCTAGACAACTGGCATATGGTGAAGGTCGTAGTCATTCGACTGCACGGAACCAACTTTATACACCAGGTAATAGCGTCCCTGTAGTCTAGGTGTAGCGCGCCTGTGTAGTAATCGAAACGTTCTCGGCTCCCCACTTGTCCTCAGGGTGGGAAATGCCCCTACAGGAGGAAGAATCAGCAGTGGCCAACGGCATGTGGATGCGAAAGGCAATGCAAACCATTGCATCAGATCATGTAACGCTTATCAAGAGGACATTTGGCCTGTAACTGAACAAGTGTCTTTATGATCTCTTCGTTGGAAAAAGATTCGGGAACAGTCCCCCTCTCCGATCTCCAGGAGGGGGCTGCCAGCACTAGGTGACCATGAGGAAAAGATTGAATACTCAGATAAGGGATAAAGTTTTCGAGTCATGGCGTGGAATGTCAGAAGCTTGTTCGTAGTAGGGATGGTAGAAAGTTTAAAAAGAGAAATGCAAAGGCTTAATCTACACACAGTTAGGGTCATTGTTGTGTTCTGGAAAGAAGTCATGCATTTGTGGTCATATGAGTGTAGGGTAGTATCAAGAACAGCAAAAAAATGGTTTAAAGGGAGAAGATTATGCTATAAATAGGAAGGTAGGGCAGATAGACTGTTACTGTGATATAGTACTTCCTATCAGAATCGACAGCAAACCAACACCGACAACGATAGTTCGGATATACATGCCAACGTCGCATACTGCATATGAAGAGACAGAGAAAGTGTATGATGATATTCAAAGTGTAATACAGTACATAAATGGAGATGAAAATCTAATAGTCATGCGGGACTGCAATGCAGTTGTAGGGGAAGGAGTAGAAGAAAAGGGTACAGGAGAATATGAGCCGTGGTCAAGAATGAGAAAGGAGAAAGGTTAATGG
This sequence comes from Schistocerca gregaria, assembly GCF_023897955.1. Classification (NCBI taxonomy): domain Eukaryota; kingdom Metazoa; phylum Arthropoda; class Insecta; order Orthoptera; family Acrididae; genus Schistocerca; species Schistocerca gregaria. The sequence continues at coordinate 408,383,302 of NC_064925.1, forward strand.
AGTTCTGTAACAAATTTCGGCTAGTAGTTATCGAATACCCTGTTCAATAATCACAACAGAAAGAGGTACATTTGGAAAAGGGCGGGTGGTACCGGAAGATTTAAGTTAGATTACTTCATGGTTTGACAGAGATTCCGAAATGGATTGTAAGCCATTCCCAGGATCAGATATAGACTCTAATCACAATGTAGCAGATACGAAGAGTAGGTTGAAGTTCAAGAGATTAGTCACGAAGAAACAACATGCAATGAAATGGGATATGGAAGTACTAAGAATGACGAGATACGCTTGAAGTTCTCTAAGGCTATAGATTCGGCAATAAATAATTACACAGTAGGCAGTTCACTTGAAGAGGAATGGACATCTCTAAAACTGGCAACAAATAGGTACAAACATGGTAACTGAGAACAAATGATGGCTAAGAAGGAAATACTTTAGCTGATCGATGGAAGAAGAGACTATAAAAGTGTTTAGGGAAAGGCAGGTATACAAAGATACAAATGGCTGAGGAATTAAATAAATAGGAAGTGAGAAAACCTAATACAAAAATGCTGCATGAAAAACGTGAAGAAATCGGAAAAGAAATAACTGTCAGAAGGACTGACCCAGCATACAGGATAGTCAAAACAACCTTCGATGACATTAAAAGCAATGTTGGTAACATTAAGTGTGCACCGGGGATTCCACTGTTCAATGCAGAGGAGGGAGCAGTTGTGTGGAAAGAGTACATTGAAGACCCTTTATCAGGCGGAAGATTTGCCTGATGTAATAGAAGAGGAAACAGGTGTCGATTTAGAAGAGATAGGGGATCCAGTACTAGAATCAGAAGAGCTTTGGAAATCTTAAGATCAAATAAGGCAGAAGGGGTACATAACTTTCCATTAGAATTTATATGATCATTGGGAGAAGTGGCAACGAAAATACTCTTCACGTTGTGTTTAGTAGAGTCTGTCGACATACGACCTGACTTCGGAAAAATATGATCCACACAACTCCGAAGACTGCAAGAGCTGAGAGATGCCAGAATTATAGCATAGTGAGCTTTACAGCTCACGCATCCAAATTGGTGACAAGAATAATATGCAGAAGAAAGGAAAAGAAAATTGGGGGATGTATTAGATGACGATCAGTTTTGCGTTAGAAAAGGTAAAAGCACCAGAGAGGCAATTCTGAGACTACAGTTGATAATGGAAGCAAGACTAAAGAAAACCAAGACATGTTCATAGGATTTGTCGAGTTGGAGAAAGCATTCGACAATGTAATATGGTGCAGGTTTTTCGAAATTCTGAGAACAGGGGTAAGCTATGGAGAGGGACGGGTAATATTTCATATGTACAAAAGCCCAGAGGGAATAATAAGAGTGGGTAACTAAGAACGAAGCGGTCGGAGTAAAAGGTGTAGGGCAGGGATGTAGACTTTCCGCCCTACTGTTCAATCTGTACATCCATGAACAAGATCGGTTCTCCTGTTGATGGTATCCATTATAATGAGGTATCTGTTAACATGGAGGGTGGGGCGTCGGTAACTGGATATGCATGAAAGAAAATCCTTTAATGTTTAAATGAAATGGTTGCTGGATCTGTATATGTACGATAGTTGAATAAATATTAGATAACTTGGCCATATTTATCTGTTGCACAATGGATAGCAGTAGGACGTAAAAATGAAAGTTTTGCGAGAGAATACGTGCTCTGGTAAAAATATCACACTTATTGAAGACACAACGGAACAATCTAATAAACTAAACGATTAACAAATGGGTGATTAAATGATGACTAACTGAAATCCTCTGCTGCCGCCAGGTGTTGTTGATATACCTCGATATAGACAGCTGACAATGTTTGCCCCGACCGGGACTCGAACCCGGAATCTCTTGCTTACATGGCAGACGCTCTATTCATCTGAGCCACCGTGGACACATATGAATAGTTCGACTGCTGCGACGTATCCCGTACACGGTTCCCGTGAGACACTAATTCCCAACTGTCCACAATTCTATATACGTAATGTACGTTATAGACATTTGCCCATTCACTAGTTACTCGCACACGCTTTGGCGATTCCCGTAAGAGTTTGGGCAACCTGTGCGCAATCGCACAGACGAAGGTCAGTGGCTAGGTAGCCTTTAACTATATATATGAAGACAGTAACTGTTCTCGAAAGAACAGAATACTGTTGATGACCGTGCAGCTTTTCCCTGGAAGAAATGATGACTAACTGAAATCCTCAGCTGCTGATAGGTGTTGTTGATAAACCTCGATGTGGACAGCTGAAAATGTGTGCCCCGACCGGGACTTGAACCCGGGATGACCTTTGATCTCGATGCAGGGGCTGATGGATATTTCACAGCTGCGTAGCAATGTGAATAAATGAGTAATATTCCCACTATATTTTTGTTCCTGTATGAAATTTAGCCTTTCTTTACCTCCCACTCTATAAGAAATAAAAAATTGAACCGTAACTGGTTTGAATACAATCTCTCTTTACACTAAATTTGCAACTGTTGTAAAACAGCACGCTCCTAATCAAAATTTCCACTCACCTCGCGTCTTGTGACAACACTGGCGCAGATTTCTCGAAAGCACAAAAGCAAACGGCAAGCAGGCAGCAGCTAATCTAGATTTCTGTTTCAAAATGAAATTTCCAAACAATATTCAAACTGTTGCTTATCTCATGGTGGAATGTGGATAATGATTTACAAAGTGTACAATGATGAGAGAGAATTTATATAAAAATATAACAACTTAATCAATTGAAATCTTGACGTATGAGTCAAACTTATTGTGTTACAAAAAACTATTATGAAAAATTTATTCACTTTTCAATGAATACATCATATTCATTATAGCTGTCCTCCTGTTGCAGCTAAGCGGTCCAATCTCTGTACCTTACCGAGCTCCCCAGCAACCACCTTCCACTTCATTCCGTCATACTCTAACCCCATCTATTCTCATATATCTAACTACAGTAGTGAATATCCAAAACATATTCCAAGGGATTTAGATTAATTCTTTCCACAGACACTTTTAGTGCTCATAAGAGCGCTTTTTGCCTCGTAACGTTTATTATTTACACAGTGTCGCATCCCTCTACTTCTAGAGCTTCATCGAGATACTTGACATTCCAGTATACGATGTATGTAACGGATTTGGTCCCTCATAAATGGTGCTGCATCAGTTTTCTTGGACCTGACACCTAAATCCTGTTTTTTTGCACCAGTTTTCCGAAGTGTGTTGAAAACTTTCTGCTGTTGCGACTTGGAAAACTTTGTCGCGGAATTTGTAAATTTTCGCAATTTTATTCGTACCGCGTCCAGGTGGTAGATGCCAGCCGAGATAAAGTTTAACACGTCAGGGTCGATCGGAGGTAGCCCATCCTTAGAGAGTTTGGACTTTGTATTACAGTAAGCTCACAGGCGATGGGACACAGCATCTCTGAGGTAACGATGAAATGGAGAATTTGCCTTACGACCATTTCACGAGTGTACCGTGAATATTAGGAATCCGGTAAAATATTAATGCAACGCTTTACGCCTCGCCTTGTCCGTCAACAGTTGGAGTGATGTGGGACCCCTGCTAAGTCTAGATACAAGTCTGACAGATGACACGTACGTAAGCATCCTGTCTGATAACATGCATCCCTCCATGTCCATTGTGAATCCCGACAAACTTGGGCAATTCCAGCAGGACAATGTGACACCCCACACGTCCAGAATTGCTACAGAGTAGCTACAGGAATACTCTTCTGAGTTTAAACACATATGCTGGCACCAACCACCCCAAACACGAACATTTTTGAGCATACCTAGGACGCCTTGCAACGTGCTGTTCAGAAGAGATCTCCATCCCCTCTTACTGTTATTGATTTATGGGAAGCCTTGCAGGATTCATGGTGTCAGCTCCCTCCAGCGCTACTTCAGACATTAGTCGAGTCCATGTCGCGTCATGTTGCGGCAGTTCAGAGTGCTCCCAAGGGGCCTGCAGGATATTAAGCAGGTGTACCAGTTTCTTTTGCTCTTCAGTGTATAGGAAAGAAAAACCTCGCGCGGTTCCAGAGTGAAGCGCCTAGAATCGCTAGTTCATACCGGCCGCCAATTACCTGTGTAATCCAGTCATCTATTTCCAGGGATGTCGGTTGAACAGGACGTGACACGTTGTCAAAAGAAAATACCAAAGTATTCTTCCTGAGATTTGTAGCTAGGCTTAATACAGGGACGAAATTTCGGTTAAACACACAAAATTCCAATTAACATCAGCACGACCAGAAGGAGCAATCAGATTACAAGGAATATGAGCAAACGCGGAGATGAACTGACGGATAACACTCAACGAAGCTCAACTACAGCGATGTAAACATGGAATTGCAGAGCAGCAAAGAAAACAGCGTCCACTCGCTATCGCAGCTGAAAGTGAACTACCACTATACCACGAGCTGCGGACAACCTCTTTGCTAACTGATATGTGCTGTATGGGACTGGCTCTTAAGCCACACTAGCAGATTACTTTTACTCTCAAAGAGTTAGATATGAAATTTGTCTTGTACACTCTCATTCACGCATTTCATTCATCAGGTTAGATGAGGAAAGGATGTATATACCTACATACTGCACATAGATGTATTGAATATGCGTAATCGTGCTCGGACAGTTACCAAACGTTAGTAAAATGTGAAGTGAAATAAAGATAATATACCTTGTAGTCACTAAAGACGCATTTAGCTGCTCAGCCTTTTTTATTTAGTTTACAGTTAGCGCCCACATTTCAGGTGCCAGATGTACGTACATTAAGTTAAATGTTAAGTAAAATGACGAAGAGGCTCATGTAGAGACCCTACAATTTGATATGTTTAATGCATGTAGATAAAAACAGTAATGTTCTTAGCCCACTGCTAAACCCACGGAAACTGAATTCATTGTGCTGTTTCACCCCCTGTGGTTCTAGTAAATCAAACAAGTACCATTAAGAAGTGATAGAAGACTCTTCACTAGATACTTATTACAGGCGATTTCCTCAGGCTCTATCGAGTCGAATGTTGTGTGATTTTTGCCCGCTAAAGCTTATATGTGGCGGAGTTTCATCCTCCTCACCACTTAGTCGACTCTTAGAGAGACTTTCCTTCCGTATCCATCGTGTGTTGATGTTTTATGAAGTTCCCCGGCCAGTCATGTATCCTACCACGAGTTTCATCTGTTTCCTGTTCAAGTTCGACATTATAGAACTTCTCTTGAAATATGGATTCGGCAATATTGTTATGCCATATTTCTGATTTTGAGTCTTAGATCAATATTCTACGCACCCACTTCTGATTCAACTATGTAGTTTTGATTGTACCATCGCCTTAGGTTATGACAGGTTCCGGTCGAATAAATCGACACATCGCGACTGTCCTGGTCTTTCTATTAGCTTGTTCATTGCCACCAGCTCCTGAGTGACCAGGGACCCCAGTAATTTTCCCCTGTTCTTTCCCCTAGTCTCCGAAGGCCTTCATTGCTTTCTGCGATGATCTTTGATATCGTTACAGGGGCTGATAGATATTTCACAGCTGGTTAGCAGTCTGAATACATGAGTACCATTCCCACTGTATTTCCGTTTCTGCGTGAAACTTAGCCCTACTTTAATTTCCACTCTTAAAAAAAATAGTTGTTACCAAGACTATTTCTTTACAAACTGTTATCCACCTTGAGCTCGTATGCTAACTATTAACAAAGTATAACGTAATTTGATCTGAAATGTAACTTCGCTGAATACAACCTGTCTTTATATTAAATGTGCAACTGAAGTAAGTAAGTGGCATGCCTGTAATCAAAATTTCACTTACCGCAAGTCTTGTGACAACACTTTTGCAGATTTCTCCAAAGTACAACAGCCAACGGCAAAGCAGACAGCAGCTGAGGTAGATTCCTGTTTCAAAATGAAATTATCAAATTATATTCAAACTGTTGCCTACCTCTTGGTGCAATGTGAACAACGTAGAAAGAGTACAAAATTTTCAGAGAATTCTTATAAAAATGGAATAACTTAATTAGTTGAAATTTTAATTCATGATTAGGGCATTGGGGTGGTCTTTCTCTCAGCTCTGGGCAAATGCACGACTTTAACTATCCAGCAATAATCATTTCTACAAATTAGGTGCGCAGTGCTGCAGTCGTATCTGAGACTCCTTCACTTTTAAAACAAAAAAAATCGTATCCAAAATTTATATTCCTTTCAATTTTCATCATATACGCCATACTCATCTTTGTTGTCCTTTACATTGCATCTTTCTTCATCTAAAATATACAATCACAAGTCAACACAGTGATGTACTGTTTCTACGGGGTCAATCAATAAACTATTTTCCCAACCAATATCAATAACAAGTGACAATCTTTAAAGGTAATGATAAGGGAAAGGATTAATTCGCCCCAACGCTTCTCTTTAGATTTTGCATTTATTGTCACACCCTTCAGTGTAAACAACAGAACAAGCAAAGTAACATTGAGAGAATATTTGAACTCGTAATATTTGATTTATAACTTAAGAATTATTTAATAAGCAATAGGAATCTAAGATTATTCCTATCTAACAAACATGTTTTTAAGACCATAAACGATAAAGATCAACGGTTAAGAAAGTCCAATAAACTTGAGCGAGGATGCCTTTTTCCGTCTCTAAATGAAGTCAGTAGGTGACATAGGGGGTAATACGACTTACATTAAATGTTAAACCAATAAGAATGATCACTCATTAAGAATTATAAACACAAATTAAAGAAGATCCATTTAAAGCAATTAACATAAATATCAAATAACTAAGTCACGTCTCATCAAATGTATGAAAATCAAATCTTTCAGTTCTTTAACACTGTTGGATTGTGGAATACGCCGGACTACCGACACAAAAGGCTAAAGTCTACCAAACAACAATTTCTCCAAAGCTATAACCATCTTAATAGTGTAAAATACTTACGTTATCCAGAAATACTATAATTCGCCTTTATTGGGCAAAACGGTGGAGTAGATAAATAACCTCTTATTTCATGCTCCACGAACATTGAGCGGCAACAGACACTCGGACAACTCTTATCCAGCGTGGCTCGGGAAAGAGGATGGCTCCACCAGGAGGAGGAAACATTTACCCGAACTGGAAAGGGAACTCGTCTAACACGAGCCACTAGGTTGGACGAAGACCAGATGGCGAATTTTAATCATTAATCAAAGCTTGCTGGCCAGAGGACGAAAATTACAGAGGCAAAGGTATCTTTATTTGTGCTCACAAGAACTGGTAACTTCTGCAAATGAGATTCCAGCAGAACTACCGCCGCAGTATCAATACGGGACTTCGGAGCTAAGGAGAGCACGTCAACAACCGTCTCCACCCAATAGGCGTAACATTACAGACAGATCGAGCAACCGACATCAGTCGTGGCTAGGCGGATTACCAAATAGAAACTCTGGCACTATCATAAATGTAATTACATAGAGCACTTAAGTGCCACGGGGAAAAAACTCCTTAACACAAGAATATACACACAATAACAAAGACTAAAGTTAAATATACCTACGTACTAAAACACAACAAATATTGGCGAACATTAACATAATCTCGCAATTCAGACATCTATAAAATTAATTGGCAACAATCCTCTCTGTCTCTCCACCAGACAATACACGGTTATTTAATATCTTACAACGTGCTTATCCAAACATAACCTACGCCGTCCATGGTAAAATAACAGCTTGCAGAAGGTCCACAGCCAAAAAAATTTTCCCATTTCTTGTTTCTTTTCTACGCGCGCTATAAGTCAGCATGGCGTTCAAATACACGATCATACACGGGGCAGTAACACTCACGCAACGCAATTTCCGATCACAAACTCAAAGCAGAGAAATGTACCACACAGTTATTAATAGTTCCCACAACACGGGAGTTTGGCCCCGCCAGACAACGACCGTTACACTAACTAGATGAAAAATCTTACTTTCAGTGACGACACAACTTCCTGGAGGTTATTAGCAGTCGCAGACGAACTTCATAGCTTCCCCAGCCCATGAACGGAAACCAAACGTTGTCCATAGATTTACAGCCTCTTGTGTCCTCACAGCCCTGGTTTTTGGGCTCATCCAGACTTAGCGTAGAGGGACCTAGAGGGACCGAGCGTCCGGCTACAGAACGGTCGTCCAAGGCTGAACACTCATCTCAACTGCCTCCTTCGCCCTCGGCACGGCACACCGCGGCTCCTCCCAGAGGGCGCGCTAGCAGCGCCCTCGCGGAGGCTCCGCAACGTCCTCTACGAGAAACTCCAAACAGGAGTAAATCAAGGGAAAAACAGGAACCGTGCCAAAAGACACGGTTCACACAGCACTACGAAATACGTCCCTCACCTACCCTACTTCAAATAATGTAGCAGAGCGCGCAGAGGCAAATACTTTGCCACGACAAGACCAAACATTGTTTAACGTAAATTGCTCTCTCTCTAAAGTGCGTGGATGATCTCCATACCAGCTAGTGGGTGTGCTGCCGATTCCTCCTTTTACAGATAACCAGTCCAATGTCTGTACATTACTAAGCTCCCTAACAACCACCCTCTACTTTATTCCTCCAGACTGTGGCCCCATCACCTAGAAGCTAGTTTTTACCACTGGCCATTTTAGTGCTGCAAAGAGTGCATTTTGCCCACAAATGTTGATTCTCTACCTGAGGGACCCATGATAGTTTCGCATCCCTCTACTCGTAGAGTTTCATCATTAACCTTGACATTCAAGTATACGATCTGTGTGATGAATTTTCTTCTTCATAAATGGTGCTACATCAGTTTTCTTGGGTCCGACACTTACATTCTCTTTTCTGCCCCATTTTTTTCAAAATGTGTAGTGCACTTTGTGCTGTTGCGCTCCTTAAATGTTCGGCTTGGGATATGTGAACTGTTAGAATTTTATTCCTACCGCCTGCAGGCAGTAGAGGCCTGCCCAGTCAATGTGATAACTAAGTAAGCCAATCGACGGTATTGTTACCATTATGATAAAACAGTCCAGGCAGAGGGGCGTTTACGCCACCTGTCAACGGCCGAGTGCATGGAACAGTGTGACCAAGAGTGAAGTAATATTTTATTACTCAGGAACGTACGTGCTATCAAGAAACTCATACTTGGCAAATTTAACTGGGTATAGCAACCCGTGCTCAGTAGAGAGCGAACTAGAAAAAGCTAACGGAACAAGTAATATAAAGAAAACCTACTCATCACGCTCCGATACGTCTACATCAGAAGCATAGCTATAAGCTTGTAAATAATCGAACTTCGTTGCTCAAAGCATTGAGTAGTGCCGCCGTTCTGCCTGAGTTTGAACCTAACAGAATGATGTGCTTTTGAATTTCAGAGTAACCACAATACACGCTTCTTGATGAAGATCTGTTGACTACCTGCCCAATGACTGACTCATACCCTCGTTCTTCACTTCTCGTGGGCAACTCAGCATCACGGTAGCTGCCACTCATGACTCAGGTCAACAGACGTCACCAACGGGAATGGGCGTCGACGTATTACTCGATCGGCCGTGATTTCAAGCCAAAGCGCGTCCGTGAAGACAGCTGGAATGCAGTATAAGGCTGCTTTCATAAAGATCTGTCAATACTACAATCGTTTGAGTATACGACCCCGCGGTAGTCTGCCCTCTCCCTCACCATCTCATCCATCATGAGGGGCAGAGGTCAGGAATAGGCGGTGGTGGTGGTTATGGTTTAACGTAGCGTCGACAGCGAGGTCATTAGAGACGGAGCGCAAGCTCGGATTAGGGAAGGATGGGAAAGGAAATAGGCCGTGCCCTTTCAAAGGAACCATCCCGCCATTTGCCTGAAACGATTTAGGGAAATCACGGGAAACCTAAATCAGGATGGGTGGAGACGGGATTGAACAGTTGTCCTCCCGAATGCGTGTCCAGTGTGCTAACCACTGCGCCACCTCGCTCGGTCAGGAATAGGCCCAACTGTTACAGTTGGTGTCATGAATTAGTCGTTCCACTTCACGACGCGGGTTGTCTAGGGAAATGTTATTTCAGCTTACAAACCGCAGAGTTAGCCGAGAGAGGTGATTGTTCGGTAACACTGAAGCCCAAAGAACGTTTCTAGGAGTCGGGCAGTAAGACTGGGTAATTTAGTAAATTACATCCGAGCAGTGGTACTGGTCGTATCTCCAATTCACTATCATTGGCTCATTACAATGGGGTGCGTTGAACCACACGTTGTTTATGTTTGATTCAGTATTTTTTCTCAGTTAAGAGACCCACAACGTCGAGTACTGGGTGGAATATGATAAGGTTACGTTTGCGAATTCATGTGAATCCCTGAAGTTATCATTGTTTGTTTTGCAACTTTGCAGGGCACGAATTGCCATGCACTACGGCTGTAGCAGGCACATTTTTTACGTGTACACGTGTTGATCATTTGGCTCTCCATAGTGCAGACTATAGATGGGTGACGACACATGAGAAAGGTAACTTTTAAGGTTTTTCTTCAGTAGTGAGTTACTTGTGTTTCTGGTGCTGGTAGTGGTGAAATCAAGTGCTGGTATTAGAACAGAATCTGTTGCTGCTATAACAGAGCAATTGCGGATGTTAACAGAAGAAACGTTTTACCAAAAGTACGAGCATGAGGACCTTCTTCGTAGATTTGTGGCTTTGGAAACCTTTGAGGTTCAGTCACAGCCTGTCGGGGGAAAATAGGCAGAGTTGGAGGTGGATTCTTCTCCTTTTGATCCAGCAGCAACCCCTCCTATCAGTCCCTTTCCCAATAGAACAGGCGACTCCAAGAATTTCAGTCTGACGGTCACATCGGATCTTCCACTAAATCCGAAAGACCAGAACCTAGTTAAATCTCACTCGTGTAATGAAGAGTTGGATGTTTCACATGGTTTTGTATGCAGAAGCGTGGCTCACTGAGTAACGTTAATGTATAGTATAAGGGTTTCAGTTAGCGTAAATAATTTTGGGTAGGAGGAGTTAATCTGTCAAAAGGTATAATGACACTACTAAAGATGAAAACGTCGATACGTTGAGTTTGGACAGGAGTCATAAGCAAACATTACGCAAGAAGCTGTGTCACTTGTAGGCCAGTGATGGCACAAATATGGAAAGTGTATTACTGAAATTGATCAACTTGTTTTGTAGAGATGGGGGGTTACCAGCTACTCTAGTAACTCAGCACTGTATAAAATTGGGTTTTACACCAATTTACAGCAAACAGTTCGTACAGCGAGACATTTACAGACATTAATAGAGAAGTTCATGGAACAGAAACTACGAGATTGGATCAAGAATGAAGTAGCAGTCTCTGAAGTACACATGTCGTAATCATCCCTAAGAAATCATTGGATGGAACCAAGGAATACATGTTTTTTCTGAGATATTAGATGATTATCCAATCGCTAATTTTATTGAAATTTTGGATAAGTGTTGATTGTCGTTACTTTACTGCATGTCACTCAGAAGTTGTCATCAGTTGGAAGTAGCACTTGAGCATAGGCCAAAGACAGCGTTTACCGCATCATGCGGACATTATCAATAGAAGCGAATGTCATTCGGTTTGGAAATCGCTGCACATCTGACAAGCAGATGCAGTCGTTTGTCGCTTGGAGCTATCGTAAATTCATAAGGGATTTCTTGAATACAACTGAACATTTGAACAAATTAGTAAGTTAGATTTATGTTCCATAGATAATTCTGTACAACAAATAGTAATGATGTGTAATCAGCCATTTCACATACACATCGCCAATTAATTTGTAGAGATGGCTACATGCTAATCATTTATAACTGTAAAATTCACAGATTTAAACTAGTAACTCCTGTCCACCAACTTTTATCCATTAAATAGAAATTCTTTTACTCAACAGAAGTGTCAACAAGAAACGTTTTCTGATTGTTTTCGAATTTTACTTTACTGTCTGTCGGAATGCTCAGAATGCTCAACTCCTTAAACAAATGATTGTAAGATGATCATGGGTGACCGCCACGTATCATTCCTACAGTAGGTTTTTGAACAATGAAGTGTTTCTTTTTTGAAGATGAAATGCCCCAGAACATTATCCCATTTGACGTCACTGAATGAAAGTATGGGGTATATAACACGTTACTGATTTGCCTCTCCCCGAGATATGCAATGTTTCTAATTCAAAATGTGTCTGAACTATGTTGTTTTAAGAGTTCCAAAATGTACTTATTCCAGTGTAAATGCTCGTCAATACTGACACATGACAATTTTGAAGTTTCACCCTATTCGCTATTTCCTTACTACTTGTTACCTTAACACTGATGTAGTACTCATAGATATGAAGAACTGAATATATTGTGCCTTTTACAAATTGAGTGTGAGATCATTTGCAGATAACCAATGCTACTTTTAGAAACATCGTTTATCATTTGTTCTGTTTCTTGCGTATGCTTGGACTGGTTACACGACTAGTGTTATGTGCAAAAAGAATTATTTCTGCATGTGGCGTATCAGACCACAGATCGGTTACATATATAGGGAACAATAATAGGCCTAATACTGAACCTTGGGGAATCATGTCCTTGGACTATACTGGTAGACTTATTTAGTACAACTTTTTGTATTGATTTGGTTACATATGACATTATCGATTAATTTTCTGTGTCTCCAGTCTCATGAAACTGCAATTTATCTAGGACTGTACTGTGATTCACACTGTCAAACGCCTCAGACAAGTCGCAGAAAATGCCAAATGGTGCTGTTTATCATTTAATGCTTCTTAAATTTGGGGAGTTAACATGTAAATGGCGTTCTCAGTAGAGTAACTCCACTGAAAGCCATACTGTGATTTGCTCAGGATATGATTATTGCTAAGGTGAGAAATTATTTCACAACAAATCACCTAATGTAAGCAGCGAAACATGTCGGTACCTACTGACATCTCTCTTATCATATTTCTTAAAGAGGAGCTTAAGAACGCGATATTTCAGTCTCTCTGGGAAAATGTCTTGAGTAAGTGTCGCATTGCATATTTCAGATAAGGCCGAACTTATTATAGGGAAAAAATCTTTATTACTCTATCGGGAACACCATGAAAACCAGATAAGATTTATGTTTTAGAGAAGGTATAATTTTCTTAATAGGTAATTTACAATGTGTGTAATGTTTCAGTGGACGCAGGAGTATCAGGTATCAATGGAGCAATTGGAGGAACCAATGATTTCCGATGTAGTATCGCTATTCCAGATTTGGCAAAGAGTTCATCCTGTCTTATGATTCCTCAAATAAGGCAGTCGGCTGTATTGTGGGTCGGATGCTTTATGGACAGGGGCACCTAGTAGTTTATGAACCGTGACGGTTTAATAAGGCGTAAAGTAAAGGCTCAACAAATGAAAAAGAGATGTTAAAGGTCATATGTGATATTACACATTTCTGATGTTTTGTGAATGGTAGAAAATTTAAAGTTGTGGCGGATCATGCGTCATTGAACTGATTGTTTAGTCTACATGATCCCTCTCCTCGTTTGTCACGTTGGGCCCTCAAGCTAATACGTTTAATTACGAAGTTGTCGGGCATAAGACACACAAATGATGTTACATTAAGTCGCAAAACAGCCTTGTTTAGTGTATTGGGCTAGAGTTTATTGGAACAGCAGGGTGCACAGGCAGACGATACCGATTATCAAGCCTTTAAGTCACAGCCGCACGCTATAATACTTGAAGATTTGTTGTACAGACTTCCGAAATAGGGGCCACGTATCGTGGTCCCGAGAGTTCTTCAAAAGGAACTGATACAACAGGCTCATGACCAGCTGTTATCAGATGTTGATTGCCGACGAGCAACAGACAGGCTAATTACGGAATGGTTTTGGTGGAGGAATAGGAAGCGTGTCAAAGAATGTCTACCATGCCCTGAGGGAGAGGATATTTTGCACTAGAGAATCCCTTCGCTGAGGTCAACAGAGGCGTCGAAGCCATTTTAAATGCTTGAGCTCGACATTTGCTATCCACAGTACACCTGTACGAATGTGCTTACGGCTATAGACCTTTTTTGCATGTTATAGTAATGATATCAATTCCAGATCAACAGACCAGTACAGTGGCACTAGTATTATATTGGATATTGGAGATTTTAGTCCCCATTTTCAAAATGCAAAGCCTTAATGACACTGACGCGGAATCACTGTATTGGCCGGAAGGGCCATTAAGGGCATTACCCTTCGGGAATTTAGCTCACCTTAATGTCCCCCTCAACCCTGAACTTACGCGTTCGTTAGGCAAATTTATGGAATGACAGGAGGTGAAAATTTTAATGGAGGTGATATACAAATTCGTAAGCACGAGGTTATATCGGTAATTATTTCATCTACCAGTTGTGCCTGCTTCTACTAGGTATTTGTCTATTTTATTTCTGTAATAAATGCAGAAGGGGACAGAGTTTACAGAACAACCGGCACACCAGTTTCCAGCCAAATGGTTAACCGACATAGGCCATGGAACAACTGACGGGAGTAGAATCTCTATACTAGGTAGCATAAACATTATACTGAGGACTGTATTGTAGTTAAGTCCTAGAAATCGCACTTTGAGAGTAAGTATATAAAGGAGAAACTCACATTGGTCATCTCAGGGCTGCAGCTGTGTGTTGCCATCAGCACAGCACAGAATTCTTTTGGTTAACGCTAATTTTAATTAAAAATTCGTCTTGGAAGACACGGGAGCTCTTTCGAAAGAAAGGAGGTGTGTAGCAGCCGGAAAAAAAGTTCGGTGCCCCAATTGTGAATATTTTAAACGTTTTATTTTAACAAGCGGCCAGTCTGTAGAGGCCAGCCCTGCCGATGTGCTAATCGAGTAAGCTTTTAGATTGCACTTTTGACATTACGCTAAAACTTTCTGGCCGAAAAGGCATCACACACTAGACTTAGGGGAGTCACATAGAACCGTGAAATCCTCAAAACGTCGTGACCAACAGTAAAATGATGTATTATATCTACATCTACATCTACATGGATACTCTGCAAGTCACATTCAAGTGGCTGGCACAGGGTTCATCGAACCACCTTTACAATTTCAATCTTGTATAGCGCGCGGAATGAATGAACGCCTATATCTTTCCGTACGAGTTCTGCTTAAAGGCGCTGACAAACGTCAACAGGGACAGATGAAAATTTGTATCCCGACTGGGACTTCAACCCGGGATCTTCTGCTTCTAAGGCAGATGCTCTATCCATCTCAGCCAACGAGGACACATAGGATAGGGCGAATGCAGTGATTTATCTTTGGAACGCCTCCCGAGAATAGCACATTTTCACATTAATTTCCCGCACTTCATTCGTAGTGTCCCCACCCTTTATACTCATTATTCGTGGCGCGTTGCCGATTCCCGTGAAAGTTCGTGTATTGTTTTTGCATCCGCGCAGAGGAAGAAGATGGTCAAGTGGCCAGTGAGACTTAACTATATATATACTAAGATGCTGTAGATTCTTCCAAAATTTGTGATATTTCTCATTCATTATGTGACTGTCAATACAATTTCAATCACAGCTTTATCTAACACTGGACTAAGTTCCACTGAACAGGAAACAATGAAGAATCAAAGGGAAATGAATCAATGTTGAGATAATTGTTGATGTCAACCCTGAGAAATAGAATGTCCATGTGTTCTAAGGCCACGTAATGCAATTATTTCTGGAGTAAGGCGCTCGTTATGGGAGGTCTCATCTGCTACCAAGCGGCAGAGACCTTATGACCAACTCCCTTAAACGTAAATTTTCCGATTAAGCGTAAACGAAAAAACGTAAAACAATCATAGAATCTGGAAGAAGACTGCATTTAAGAAAGTAAATATTTTCTTAGGACCTGAATAGGTATCGATATTTTCAAAAGGTGGGCATTAAGTTCCGCTCCCCTCTGTCCACCTCCCTTGGTATCGCATGGGTTAATGATGTTACAGCTACTGCAGCACTGAGGGGCAATCAGACGCAGAAATACTTTGTGTGACTGAATTTGTGTTTAACATGAGAGGCAAGTTCGTATGTGGCTGAACATGAGATCCAAAGTAAAGCACAGTCGTTTCAGCAGTTGGTTGCTGGATTACGCCAGTGTTACAAAAAGAAAATACCATAGGAATTTTTCGCGAGGAGCTCAATACTTTTAATTTGAACTGTGATAAGTCTATGGAAATATTTTCAGGCAGGATTTGCGAAGTTAATCCTCAACATATGTACATTCCAAAAAAGCAGGAGCCAACAACGTGTTATCGCAGGAGGCTGCTGCTCTTAGGACTGTGGCGCAATTTGAGGAAATATATTTTGTCATGAAGCAATAGGTAGCTCACTTATTTATCCCTTCTGAGGTGAGGTGCTACAGGTGTGGGCGCAAGGGCCATACACAGAAATAGTGGATAATTGGTTCAAATGACTCTAACCACTATGGGACCTAACGTCTGAGGTCATCAGTCCCCTAGACTTATAACTACTTAAACCTAACTAACCTAAGGACAACACACACGTCCATGCCCGAGGGAGGATTCAAACCTGCGACCGTAGCAGCAGCGCGGTTCTGTACTATAACCGCTATAACCGCACGGTCACAACGGCTGGTTAAAGATTGGAAGCAATTAGAGGGTTGGAATGTAGGCTACCGAGTATCTGTATGATGGTAGAGGAAGGACAGGAAGCATCATTGTGGTAAACAGCCGCTAAAGAGAAACGGGAAAACTTTAACCATCTGAAGGCAGTCCTGATAGATCGTAACACTTCAAAAGTTAGTGCACAGTCGGAAAGATTCTTAGTGGGTGTAGTGGGTGGTGTGGAACAGAGGATTCTTGTAGACACGAGTGCGCACGTTATCAGTATGAACATGGTAAACAGGGGGTGGCGGGACCACAACAATGTAAGTTACATAGGGTTGGTGACAGAAATGTTGAGTCGTTGGGTATGCCGGTACGTGAAAAATGGTTCAAATGGCTCTGAGCACTATGGGACTTAACATCTGTGGTCATCAGACCCCTAGAACTTAGAACTACTTAAACCTAACTAATCTAAGGACATCACACACATCCATGCCCGAGGCAGGATTCGAACTTGCGACCGTAGCAGTCGCGCGGTTCCGGACTGAGCGCCTTAACCGCGAGACCACCGCGGCCGGCGACGGTACGTGAGTTTACCATTACGGAAACTAAGTTTGAAGTGCATATGGATGTTTTACCACGTGTGGGTTAACTTTGGAAAAACTCTTGAGCTCACAGAAAATTTGTTTCACTTGGGTAATACATTTGCAAACGAAGTGACATCGGAAGGCTTACGTGTCATGATGGTGATGCCAGCTAAACTGCAGGCGAGTTCGTTAGAGATTGATCAGCAGGTATGGGGATGAAAGCGTTTTTAAGTTTTCACGTTATTTATTATTTCCTTACTGTGTATTACCGTTACATTGGTGTAGTTCCTCTAGATACGCAGAACTCAATATGCTGTGTATTTTTAAAATGAAGGGCGAGATTACTCGCAGAAAACCAGTCAAAGAAACTTTTAAAAATATTGTATACCATTTGTTCTGTTTCTGTATGTATGCTTGGACTGATTTTGGTACCGGTGTCGTCTGCAACCAGACCTAATTCGGTTTGTTGTATATTAGACCAAAGATCGTTTACATATGTGAGGAACATTAGCAGACCCAAGTCGGATCGTTGGGGATTCATGTCCCTGGACTACAACACTTGAATTGCTAAGTACAACATTCTGAATTTACTTGGATATATATGACATTATCCACTGGTTGGCTGTACAATCAGTCTCACAAAATTTTTACTTATCTAGAAGAATATTGTGATTCATACTGTCAGAAGCCTTAAGTAGGTTGCAGGAAATACCAACCGATGCTACTTCATAATTTAATCATTGTTAAACTTGGCGAGTTAACATGTAAATGGCTTTCTCAATAGGGCACCACATTTGAAACCCTACCTGTGTTTTTCTGAGGATATTTTCAATGCTAAGGTACTACATCAGTGGACATTGACATTAACACATCAGAGAAATAAAATTCCGAGACTGCTAGATTTTGTTTCGGATTGATATACAGATGCACAGGGAAGTAACGTTTTTTAGGGAGGTGCTCAAGGAGTATCATAATCACAGTAAATTAAGAGCACACTTATCACAGCTTGTATATGTTGGCCACAACCTGTTGTTTGTAGGAAGTAGAAGAGGAGGAGTAGGAGATTAGTGTTTAACGTCCCGTCGACTAGAGTGTTATTACAGACGGAGCGCAAGCTCGGGTGAGGGAAGGATGGGGAAGGAAATCGGCCGTGCCCTTTCAAAGGAACCATCACGACATTTGCCTGAAGCGATTTAGGGAAATCATGGAAAACCTAAATCAGGGTGGCCGGACACGGGATTGAACCGTCGTCCTTCCGAATGCGAGTCCAGTGTGCTAACCACTGCGCCACCTGGCTCGGTGTTTGTTTGAAGTGAACTTGGTTAAATGCGGGAGAAAAATTAATAAAAACGTTGTCCGCGATAGCAGAGTAGGAGAAGTTCCTAAATTAAATGATGTACTTGGTCATTTTGGAAAAGCGGTATTGCTATGAAGAGTGAGGTGCTTTGGCTTTCATCCTGGGAAGGGTTTCTGTCTTTGGTGTACACTCACTTGTGTGACTGTCAATACACTAACGCGGAATTCACTGCATTGGCCAGAGGGGCCATTAAGCGTGTTACACTTCCAGAATTGAGAGCACCTTGAGGCCACCCTCACCACTGTACTTACACATTCATTACACATATTTACCGATTCACAGCAGGTGGAAATTTCAGTGGAGCGGATGTTACATTATATCCACACCATTCAAGAAAATCGTCAAATCATGATTACATAGATGATTTCTAGCAACCAAGATGTCGTGTCTTTACTGGGTATTTGCATATTTCATTTATGCAGTAATCGCAGAAGGGCACAACCTACAGATCAGCCGAGACACCAGTTGCCAGACGGGTTTTTAGCAGGCAATGGCCGTGGGAACGATTGATGGACGTAGAAGCTCTGTATTAGGTGGTATAAACTTTACATTCTGGATTGTATTGTAGTAAGGTCCTGGTGACCTCCCATTAAGAGTCAGCTCATGCTGTAAATGGATAAGGAAGGACCCATGTGGTACACCTCAGGAATGGAAGGCTCGGTCCTGGAAGATTCTGGAGGAATCTTTCGAAAGAAGGGATGTGTGTTGCACACCAAAAATTTAGATGCGCGAGTTGAGATTATGTTAAACGTGTTATTCCCACTCGCGGCTACGCAGTAGAGGCAAGCCTGTCCGAAGTGCTAACAGAGTAAGCCTTTGGATTTGGACGAACGAGCCACGTTGAACTTCAATGCCGAATCATAGTATGACCAAGAGTGAGCTGATGTTTCATAAGAGACACTTGCGCACTACCGAGAAACTAACGCGTTGCAAATTTCACTGGGTGTAGGAGCCCGTACTCGGGGCACAGCGAGCTAGTAAAAGCTGAAAGCCAAGTAAAATGAAATAAACATACTCTTCCCCCTATAATAGTACTAAGTCAGACTCGTAGTTGTATGGTTATAAGTGATCGAGCGCAGGAACTCAAAGCATGAAGTAATGCCTCCATTCTGTCTGCTTATTAAACTGGAGAGAATGCTGTCATCTGTGTTACAGAGAAACCATGACCCAGCCTTGGTGACAGAAATCTGCTGGCAAACCTGGCAACGAGGCACACCATGTCTGTGGCGTGATGGCTGCGGAATTTGCGGGAAGTTTGATGATGTGGGGAGTTTGTGCACAGCCAATCTCCACCCCCAGAGCTACTTTGGGCGATGGACTACCAGATGTCTACAGTCTGGCTGCGAGAGATGCTCAATCGCGGTCTCCTAGAAACCTAGACGGCTTTGGCCATCGGCGGCGCAGGATTAGCTGACTGGTCTAAGGCGCTGCAGTCATGGGCTGTGCGGCTGTTCGCGGCTGAGGTTAGAGCCCTCCCTCGGGCATGGGTGTATGTGTTTGTCCTTAGGATAATTTAGCTCAAGTACAGTGTAAAGTTAGGGACTGATGACCTCAGCAGGGAACTGGATTTGCAATGTAGATTAGAGTTGTGGTTTTTCTACCTCCTACATAGGAGTCAATAGTTCAGATGCTATTACAGGGAGTCATATCTGGAGTACCCTACAAACATGATGTCATTGTAGTGGAAAAAGGACATGAGTTTTCTTAATAAATTAGTGTTTGAAAATTAAAGTTTCCTTCAAACTACCACCTCTACATTCACCTTTGTTTGAACAGGGCGAGATTGTGAAGAAGTTAGAGACTTGAGTCGTTTGTGCATTGAGAGAGCCTGTTGAGTATAATGGAATATAGAACAATTTATATTAAAATTATTTGTTTCATTACAATTAGTATGAATCTGCATTTTAAAAAAATATATATATCTGGAGTGGGCATGCGGTGGATTGTTGATAGAGGCTGTCAGCTAGGGCTGATTGTGCTTATGTGATCATCAACGAAGTTTTTCCAATGACTAATTAATGTTTGTGGAGCGATAATGTAACTTTTAGTACATCATTCCTACAAGGATTTAATGTTTACACTGATGTGTCAATTTGATACAATTTCTGAATCTAGTACTACTTGTGGTATTCTGCAAAATGATACTACAGATCCTGTTGATGATCTATAGAGACGTAATTCAGTTTCAAAACACAATTAAAAATGAATAATATGCTAATGTTCCAAGAATTATGGAATTTGAGTCTAATGTGAAGGGGCCTAATTAAATGTTAGCCCCAGAACTGGTGGAAAGGAACGTAGAGTGAAATTACTAACTAGTACGAATTGGTTTAATGGTAACTTGCTGTATGTTCCCAGTCAACAACGAGGCAGTGCTATTCTAATACAGAGGCGAATTCAGAATTTAGTGCAGAAGTTTTAATTCACTGTGGAAGACATTTCAAGAAAATTTAGTGCACTTACCACTCAGTTAAGGTAAGAGCTGCAGAGAGGCTCTCTGCTGTGAAAAAAAAGAATGGTTTCTGTAGATGAGAGACCAGTAGTTATCATGACAAAATTACTGTTCACTTTGCAGACACAAATTATTTATCATATATAAACCAGTTGTACAGAACTGTAATCATAATCCTAAAACTGAGTTTCTACTCTACTACTCTCGAAGAACTCTCTTGAACTGTAGAATGGATTGATTATTAACAACTCATAGAACTTACTTATACAACTTACTCCTAAAATTGTTGAAAGCGGTATTGATTGGACCGTATGTCGGTTTATTCAAAAAGTTCAAACAATTTACTTTGCGAAAGTTACCTATTTTTCGAGTCTAATCTAGGAATATCATAGCTAACACTTGGTTCAAGAATCATAAAAGAAGATTGTATACATGGAAGAAGCCTAGAGATACTGACAATTTTCAGGTAGGTTATATAATGGTAAGACAGCGAGCAGGTTTTAAATTATAAGACATTTCCAGGGGCAGATGTGCACCCCGACCACTATCTATTGGTTATGAACTGTAAATTAAACCTGAAGAAACGGCAAATGGTGGGAATTTAAGGAGATGGGACCTGGATAAACTGATAAACCAGAGGTTGTACAGAGTTTCAGGGAGAGCATAAGGGAACAATAGACAGGAATGGGGGAAAGATATACAGTAGAAGAAGAATGGGTTGCTTTGAGGGATAAAGTGGTGAATGCAGCAGAGGATGAAGTAGGCAAAAAGACGAGGGCTAGTAGAAATCCTTGGGTAACAGAAGAAATATTGAATTTAACTGATAAAAGGAGAAAATATAAAAACGCAGTAAATGAAGCAGGCAAAAAGGAATACAAACGTTTCAAAAATGAGATCGACAGGAAGTGCAAAATAGATAAGCACGGATGGCTAGAGGACAAATGTAAGGATGTACAGGGTTATTTCACTAGGGGTAAGATAGACACTGCCTACAGGAAAATTAAAGAGACCTTTGGAGAAAAGTGAAACCACTTGTATGAATGTCAAGAGCTCAGATGGTAACCCTGTTCTAAGCAAAGAAGGGAAAGCAGAAAGGTTGAATGAGTATATAGAGGGTCTACACAAGGGAAATATACTTGAGGAAAATATTGTGGAAATGGAAGAGGATGGAGATGATACTACGTGAAGAGTTTGATGGAGCACTGAGAGATCGCAGTCGAAACAAGGCAGCGGGAGAAGACAACATTCCATTAGAACTACTGACGGCCGTCTGGTGAGCAAGATGTATGAGACAGGCGAAATACCCTCAGACATAAAGAAGAATGTAATAATTCCAATCCCAAAGAAAGCAGGTGTTGACAGATGTGAAAATTACTGAACAATCAGTTTAATAAGTCACAGCTGCAAAATACTACCGCGAATTCTTTACAGACGAATGTAAAAACTGGCAGAAGTCGACTTCGGGGAAGATCAGTTTGGATTCCGTAAAAAATATTGGAACATGTGAAGCAATACTGACCCTACGACTTATCTTAGAAGAAAATTAAGGAAAGGCAAACCTATGTTTGTAGCATTTGTAACTTAGCGAAAGCTTTTAACAATCTTGACTGGAATACTCTCGTTCAAATTCTGAAGTTGGCAGGGGAAAAATACAGGGAGCGAAAGGCTATTCACAATTTGTACAGAAACCAGATGGCAGTTATAAGAGCCATGGGGCATGAAACGGAAGCAGTGGTTGGGAAGGGAGTGAGACAGGATTGTAGCCTATCCAAGATGTTATTCAATCTGTATATTGAGCAAGCAGTGAAGGAAACAAAAGAAAAATTCTGAGTAGGTATTAATATCCATGGAGATGTAATGGAAACTTTGAGGTTTGCCGATGACATTGTAATTCTGTCAGAGACAGCAAAGGATTTGGAAGAGCAGTTGAACGGAATGGACACTGTGATGAAAGGAGGGAATAAGATGAACATCAACACAAGCAATACGAGGATAATGGAATGTAGTAGAATTAAGTCAGATGATGCTGAGGGAATTAGATTAGGAAATGAGACACTTAAAGTAGTAAAGGAGTTTTCCTATCTGGGGAGCAAAATAACTAATGATGGTCGAATTAGAGAACAAATAAAATGTAGACTGACAATGGCAAGGAAAGCATTTCCGAAGTAGAGAAATTTGTTAACATCGAGTATAGACTTAAGTGTCATGAAGTCGTTTCTGAAAGTATTCGTATGGACTGTAGCCATGTATGGAAGTGAAAAATGGACTATAACTAGTTTGGACAAGAAGAGAATAGAAGCTTTCGAAATGTGATGCTACAGAAGAATGCTGAGAGAAGAGAAGTTTGTGGCACAGCTTGAGTAGAAGAAGGGATTGGTTGGTAGGACATGTTCTGAGGCCTCAAGGGATCACCAATTTATAATTGGAGGGCAGCGTGGAGGGTAAAAATCGTAGAGAGAGACCAAGAGATGAATACACTAAACAGATTCAGAACTATGTAGGTTGCAGTAGGTACTGGTTCGATGAAGAAGCTTGCACAGGATAGTGTAGCATGGAGCGCTGCATCAAACCAGTCTCGGCACTGACGACCACAACAACAACAACAATGTCAATATCGTTTTTGTTTCTGGCATCATAATAGAGTACGTTCTCTGTGGTGTCAAAATCTTCTGTGTTGTTTTCAGTGAATATAAATGACAAAAAGAGATAAAGTTTTATCATCATCACTATTTTTGTCTTAGTGAACAAAGGGCTGCATTTTACCCTTGGGCTAACTTCATAATTATTTGTAGCAGCTATTTCAGAATCAGTATTACGTCACAGACATGACATGAGTGACCACATAACAACAGCCCATGTGTGTGTGAAGCTGAAAAAGCCAAATTAAGCTGTGCAAATATATTCAATTCCACCTGGATCAATTAATCTCTGTATGAGGTAGGACATCTTTAATATCTTTCTAAGACATGATTAATGTGAAGTTGCCAATTTCGTTTGGAATCAATCTATTGTCCTAGAAACTCTCCAGACATTTGGAGATTTTGAGAAAATCAAATCGAGTGTAACAGGAGAAGAAAGAATTATGTCAGTACTTGAATGAGAGAGTTTCTAAAAGTGAAAAAATGTTGAGGTCATTGTTACAGCAAAGGTCGTGTGCCAGGTAGTAGTGATTTATATTCTGTACAAGAAGATGAATGAGATCCTGTAGCTTGTTGTGAAAGGAGGAGAATTCTTCACCAACATGGTCATTTTAATCATGATGCTGGAAAGTATGAAATGAAGCATGGTTTTCAATATAACCATTTGTTGCCTGTTCTAAAATTTCAAGTTTTCATAATTACATTAAATAGTACTTATCCTCATGCTTGATTAGACTAGTTTGATTTTGTATTTCCTTCCTTATTGTTAGCCGATCACAGAACTGGTTTTGTATGTGGCTGTTTGGTGGGTGACCTTAGTACGTGAATACTTAGATTGACTAGAAACTGTGAACCATATGACGAGTTTTATCAGATATTCCTGTTAGAAGATTGGTCTGAAGCAGCGCAAGACATAACCTTTGGCATACTTGGTTATGAAAAATATTAATAATACTCATTTTATAAATCGTGCTTCATTCTTTGAATGAATGGTGTGGAAAAATAAACTTTTAACAATACTTACAATCCTACTGAACTGAATTATAATTGACGTGGAAAATTTCCTCCCAAGTTGAGCCATATTATTATTCCTGTTCAGGTAAATGGGTAGTTAGTGGGTTTTGAAATTTGCTCCAAGAATTAGAATATGACAATGCTGAAGAGAATGGATGTGGTAGAAGCAACAGTAAGTTATTTATCCTAATCTGAGGCCACAGAGCATTGGAATAATGATAAGCATCAATGTGATACATATTGTGATAGATTTGGGAACGGAAACTGGAGGAATCGGAGGAATTATGTGATTGCAATGAAAGCAACAATTTTAGGAGTGGTAATAGTGATTAGATTAGAAGACTGTTACGTCAAATCAAGATGCTGAAGAGAATGGTAGTCACTGACATTGACAAGACTGAAATTAAAGTCCCTATTTTGTAAAAGTACGCTCAGCTTATCCACAGAAAATTTTTCCAGTGATCAACAGTCCAATGATGTGTTGATCGGTCTAGCCAAAGTGTAAAGTATTGTATCGTGCAGTCATCAGGGTACAGGAGTCGGCCTTCGCCTCCAGAAGCCGATATTGATGCTGTTTCTTAGAAAGGTTCGCTAGCTGACACCTTCAAACTTATTATTGTTTTTAAGGAATTATACTACCAAATTCCGTATATGTGTGGTGTGAGAAAAGTAATGTCGCAGACAGCACTCGAACGATCTAGCAGTGCTATGTACACTGGCGTGATCGTCGCTTTCTGACAGTCTGAGTTTTCAGCTCTTTACATGAATCACGTGATTTTTGGTAGCCCCCATCAGTGAAGTTGAGTTTTTGTTTTGTGTTTACAGTAATGGAACAGGGGATTTAGAACGACGTTATTCAGTCACGTTTATTGTTAAACTTGGGGAATCAATGAGTGCGATCATTCAAAAGTTGAAACAGGCCTATAGGAAAAAATCCTTGTTAAGAACACAAATTGTTCGCTGGCACAAATCATTTTTGGAAGGCTGATAGCCCGATGAAGATGAATCTCGCTCACAGAGGCCTTCAAAATCAAAAACAGACGAGAACGTCGAACGTGTGCATGACATTTAACAATAAAGATAATGGGTGAACTGTCAAACTTGACAACTTTCACGTTAAATCAAAGATCTGACTGAAGATTTGCACATGTGGAAGGTTTGTGCCAAAATCGTGCTGAGAAATCTCACAATTCAGAAGAACAACAATTGAATAAACACGTATGTTGGTGTTCTTGAGAAGACTGCTATTAACTGCGAATGTTTCATTAGTGTGATCATTGGTGTCGAATTGAGGATTATTTAGTATGATCCTGAGACAATGGGGCAAAGTGAGGAGTGGCACACTGAGACATCTTCTCCACCAAAAGAAGCTCGAATGAGAAAATCAAAAATAAAAAAGCTTGTATTTACTTAATTGACTGTAGGGACATCATGCACAATGATTTTGTTCCTTCAGGACAAACTTTCAACCTTGTGTTATGCAAGGATATCCTTAAGACTCTCAGGAGAAGATTAAATCGTGTGAGCCGACTGTACATGCAGACGAATGGACGCTGAATCGTGATATCGTTCCATTTAACGCAACCATTTCCATCATGGATCTTGTCACCACAAAAGGCATTCCTGTTGTCCCACAGGAACCCTAGTCACCTGATCTGAGTCCCTGTCATGCATTTTCTGTTGGTGAAAATAAGAATTTCTACAAACAACGTCGTTTAGGGACTCTGGAAACGTACTGAAGGCCGTAGGACTTAAAGCCTTTCGGCGCTGCTGCCAAGGCTGGGAAGAATGATTATACCGACGTAAATTTGCCGAAAGAAACTACTGTGTAGGAACCAATTCTCGAAAAACAATCTTGGTAGACCAAAAATCAGTCACATTACTTTCCTAATATACCGAGGATATTTCATATTTTTCATTTAATCTCAACCGAAAAATTTAAGTCTCAGTAGTAGATATCACGTTCTACAATGAAGGACGTTCCCAGTATTTCCAAGTTGAGGGCATAAGTTACACATCAGCATCTCTTTAAAAAATATATTGAGAGAAAACGTCAAAAATAATTACCGAAATGGCTTTTTTTTATATTTTTTTGTGGTGTTCATAAAACCAACATTACACCTTATCGAAAGTGTGTAGTAATTGCTAAGACTGTGCTAAAGGTATTTCCAAATCTGGACCATGATCGCATATCAGTTGGCTTTTAAAAAGCATGTTGTTAATATAGTTCAACAACAAATCACGAATTTTTTTAAAAACTTTTTCATGGTGTTCAATTTGTGGCCCCCCATCCTCATGGTAATGCACATTATGTAAAATGGGTTGGCATTACGGAGTTAATCAGTCTTTTAACGTAAAGTTTAGTATCTACATTCTGATAATAGTACCTTTTAGCAGTTCTGTATGCAACGATTAAATAAAATCTTTTTAGATATTTACCTTCGAATAATTGTTTGTGTTGCAATGTTGTATATGTGGTTTTATTGTTATTGTGGAAGTAAAAAATTGGTACTCATGAATTAGATTTCTATAATGTCAAGCATGCAGTCTTCACCATGAAGTTAGCATTAATAAAACCTAGCTTCAGTATTATCACACAAACTTAATATTCATTGCTAAGTGGCTTCATTTCCTGATGTCAGTATAAAGGATATTTTTCTCTTGTTTTGCATGTGTTTATAACATCCCGAAATGAATGTTTTCAGAACACATTACAGACCTTATCACAGAATGAAATTTCAGCTAGGGATTTGGTGAGATGGCTACAGTTGTTTGCAGTGCATAGTAATACACAATGGGTTGGATACTTACATATTGTGATGTTTACATATTTAAATTGTAATTGTTTTCTGTCCTGCAGTAGTGATTAATTCCGGCACGGTCTAGTGTTGAGCGACATGGTATTGCAGAGCCTCAGAGATAGATTATTTTTCACATGTTGCAACATGACTACAGGAAAGTATTGAAATGTTCTGTGTAATGTCTTATGCACTCCGTTTTATTATTGTCCCTTGCATTTCAAGTTACTTAATGCACTGCTGGAATATGTGCAGAGAGACCTTATCTTTCTGTGATTTCTAAAAATTCGGTAGAGGTTTACAATTAGTGTAGAGCCTATGTGATGTATATCTATTATTCCATTGTTTTAACCCTTTTAGTGTGTACTTCCCACTGTAGTATGTATTTACAGTGCGTAAGGGAATTTGTGTTATCGCTTGTGAACCCTCCTGGCATCTAGTGGAAGTTCGCTGCACCAGGTGTAGTTTTAGTTTGTTGTGAAATACAGCCTTCAGGACTGCGAGAAGTATATATCCCGACAAAAAGCGGTGTATTAATAGGTTATTCTGAATGATGGTAACCACCAATATAGTGTCTGGAAGTGGCTTGGAAAGTATACTTCCTGTAAAATTAATCTGTCATTTGTGGTCCTTGGTAAGTGTACTTAGCACCAACAAAGGGGTATC
Source organism: Schistocerca gregaria (assembly GCF_023897955.1). Taxonomy (NCBI): domain Eukaryota; kingdom Metazoa; phylum Arthropoda; class Insecta; order Orthoptera; family Acrididae; genus Schistocerca; species Schistocerca gregaria. Next base: position 408,411,347 of record NC_064925.1, read on the forward strand.
CAAAAACATTTAGGAACATTTCTTACCACCTCTGTCTATGCCAGACATGTTGTGGTAGTACACTGCACAAGTTGTACTAAAACTACTACAACAATTAGTTTCTGTATGTCGTGGGATTAATACTGTTGTCAGATTACATTGCTTCCCTCCTGCAATATCCTTTATTGCATCCCTTATCAGCTCGTAGCTTTATCCAGTGACAAAGTTTCAAGGATTGTTTTCACATTGTGGTAAGTTAACAATAATATCAGTAACAAATATTTTCAAAACAAAATAAAAACAGAAAACACTGTTCATGATTTTATTTGCGTGGAGTTGCGACACATAACAGCACCCAAAAGGGAAGTGGGAAATCCATTTACAACAAATTCAAATACTTCACAAAGACGGGGTGGTGAAATATGTACGAACTTAGTTTTTGCTCTTCTATCTCAAAAATAAAGTTATTAAAAATAAATACAGTAAGTTTACCACATTCATAAAACGATAGCAAAATATTATGTTCGCTGAGGTGCTACAAAAAATGTGCCCGCAAAAGAGTTAACACTGTGTATCAGTTAAATTTTATGGCTACTCATTTACGCTCCTTCGGTCATTTATTTAATTTTCGTGAGTTATTTTGGAGCATGTGTAGTCTGCGCTATCTGTAGCACACCTGTAGCCAATATAACCTTTGTGAATTTAGTGATCATGTGTGATACAGATACTTAAATAATTCAGCTACATACTTGCTCTTTTTACTGTTATGTTTACCATAACAAGCCCCTTATAGAAAATAGTATAGATGACAATCCAATATGGTGAAGATATGATGCACGTGGTGGATACAAGTAAGGCTATTGAAACCCTTAGCAAGATGGACACATTTCTATATCTAGGTTCTCGACTACAGGTAAGAGGATGAGCAAGCAGGAATCACAGTGATCTGGATCGATTCAGACACATCACTGATATTATTTGTGAGAACAAGATGCACATCCACATAAAATAAAAGATATAAGGCATAACGGTGGAGACAGTTGCATTATGTGATACTGAGCGTAAGCTCACACCAAGGAGTTTTCAGGTTTCACTACATTATGAAAATTCGTCTGCTGAGAAGACCATTAGCCATTTCCCGCTCGGCCACAGTAACAAGACAACGATCTGACAACTAACTGGAGTGGCTAAAATCAACGAAAAGGTTCAAAAATGGAGCATTCGGTGGTATGGACACATTATATAGCACCTACTTTAGTCATCAGCTTAGCCTATTGTCTCACTGTTGAAGACCACAACCAACACGGAAGACCTTAACCGCATCGGATAGGTACTATAAACGTATATCTAAAATAAAGGAACATAAACCCACAGGTAGTGTTAGAACGTAAGAAAAGGTGTACATTGTCCAAAAAAGCAGACCACGCTCCAATGGGACTACGCTAAGAAGGAGTAGAAGAAGATGATGATGATGTTGGAAAGAGAGCACAACAGGAGGGTCTCGATATTAATGAGTAGAACAGGGGTCTGAACTAGAGAAGGCACAAAAACAGTTTGTGAACGGCCAAAGCCTCAGAGGCGCGATATCGTTCTCCCACCGAAAAGTTTAATGACGGACAGCGAGAAGAACGAGGCAGCTGTGCGAAGAGAGATTCCCGAGGTGGCGGTACGGGTCACAATAGTAAAGGCAACTTCGGAGGTGGCTTTCGCACGTATGAACAGGGGACGGGACAACTGTAGTGCGAAGGGAGTTTAGAAGAGCGCCACCAGAAATGAGGACGCTGCATGGAAAGTTTATATGCGACGAGAGGCAATACGTCACACCGAGAGGGAAGGAAGTAATGCAGCGTATAATTAGCCTCGAAATTAGTAGAGGGAGAAATTGTAACCAAGGAATCAGAGTAGTTTCAGCTCCGCCCCGCAATGAAAGTAAGGTTAGGGGGAAAATATGGTGTGTTCTAGACAAAATACAAGAAGAGCTTCTGTGCTGCCACCTGAAGGATCACAGAAATATAATAGGCGTTAATCCCCTGCAGGATGGTGTCAGGAAATGGAAAACCACCCATGATCGGTAAATCAACCAGCATATGTTGTGACCACCTTAGTCGACAAGTACGTTATAGGCACAATGACTGGTATAGCTATGGCTTCTGGTAATTTATAGTGGCGTGCCCTGTTAAAATGAATGAAGCAGATGGACTGCCTCATATGTCTCTATAACAGACTACGAAATTTTTGCACAGACATTCAGATGCAACTGGAATGTACTTGAAACAAAATCGGGACAGCCGGCTGGAGTGGCCGAGCGGTTCTAGGCTCTACAGTCTAGAACTGCGCGACCGCTTCGGTCGCAGGTTCGAATCCTGGCTCGGGCATGGATGTGTGTGGAACAATATTATGGAAATGGAAAAGGATGTAGATGAAGATGTAATGGGAGATACGATACGGTGTGAAGAGTTTGACAAAGCACTGAAAGACGTATGCCGAAACAAGGCGCCGGGAGAACACAAAATTACATTAGAACTACTGACGACCTTGTTAGAGCCAGTCCTTACAAAACCCTACCATTTGGTGAGCAAGATGTGTGAGACAGCGAAATACCCTCAGTCTTCAATCCCAATGAAAGCAGGTGTTGACAGATGTGAAAATTACCAAACTATCAGTTTAATAAGTCACAGCTGCAAAATACGTGGGGCATATAAGAAAGATCCACAAGTTGTAATTCTTCCCGACCAAGGAACCTACACGCTACCTGACGGGACATGGCCCATATCCTTCTTTAATGCAGAAAATACAACCAGACATCACAGGCCCTTGTGAATATGGAGCAGTTGTCACACTTGAACACATGTGTGAGAATGTGCCACTAGACAAAACGTTGCAGACTACGATAGTAGCATCTTTGGTTATAGAATAGTCGATGACATAACAAGGAAAGAAGAGGTGTGGCACAAGTGGAATTTGCTGAGAGCGAAAATGCACACATCATGAAATAAAAATGCGTCACTTTGGTTCCCAGAATTCCGAACGTATACAGAAAATCAACATAAACATTATTTCCTTCCTTTTTATTTCTCATGAAACCCAAACTTAGTATATTGTACTACTGTGTAGCGAGACGTTCAGAGGTGGTGTTCCAGACTTTTGTACACACCGGTACCTCTAATACCCAGTATGACACCCTCTTGCATTGATGCATGCCTGTATTCGTCGTGGCATACTATCCACAAGTTCATCAACGCACTGTTTATTCAGGTTGTCGCACTCCTCAACGGCAATTTGCCGTAGATCCCTCAGAGTGGTGATGGATCACGTCATCCATCCCTTGTTAGTCTATATGCCATACATGTTTGGTAGGGTTCATGTCTGGAGAACATGCTGTACACTGTAATCAAGCGATTTCTTTATTCTGACGGATGTCATTCACAAGATGTGCACGAAGGATGCTCTACTTGTAGTCCATGAAGACGAATGCCTTGTAAACATGCTGCCCATTATGGTTGCATGATTAGTTTGAGCAAGGCATTCACGTATGGTACAGCCGTTACATCTCCTTCCATGACCATGAATGGCATACGTCGGCCCCACATAATCCACCTCAAAACAGCAGGGAACCTCCACGTTCCTGTAGTCAGTGGACAATGTGTCTAAGGAGTTCAGCCTGACCAGGTTGCCTCCAAACATGACTCCGGCGATTCTCAGTTTGAAGGCTTATGCGACACACGACAGTGAAGAGAACATGATGCCAGTCTGGAGCGAACTATTCGGCAAGTTATTAGGTCCATGTGTACCGCGCTGCATGGTATCGTGGTTGCAAACATGAACCTCGCGTTGGTTGTCGTGAGTGAAGTTGTGCATCATGTAGCCTATTACGCACAGTTTGAATTGTAACACGACGTCCTGTTGCAGAACGAAAAGCATTATTCAACATGGTGGCATTGCTGTCAGGGTGCCCCCGAGCCACAATCCGTAGGTCGCGGTCGCCCACTGCACTAGTAGCCCTTTCTCGGCCTGAGCGAGGCATATCATCGACAGTTCCTGTCTCTCTGTATCTCCTGCATGTCTGAACAATATCGTTTTGTTTCACTCCGACACACCTGGACACTTCCCTTGTTGATAGCACTTCCTGGCACAAAGTAAGAATGCGGACGCGACCAAACCGCGGTATTGACCGTCTAGGCACGATGGAACTACAGACTACATGAGCCGTGTACCTCCTTCCTGGTGGAGTGACTGGATATGATTTGCTATCGGACACACCTCGTCTAATGGGAGCAGCTCATGCATGGCTGTTTACACCTTTAGACACGTTTACTGACCTATCTGAACAGTCAAAGTGACTATATGTGTCTTACGGAATCCACAGTCAACGTCTGTCTTCAGGATTTCTGGGAACTGGAGTGATGCAAAACTTTTTTTGATGTATGTATTAGCATATGAACTGCAAGCATACATTGGCTAGAGACAACAAGGAAAAGGCCACATATGAAGACGACGAGTTGTACCATAGCAGAACATCCAACAACAGCAACTTTTCACAAGGAGAGAGGAGATGAGCCTCGGGGATGATTCCCTGGCAGTCACCTCCCAATCTATACAACTTGGGTGGCAGTAGCAGGGTCCCTATGAAACCTCAGCTGTGCCACAGTCTGCCAAGGGTTACTACCAAGACAAATGAAAAATCTAGCTTGATTGTGCGACGGGTGAGAGTAGTCTAATCTAGTGTTGTGTTAAAGTAGTATAGTGCTGCAAAGTGTACTGTTGTATAGTAATGCAGTTAAAAATCACAAATTACAAAATTTTTGATGTCTCAGAGCAGCATAGTACAAAAGGCCAGTAGCATGTGAATATGGATTCCAAACTAATATACGGTTAATATCTATGTGGCAAATGGCCAAATGGTAGCCGGCAGCTGTGGCCGAGCGGTTCTAGGCTCTTGAGTCCGGAACCACGCTGCTGTTACGGACGTAGCTTTGAATCCTACCTGAGGCATGGATATGTGTGATGTCCTTAGATTAGTTAGGTTTAAGTAGTTCTAAGTGTAGGGGAGTTATGACCTCAGATGTTAAGTGCCATAGTGCTTAGAGCCATTTGAACCATGTTTTAAGCCAAAGGTTAGAAAACACTTCTTATTTACTGAATTTCTTATTTCATACAGACTTTCAATTAACATTTTATGCACATATTTAATGTAGATTATTCCAACCTACATAAGACAATGATTAGTTACAGTAACACATCTGCAATTATGTTAAAATATTACGCGCAATGTTCATGTCAGTACATGTGAAACATCTGGTTCACTGTTCTACGTAGATAAAATACGAGAGAAAATACGAGATAAGTCACTAAAAACACATAAATGAGTGTCATTTTTGTACTGTATGGAGATGAGCAAGTGGTACTCAGCACTGGTGCAGAGCCTACTCCTTCTTAATACCACCAACATGGCAGCAGTGGTTAACGTACACAGCCGCCATAAGGTGGCCACAGCAGCGCCATATGCTCTCACATCATACCACTACATAATGTTTCACTTTCTAAACCTTCAATCGTGTGTGTGTGTATATGGTCTTTACTATAGAGGGTAATTCGCGTTCGGGACCCAGTATTTACTACCGCATACGAATTTTGAAACTGATTTGAACCGGAACTACACAGGCTACTTGAATTTGTTCTTATAATCTTCTCCATCGTCCTGAAACTGTCATCATTGGGAACTACAGTGCCACTTCAAACCATTACAGCCTTTTCTTAGTCTCTTTTGACGCCCGAATGATTTGGACATTATACTGATTTTTTCAAGATCTATAAGAAGCATCTACACACCGCAAAGAACCACAGATGCACAAAGTGCGTCGGCCTACAAATCTAAAATTGTCGTGGAAAATGTGTGATGCAAATATATTTCATCGAACTAGTAATTAAGTGTTATCAAAACTGCAAAAGAAAAGCTAAAACGACGTCCTGTAGTAAGCGAAAAATATAACTATAGCGATAGTGGACTACGTGCCACTGGTTCAAATGGTTTAAAAGGCTCTGAGCACTATGGGACTTAACATCTAAGGCCATAAGTCCTCTAGAAAGTAGAACTACATAAACCTAACAAACCTAAGGACATCACACACATCCATGCCCGAGACAGGATTGCGACCGTAGCAGTTGCGCGGTTCCGGGCTGAAGCGCCTAGAAGCGCTAGGCCACCGCGGGCGGCCTACGTGGCATTAAGAAAAACTTATTAACCCAATTCTTCGCAAATATGGTTGCAGCTGTTCTCGTTTAGTAACAGCTTATATCACATCATCATCTTCACTTCTAGATTTTCAAAGAGAGATGATTAATAAATTTTACTGAAGAGGAAAACAATAATACTGAGAATGAACATTGCAGTAACTTATTTTGTATAGTTAGTACGATACTATTGTACTGTCAGAACAGGTCGTCGCTCTTTAGCTTGGGTACCAGCGGAATTTGTCAACAATGAAATATCCTAGGTCATCAGGCGAGAAGTTACGTAGCAACATTGCGATTCCGAATCGTATTGCGTAAACACATTGTCTGTGCTTGCGTGATTTTCGTTGTGCTATTCGTTTTGTTCTAGAGCGTCTTCTTGGTGAGAAAAGCTCATTTACTGAATATCTGAATTGCTTTTCGTGAACAGTCTTCCAACAGAAGAACTTCCAAAGCCAGCGTTGGGTGTGACGCAGTACGGAACCGTAAGTGAACATCGACATCTTTTCTTCTTCGTCTCTTATCAAGACTAATATCCTTTGCCGTTAATGTCACTCTAAATTACTGCTGCTGAGTGCTTTAGCACACACATGAAATCGTTTGTAGTTGATTTTATTTGGATATTTAATGACACCAGATACATTGTAACGTAAAATGGAAAAAAAAAGTTTACAGTGATCCGACTTGAGCTTTAGCCTATGAGAGCAATTTTGCAAAATCGTGGGCATGATTTAGGTAGCTGATGTAACCTGCTCAACTATCTATATCCTTCAAATTCTGAAAGGTATATATGTACAGCATCAAGAGTGTTTAGGGGCTACGTGTCGGCTATATTCTGCGTCATATTACCATAATGTATCGCTTTTTATGTCCTACACGTTCTAGAGATTGCCAAGGCTCTTTATATTGTTCATAGTCGACGAGGACCAAAAAATCGAGGTGTAAATTGATATTGTTGAAAATTTGTGCTAGGTGGTAGCAGGGACTGATATGAATATTATACTTAAAAGTCCAGATCGGCGAGATGTGCGCTAGAGCGTATGGAAGGGAAATGACATGGGATGTGGTGGGGAAGAGAGGGGTTTGGGTTCAAGATGAATTTTTTATTTATCTTAAATAAATAGAAATGAGTTGCTTCAAGCAAAATGTATTTCTGTAATCAGTAAGCTACATTAAATTTGTTAGGAAAATTGTCCTATTCAGTACTCTGTAGCAGAGTGGTGGTGGTGTGTACATGGCAGACACGTGAGGGAATGTAGTTGTCTGGTATTTGATCAAACTCTTCCCTCTTCGTTAGTCTGCAAACTGAAGCGCTACCAGGTAAACCGCCACATTAGACCACGGTTTTATTACGTCGCTTTCTGGCTCTCTATTTCTCCGTCTGTCTCCCCCCCCCCCCACTCTCTCTCTCTCTCTCTCTCTCTCTCTCTCTCTCTCTCTCTCTCTCTCTCTCTCTCTCTCTCTCTCTCTCTCTTACACTTACAGGCACTTCGTTGCAGAATGAGAGCGTGGCATTTATTTAGCTAAAAAGGGCTTTGCCGCCAAAAGGCATTTGCCTAGTTTCCCATCTGTCAGCGGTGAACACCATTAAAAATTTGACTTCATTATACATTCCACAGTGGATGGTACTCTGAGGGGTCGCAGTGGAAATGAGTTACCGTTTATTGCTTCTAACCTCTAAATAAATATGTTAAATTAACAACAACCTCAGATGCAATGTTTACCTAGATTTACCTTGGTTTCAGTTGGGATAACCCAATCTTCTTCAGAATAAAAGGAACTACGATTCATCCTTAATGGACAACGTCAAAAACTAAAAACAATAATATAGTAATACATCGTCATATTGCAATAACTTATCCGTTGTTCCCGTACTGCGGTCGCGAAGTGGGGTCAACGCTGTTTCCTATGTAAGTTATGGCAATATAACGATGTATTACTTTTTATAGTTTTTAGTTCTTGACGTTGTGCATTATGGACAAGTCGTAGTTCCTTTTATTCTGAAGAAGGTTGTGTTATCCCAACTGAAGTGTAGGTAAATCTAGGTAAACATTGCAATGTAGGTTGTTGTTAATTAGAAATCAATATCTTCAGTAAATGCTACTCCTTTACCTCGCTTAATAGGCAACGAAAAATTTGAGGGTGTAAGTTTAAAGCTGAAACTAACGTGGTCATCAAGGAAAGTGACAAATTTTATAGCTTATAAGATATGCACTTCTGAACTGCCATTGATTTGGGAATTTGTGGGCTTGGCAGATCAGTCACGTATTATACGTATGGTCAGTAAACTGTCTGGATGCAGTTGGAAGTAATCGTCGCTATTTGACGTAGGTCCCAGAGGAATTTATGAACATTGAAATGACAAACAACATTAGGTGGACAGTTGCATAGCATCATTGCAATTTCGAATCGTGTTGCGTAAACCTATTGACTGTGCTTACGTGATTTTCGTAGTGCTGTTCTTTGTGCTCTAGAGCTTCTTTTTTGCGAGACAAGTTCAATAATTGAGCTTGTGGAGAAAGGCCTTCCGACAAAAAAACTTACAAATCCAGCGTTGGATTGACGCAATACGGAACCGTATGTCATTAGTCAACACTTCTCTCGGACATCTCTTATCTTAATTTTTTTATTTTCATTTTCGAGATGATTTATTGACTTTGTGCCGACTTTATTCTGCATCGTATTAGCATAGTGAATCATGGTATGTCTTACAGCTTGTATTTATTATCATGGTTGTGTATATTGGTTACAGCCCAGTTAACGAAGAACAGATAGGTCGAATCAAGAAAAAAATTGTTATAGTTGATAATTTAACCTTAGTAGAACTAGGGACTGACATGAATATTATACTAATGGTCTAGACAGGCGGACTGCTTGGAGAAAAAGTGCAATCCAATGTTCAGTTAAGCTGCATTATAATTTCGTAAGAAAATTGTCGTGTTCAATTCTCTGGAGAAGAAATATTTTTAGTGTTGCAGCGGTTCAAAAAATCGTTGATTATTGAAAATAATAATTGGCGTTGTAAAATTAATGTTTATTGTTAAACGTAGGGGATAAAGGAACTTATTAAATGGATGTCGCTCGTCAAAGTGCAATATAACGTTGTTAAGGGATAAATTATGTTCTGGTACTGTAACAGGGTGGAGGAGTGTGGGCGGATGGTACACACGTGAGGGAACGGAGGCCGCTGGCATGTCGTCAAACCCTTCCCTCTTCGTTAGTCTGCAAACTGAAGCGCGGCCAGCCGTTTCTCCATTCTCTCTCTACCCTACTATGTCACGAGTCATTACACCAATAGCCGCCACTTTCAACGATGGTTGTATTAGGTCACTTGCTGGCTGTCTATCTGTATCTCTCTCTACAGTTACAGTTACAGTGTACCGAGCTCATAGGTGGCGTTGTGAAGTTGGTAACTGAGTGGTCAATGAAGCAAAGCGAAGACGACCAAACATCTGTCGGGCGTCAGTAGCCAAGTGGTAAAGAGCAACGGAAACAAAAACGAAAAACACTGCAACGTTCACCATGCAACGTAAGGGCAGGGGAGGTTCAAAAAGTCCCAACTGCTTCCAAATTACATGCAAGTAAAATAATGTTCATTGTCAGCTGGCGCACATCACGTTCTGTTCCAGTAGAAATCGTGTATAAGAAACGTGTTGCTGTTATTGAAATTTTGCCCATTTTCAAGAAATTAGGATTTACCTGAGACCTTTTTGGTTTTTAGAAAACTGTGGATAATTTGTTTCAGAATGTCTTTAGACGTGCTTCGATGAACTCGGTGTGTCTTTCTTATGGTTTTACTGCAAGAATATGGTGCAGATATTTAAGGGAATTGCTTAAGGTGTCTACTATTTACATGTCGTGTTGCAGCGGAAAGGAGTTGTGGTTTACTGCTTCTTACCACTAAATACGTATTTTTAGATTCTGGATGCTGATAATCACATTACATACGGGCACTGTTGTATGGATAATATCTTGTGATTTCGCATCCACTAATTTATAGGTTTTCTATCATCATGTCAAAAGTATGCACCATTTATTGCTTAAGTCTTACTTTTGGGTGCATGAATAGTATTCGACATTTCCGTTAATTTGTATCGAATATCTCCCTCGTGTTATTAGTAACCCTGCACCCAGTTTCAGCAAATTTCATGAACGTAACTGACCTAGGAACTGGCTTCACTGCCTCATGTCTGTAACACTTTCGTGCCATCACGTTGTAAGTGTTCAAACATGTGTGTACATGTTCTTTAGTAAGGGTCTTAATTCTCTTAGGGAACCATTATTTACTACAGTATGCGCATTTTGATTCAGTTCCAGAACACAGCTTCACCTTCTGCATGTATTCCTCCATAATTAATTCACCGTCGTTTGGAATGTGTGTTCCTTGTAAACTATGGTGGCCCCTTGACAGCATCGCTTTCGTTTTTTAGTTTCTTTCGACGCTTACTCCATTCCGTCCTAATTTTATTCAAGGTCTAAAGGGACGTATCTGCATATCCAGACGACCAACAGACCAACTCAGTGCGTCGGTTCATAAATCTCAGAAGTTCTTGGGAAATGTCTGATGCAACCGTATTTCGTACTACTATTAGTTCAGTGTTACTGAAACTTCACAAGACGTGACTGTTAGTATCTGTTCATATTCACAAGTAGTTACCACTCGCATTTCACCACATATTGAAAAAAAATTATCTAAGGTATCGGTCTGTCAAAAATATATGTTGTAGTCGTGTAGGTCGACGTCTTGCTTTGAAAGCAAATTTATTACACAATTCTGTGGGCATCTGCGGGTACTGTGTGCGGCTGCACTCAATTAAAAAGACTTCTATCAGCACATTAGCTACGATTTGGGACATTTTCAAATACACATTATTCTTTTATCTTGCTTAGTAGGGAAATAATGAATCTGATTTTGAAATGTTTAATTCGATACTAACATTATCAGCGATGAAGCTTACAAAGACAGATAAGACACGTATTACCTATGGCTAGAAAAGCGCTGCGGTACAGTGAGGAGCTATCTAATTTTTTTAGTGTGGATCTTAGACGATTTTTTCAACAATGAAATATCGCACAACACGAGGGGGCAGATGAGAGGCAACATTGCGATGGCGAATCGTGTTGCGTAAACATATTGTATGTGCTTGTGTGATTTTCGTAGTGCTATTTTTCGTGCTGTAGTGCTTCTTCTTGGTGAGAAAAGGTCATTGACTGAATATTTGAACTGTTTTTTGAGGACCGTCTTTAGACAGGAAAACGTAATAAGATAGCGTTTGGTGGGACACTATACGAAACAGTAAGTCAAGAGCCAACATCTTGTTTCCGTCATCTCTTATCCACAATATCATCATTTGCTGTTGACGTCGAGTGTAAACTAATGCTGCTGATCGCTGTGATCTCAAATTTGAAATCGTTCGTATCCACCTTTATTCAGATGTTTATTAGCCCAGATGTGTTTTACCGAAGGAAACGATCCTTTCCGGTGATCAGATTTGATGTTCATTATTCGAGAGTAGTTTTACAGTATTGTCGGACATGGTTTCGGTAACTGATGTACCCCCTGAATTTTTTGCATTCGGTGAATGCCGATAGTTTTTTGTTTCCATTATCAAGTGAATTTAGTGGCTAGCTGGCTACGTTGTTCTAGGACATATTCGAATACTATATCATGTTACGTACTGCATATAGTGTAGACCATAAAGGTTCTTTATTTTGTTCAGCGTGATTCACCAGCAGCAAATATATGTACATAATTAATTTTTGCTGGTCTGGAACATGGGTGTATCCTGCGAAAAGAAGATGTGGCAGCTTTGCCTCCCTATGAAGAAATTGATACCCTGTATCGCCAGCGAGACAGAAAAAAAGGTCAGAATAAGTTTGAAGAAATGCATCACAGTTATTGGGTGCTGTGTAGTGAGTGGCATGAATTGTGAAGTCTGTCATGCCACAAAGTACTATGAGTTGCCTACATCCCGTCCCCATGACCCTATTTTTGCAGACGTTCTACATACACATCTGCTCTGTAGTGTAAATAAATGATATTTGATTGTTGTGTATAAGTAGCAAACGAAGAAACAAGAATTTTGTTCATGTAATGGTTACTTCCCCGTCCAGTCGGTTTAGCTGTTGGTGAATCTTACAGCTAGTATGATCGCGGTCCATGAGACTTATTTGTCCTGGCTCTCCGTCCACAGGCAGCGTTGATCATCGTTGATGCTCCCGATTCCGCTGAGGCTAGCAGACACAAGTCGTTAGTCGCGAAAAGTCGCGGAACCACGAACCCCTCAACAGATGTTCAACACCATTTGGAAGATACGTCAGGAACAAAAGAGTTTCACGTGCCTCGACATACGACATGGGAGGTGCCCCAGTAGCTATTTACCATTTTATTTAACAGCGAGTACAGTTGCATGAGCTTTTTTGCTTTAGGAGAGAACTATCCTGTCTTGACAGTATATTTTGGGGTAAGGCAACGGTTAAACAAGATGAAAGAATTTAATTAGAGATGCTATAATGTTCGTAGATTATGAAAATGCTTTTGAGAAAGACAATAGACGGGTTATATGTTACATCCTGCAAAAAAAGGTTACCCGGTTCGTCTAATCAACTCCGTTGAAGCTGTTACAAAGGGCCAAAAATTATGATGGAGAATAAAGAACTAGTGTAAATAAGTAAGAACAAAACAGAGAATTAGACAAGTATGTAACCTGTCTCCAGCTCTTTTCAACTTCTACGTGGCTGACCTAGTCAATGCTTGGAAAGGCAGTATCAGCTACGGCATAAAGATCCACAGGGAGAAATGTTTTAATACTCTGCTATAAGCAGATGCTCAAATGACGAGAGTTCAGTAATGAAATTAAAAATACGATCCATAATTAAACGCAAAATGATTTGAGCAGGCTAAATGAGATTTTTCCGTAGTGTTATAGCGTGAATCTGGAATTACTGCCTTATAAATGTAGCGATTAAGAATAAATTAGAAGTTGATTTAGTGTGTAAAAAAAAAAAAACAGAACTTAACAGCAAAAGATGGCGGGGGTATGTTTCAGTACTGTTTATCTTAGCCTGCTGTAGTAAGTTGACAGCAATCCAGTTTCGAGTTATGCTGAAGTCGACTATTAAGCACTGATTAGTAATCTCAGCTTGGGCTTTCTGGGGCAGAGATGCTGAGGGTTTTAGATTAGGAAATGACACACTTAAAGTAGTAAAGAAGCTTTGCTATTTGGGGAGCAAAATAACTGATGATGGTCGAAGTAGAGAGGATATAAAATGCAGACTGGCAACGGCAAGGAAAGCGTTTCTGAAGAAGAGAAATTTGTTAACATCGAATATAGATGTAAGTGTCAGGATGTCGTTTCTGAAAGTATTTGTATGGAGTGGAGCCATGTATGGAAGTGAAACATGGACTATAACTAGTTTGGACAAGAAGAGAATAGAGGCTTTCGAAATGTGGTGCTACAGAAGAATGCTGAAGATAAGGTGGATAGATCACGTAACTAATGAGGAGGTATTGAATAGGATTTGGGAGGAGAGAAGTTTGTGGCACAACTTGATTAGAAGAAGGGATCGGTTGGTAGGACATGTCCTGAGGCATCAAGGGATCACAAATTTAGCATTGGAGGGCAGCGCGGAGGGTAAAAATCGTAGAGGGAGACCGAGAGATGAATACACTAAGCAGATTCAGAAGGATGTAGGTTGCAGGAGGTACTGGGAGATGAGGAACCTTGCATAGGATAGCGTTGCATGGAGAGCTGCATCACTCCAGTCTCAGGACCGAAGGCAACAACTACAACAACATACTTGCCAACGGCCTTGTACCAGTGGTTCCTGTCAGATCCCCGAAGTTTACTGCTTTCTAGCTGGTCTAACACTTGGATGGGGCGCCACCCGGTATGCAGAGCGCAGTTGCCAAACGGGGTGCACTCAGCCCTTGTGAGGCAAGCTGAGGAGATACTTGATTGAGAAGCAGTGACTCGCCGGACAGAGTGGTCGAGTGGTTCTAGGCGTCAGAGTCTGGAAGCGCAAGACCGCCACGGTCATAAGTTCGAATCCTGCCTCGGGCATGGAAGTGTGTGATGTCCTTAGTTTAGTTAGGTTTAAGTAGTTCTAAGTTCTAGGGTACTGATAAGCTCAGAAGTTAAGTCCCATAGTGCTCAGTGACACTTGAACAAAGCAGCGGCTCCGATCTCGTAAACTGACATACGTCCAGGAGAGCGGTGTGCTGACCACATACCCTCCATATCTGCTTCTAGCGACGCCTGTCGGCTGAGTATGACACGGCGGCTGGTCGGTAACTTGGTGCTTCCTGGCTTGTTCGGATGGAGTTTAGTTTTTAGACTCCTATACTTGAGTTGAGACGCATTTATCAACTTACTGAGTCTCTGTATGTTGCGTTGAGCTCGATTCATGGTTTCTTAGGATTTACCTTTAATAATACATCACCAGAAAAGCACCACTTTCAAGCACGTTCCTATTAGATCGCTTCCTTGTCTGTCAACCTCTTCGGTACAGGTTCCACAATTGATTCTAAATCAACTTAAAGGTGACGTACAGTCTTGAAACTTCCAGCATTGTTCAGACATATCTGGCAAAACAATATTAGCTCACTATCTTGTCTGGTGTGTGGCGGAGGGTACTTTATATACCACTGCCATCTGCCCCTTTTTCTGACCCAGTCGTGAATGGCCCGAGGAAACGGTAGGTGGTAATCCTCCGTGGGGGGTCAGATGTATCCACTTTTTTACCCACACGGTCATATCCTTAGGTAAACGTAGGAGAAAGCAACAGGTTTTGCAAGTAAGTTGAACATAAACTACAATAATCCTGAAATATATCAGACTGCGTTTTAATCTCTCCAAAATGTATCAAATCGACTGATAAAATTTCACCCACCGAAGAGAAACAATCAGAAAATAACTATTGAAAGGAAAAATTACTTTTTCGTTTACCACGTTTTTAAATCTGACTAAAAGGTATAAAACGATTTATCATAGCTCCATACAGACTGCAAGCAGCATGTAGAGAGTCTTGGAAAGTTGTGATTACCAATTTTTAATGTCTATGAAAATACTTGAAATATTTAAAACGAAAATCGTGAGGCACTCGCAAAACATAACTGATGAATGAATAATTCATCTGCTGACTGACATGAAGCTATATTACAAGTGGTCCACGTTTTTCGTTTTTACCTTACAAGAGCTACCACGGATACTAAAAGTTATCAATCACAAATTTTCAGCAGTATTCTTATAAGGATAAGAATATGTATGGGACTTGAGGAATTATTTGACACTTTTTAGTCCTATTTAATGATGTGGAAAAATTCCAAATTCACTTTTGTGTAAATAATTATTTTTTGCTTATTTCTCAAGTGAATGTGTTAAATTTTTCAATCGATTTAAAACATTGGTAAGATCACAACATGTGGCATATTCCAGGTTATTTTCGGTGTCAACTAATTTATTGCATTCCCCTAGATATCTCGTGGTAAATCATGTGTGTACCCAGAGATTATTAGACGTCCTATTACACTCCCTTCGGATATTGGGTGCTAAGATATTTTCTGTGGAATATTCTAAAAACAGTATATCGAGCTGTCTTTTATTCGTCAGAACAAAGGGTCTAGTGTCCGACCAGCAATTCTACTCTGAGAGTGTCTTTTCCAAATAGAGGTAGCTACTTCTAAGTTTTGTAGGAAATAAAGGTGGATCGTTCACTCACTCTATCTCTATCACTCTCTCTCTCTCTCTCTCTCTCTCTCTCACTCTCTCTCTCTCTCTTTCTTTCTTACGTTCTCAATCTGCTCGACACTTATGCACCATTGCGAGTTAGATGTACACCAGCATCGCATATGTGGTTGCATCTGCGCGTGCGGTCCTATGAGCTAAAGCGTTACGTTTAAGAGCTTTTTCGTAGCCGTAGCTGTGGATCACCTATCATTCAATGTAAGCTGCTAAGTACACAAACCGTTAAAAACGAGATACGTTTGAAGCAATTTCTAGGGGGGTATGTTAAGTTTCACCTAGCTGCTGATGTGAGCAACACATGCTGTCTAATGCACTCCACGTGAAATTAATGTAACCAGGCCTCTCAATGTAGATGGAGTAATCGAAAGTCATTAGCTGCTGAACGTCATCATTTTTCATTCCGTCCCAAGTGAAACAATGACTGCAAGGGACGTTAATATTATTGCACTCTCTGCTGCTCCTCCTCCAAATAGAGGTCTTTTTGCTAGCTTCAGAAAGGAGCAACGTTAACCAACTCAGTTGCTAGTGAGCATACGACCCTTACAGTCTTAAACAATTACCATGTGAGTTTGTGGCAACTCTAGTCTACGTGTTTACGTACTGGACAACAGAGAGGGAAACTGAGCATACAATTTCGTCAGGGGTGAACTGGGCAACGTCGTGGCAGAAAGTCGACATTTTCTTTTCAGAAGAATTATTTCACCTTTCTCCTCGGCATGTGACTTTAGAACAACTTATTAAAATCTCTGGACTTGGCTGAACGGGTAATTTTAACTCTTTTAAAGCCATATAGGGCGCAAATAACTCAATGCTACCTCACGAAACTATTCCTTCTAGTCGACAGATCAAGCTATCCGATACATGCTTTACATTCGGCTGTTTGCCACAAGTACCTTGTACTCTTTTGGTGCAATTTATGGGCAAATTGGTGGTATACACTTTGCGTGTGGAGTGGCTTTAAAATGGCAGGGCAAAGACTTTGTGGAAATTTGTACAGAGAGTCAAATAAGTAGGGCAACAGTAACTAGTGGGAATCGTTGTTTGTCTTTGTGTTATCAGTTGACGTGAAGAACAGAGAAACAAACGGAAAAGAAAAAGAAAAAGTACAGCGTTGGTAACTATAAAGCTGTGTTCTGTCCCATGAAATCATGTGTACTGTTCGTACATTGTTCTCAAATGCAATGCGAAACCCCCCACTCCTTACATCACGTATCATAATACTTGTTCGAAAACTGTGTACCTGTTTTAATTGGCACCTTAAGTCCCCACAACTGAAACCGTTACTTTGGTCAGAATTTGTAAATCATTCATGAGCTAATATTTAAATTTCCTAAAAACACTCCATTATCAGACATTTCGACTTTTTTGTAGGTTCCATCTACAAGATTACTGATTAGTAAAATATCTTCGTAGGGACCTCTCCCTGTTCTCATTCCAATCTTTCTGACCGTCCAACAGTCCATAATGGACACGCTGTAATTCCGTATGATCAGTACGTGACGTGATATCTATTTTTTTCTTCGCAGATGTTCCGAAGGCTTTTGGGCGTGTTCTGCCTCCGGTCTCGGCGGGAGGCAGAGGAAGACTTTTACGGAGACCTGATAGACGTCGATTTAATTGGAAAGCCAGAGGTGAGGACCACCGAGATTTCTTAGAAAAACAGTAATGACTCTTAGGTGCACCCACGTTTACTAAGATCATTACTTGAGACCTCTGATTACTGTAAGGCCTTCTGGATTTAGTAAATCTATCTTAGCTACTCGTAGTTATAAATAGGCCATCATAGAATAACAACTATTCCTTTGTGCCTTCGTTAAACGTGCTTGTAGCGCTAATGAAACGAAATATCCTTCGGCTTTCTATACGAGTACATCCGTTTCATAGGAACTCTGTAGCCACAGGCCTGCTCCAACTTGTACTTTGTACAAGAAGAATGTACTTTAAATGAAAAAGGAGGTTACGCAGGACATTAATAGTCAGAAATCACTTACGTTTCTAAGTTTTAATATTAGTTGGAACTATTCGAAATCACAAGAGCTGCACAAGAATTTACGGAATGTGGAGAAATGTCTTCATAAACTGGTTGCTATTGGTTCCAAAATCGGTAACAACGTAGTGTACATTACGTGCAACTACTGCTAGTACAGCATTTACCGGTACTGAACATTCTCTATAAAATCTGATAAATTTAATGCAAGAACTATATCAGATTTCACTTATGCATGATGATGATTCGTTAGCTGATTCTTGGACCAACTGAGTAGGCGATTATCTTAGGTCCGGCTTAACCACTTGCAGGTTTTCAAGTCGTCCGTTGTAAATGAATGAGCTCGATATTTAGAGGTCTCAAAGCAGTGAGTGGATCCATTAGCTTATTCTGTTTTGCTTATGGAGGATGTTATGAGTGTGAGATGTTAGGTACCAGTTGGAGGTAGTTTATGTGACTATTTGTACTGATCGTACTTGGCTGGTTCTTGTGGTCAGATGATAGAAGTTCTGAAACTAATTGGATTTTCTAGAGACTATTTATAAGGGACTTTTCACTATGTGTCGCCGTCACAGGAGGGTTTCAGTAGGGGCCATGTTCAACGACTTAGACGAGGCGACCCACGTTTTAGTCGCGTAGTAGAGCGGTGGGACCACATCGTTTTAGCTTGTTAAACTAATTTATATGCATAAAATGTAAGCTTTCACGGCCGGTAATGTCTTCACTTGAAACCACTGGTCTGGTAGGCCGTGGCCGATTTATAAAACTCTCCCCTGACGTTTCATCTCTCACTGCTAGAGACATCCTCTGAGAATATCTGTCGCAGTCGGAGACGAAATGTCATTAGAGAGTTTTGTACACCGACCAGGGACTATCAGCCCGGATGATTTAAGCGAAGATAATTTAAAAGCAGTTTGCTTCAAACCCATTCTAAGTACAACACATTAACGATCCAGACCCAAGGTAAAATACTGTCGTATTGTTACCTTATGACCGTCTGGAAAACAATCCAAGTATGTGCTACCAAAGCTAAGACCTTTTTGTCTATCTGATAAATGTTGCAAGGCTGCTGAATTTAATACACTAACAGGAGATTAATTTAATTTATGGTGCGAGTAACCGCCCACAAATTATTAGATGTTACATTAAAGGTAGAAAATAAAAGTGAAAATCAATAAATGGATGAATTGTGACCGTGGAAACAAATCTTCCACAGAGGATGAGCGCCGCGCGTTGGCGGCTGCGCTCAGACGTGGACGAGTTGGTTCTGCTGGCAGCGCAGGCGGAGAAGTCCCGGCCACCGCCTGCTGCCATTGATGTAGCCTGCGGCAAAGTCATCGGGAAGGTAAGGCGGCACTAAAGTCACAACTTCATTGATAACTCGCTGCTAAGGGTTAAGTTAGATTACATTCAACATACCCTTTTCTCAGACCAATAGAAAGTGGCACAAGTATAGTTAATACTGGAAGATAATAATTATGATCCTTGTCACCGTTAATGATTTCCCATGAAGACACAATAATAGAAAGATGTTCTCTCTTAATGTACACTTTGTCCATACGAGTCACACTATACAATTCTTTGTAAGGTTGTTGCGTAAAGGTAGTCTTATGAATTTTAAAGGGAAGAATTGCTTTTGTGTGGAGGTGAACGATGGCTGGATGGTTGTGACGACTGCCGAGATCCATGAGCCGCCTGTGGTGGAGTGTGACGAGGACATCCCGCCGATCCCTCGCCGCCGGAGAGGGTGTTGGAGGTGCTGGGCGGAGAGAGTCGGGGAGAAGACCGTTGTGCGCCCATCTGGGGGCCGGGCACACCACCTCACTACCCACTAAACGTATTCATGACGAGGACATCCCACCAGTTCCTCGTCGTCATTGTGGGTGTTGGAGGTGCTGGGTGAAGAAAAGTCAGGGACAGGGACAGGGATAATGACTCACTAACCAATAGACATGTTCGTGAGGAACTGATTATAGTGGGTATCCCAACAATGCCTCAACGTTGGGGATGTGTTAGAGATACTGGCCAGAGAATGTCACGGCTAAGAGTCTTGGGTGACTGCAAATTGGATGGTGACAACAGCTTTTCTACAAGCCAGTGAACATATTCATGAGGAACTTAGAACAGTGTATGAGGAGGGCATATCACCGATGCCTCATTATTGGACAGGGTGTTCGTGCTGCTGGATGGAGAATGTCATGACTGGGACTCTTGCATGCCTGCAAATTGGATTGGGATACCGGCTCACTAGCCAGTGAACATATTCATGTGGAACCAAGTGCATTGGCTCAGAAGGACATCCCACTGATGCCATGTCATCAGTGACAGTGCTGGTGGTTCGGGCAGAGAAAATCAAGACTAAATCTCTTGTTTGTCTGGAAAGTGAATGGGGACACCGACTCACAGATATTTAAAGTGAATGAATTATTAAATGAACTGATAAAATGAGACTTTGAAAGTATCCATGTAAAAGAATGTTAATGAAGCTTTAATATCATTGAACTCCACTTAAACGAGTAATGAAATAAAATTAATAATATCTATCAAAGATGTACGATTATTTCTCTCTCTTTACATGTATGACTGCATTTAGACAAATATTTGAGAATGTTATCTTTTTTGATGCCCATCACCCACAGAAATATTATACACAGACTGCCATAACTTTCAGTACACAGGATATCCTTCTTCATCATTACAAATGACACATAATAGTGAGTTCATTTTTCTTACGACCAACTAACAAACAAACTACACACGTAGTCCATTTTACCTGCCTGCATTGGTGCATAGTGCAGTTGTATTTTTACATAAATGCCTTTGTTTCTGACCTAACGGAAATGAAACAGCCATATAACATTATAACATAGCTGTGAGTGAAAGCGCGTCATTCGCTTGAATGCCTACGACAGAAAAGAAGTGAAATCAGAGGACGATCAAACTGAACATCGATTGAAAGCGGGCAACGATTTGCTTAAAACTCCATTGCTCTCCTCTCAACTACAGGGATTTCATTCTAGACATCAATAAAATTTATATTCCATACAAGTATCTAAGATAGTTTCTGATATTACAGGGGGCCTAAGGGTTACAGGAGTCACAGTTTTTAATCAATCATCAGCAAATGTAGTTTCTGGTTTGGAAGTGTCGAGCGAAACTTCCAATGTTACTCAAGACTACTGAACATTTAATAAGGACAATATTCACAGACACCATATTCTCAACACGATAAGAGTTGACGTACACAGAAACGATCCTACAGACACATAAGTAACATCACTGCACTACGTGGCGCAATTTAATGAGTGTAAGTAGATCAATTAATAAATACACACAAAGTATAAGCTAATTATGTACAGAAAAAAATATTAATTTATTAGGAGTATCCCAAGGCCACCGGCCGTATCATTATGCTCAACTGCTCAACTTTACTGTTTGCACATCATGGATATAAATGTTGCGAGTGGGCCAGACAACAATGAAGAGCATTCGCCGGTGACAACACCAACGCTATTTTATTCAGTAGAACATTAACACAAATTCTTCTCCCCTTACTCTTACGAAAAAACTAATTTTTTACCAAATTCTTAACAAGAAAATGTTTCCCATATTAGCTAAACCTGTCTTTTGTTTATAATACTTTGGCAGTGACCGAAAATAATCTTTTTTGTAGACTTAAAAATTCGTTAAAGCTACTAAAATTCACCGTAAACTAGAAGTAAACACACAACAAATGTGTTACGCCCGTCGGTGACGTATGTTTAGAATAAGATGAAGCTATATGAATACAATTGAGACCTCGCTTATGCGGTGATAATGGAACAGATAGCATCGGTGGTGCAGCGCTGCCATCCACGACCGTACTGGTAGGTGGGCAGATCCCATACAAGGTCAACTACAACAGACACAAAAATGGGTAGCTATTCTTAAGATAAACTGCACTGCTTTTAATAGGAGACACGACAGAATTACAATCTACAGAAGTTTTTCATCAGTAGTTGGCGCTAATAATTTAAATGAAAAGAGCAGGACCTATTAAAAAAATCTTCACCAATGAAATGAGCATCAGTTATTTTGGACTGAACCGCGACAGGCAACAAGTACAGCGATACAGTTGAGAGGAACCTGGCTGGACTACCACGATGGTAGGTCGAAAAGCACGAAGTTTATCTTAACAAGCTCACCGAAATACTTCATGAATTAATAGGGAAGGGCACACAAGGTATCATCAAATTTGGATTATTCAAATTTATGGAGTTTACTATAACCCAAAAAGTGGCCAAAACGACGTCCTTGTACAGAACAGGACCCTAGCCGCCGATAAAGAGTTTAATACGTCAGAGCTGAAAGGCGGTAGATGAATTACCTCAAGTGGGAGAAGTTTTGTGAGTGTTGGAACATTGTGAGGAATTTGCGAATGCATTAACGTTCCACAACAGTGATACTTCAGTTGACGTATTTGTTGACTGTTGGTTTGTTCTGTAAGAGTGTGGGTGATGTAGTAGAGATTCCGTTAATGTTGGATGACTTAAAGAGGCAGGTTTTGTGATAAAGTTTATGGTCACGAGTTAGGGCCGAACTGGCGGTTTTCTGACGTGATGACTGATAAACTCGGAGTCACCACCAGGATTCAGTATAACATCGGTTTGATGGTCGATATTCTGGTTTGATAACGTCCATAACGGTTGCGCCACCCAAAATGAAAATTTTGTGACAGCTGATTAATGAGAGGCATCGAGTCGGCGTGATACGGGTTTTCACCTCTCCGTATGCGTCGCCCATGTTTCAGGCACCGAAGGGTCAAGCCGGTAGTTAGCGATCGGTAGTTGATTATACAATTCCTAACCTAAAAGCCGTCTTAAAATCTGTACCACTCCCGGACATCCCTACCTGTTCTATTTCCTTTGCAGGGGGCACAGTATACTACCGTCCTGAACTTGAACAAGGCCTACCAGAAGATTTCTCTCATTGAGGACTGTAAACGTGCTACAGGATTTTACACCGTTGGAAGCTGTACCAGTTCGGTAGTGTTCCTTTCAGTTTATACACCGAAGAGGCAGTACTATCATTTCTCTTAGACTCTGTTTTGGGTGACGCGTGATTCAAATCAGTGTGCAGCAAAGTCCTTATTAGCCTGCAGGAAGTGGGTTTGACCGTTAAACCATCCATGGTAAATCTGGAACTAAGGGAGCTTCCCTTTTTAGGACTTTGGTCTCAGCTAGTGTTGTTAAAATAGATCAGAGAAAGAGACAATATCTTTAGAGAAGAAGGAAATACCTCTCTTTATCCGTATCTCTCATTTTTTTATAAACTTTGTTTCGAATTTTGTCCAATTTGCAGCCACAGTAAATGGCTTGAGGAAGAAAGGGCTGAGTCTCCAGATGGAGGAATCGCAGAAGGCGGTCTTTGAGACAATTACAGTATCTTTGAGTATTCTGCATGTGTTGGATGTTACGGATTTTGAACGATCCTTCATTGTCCAAACGTGTGCCTCTAATTCTTGCGTCGTTGCTGTCGTTCCACAAAAAAACGATGGAGTGCGATCGTTTAGCTTATGGTTCCAGAGCCATGTCCCACACGTAACTGAAGTACTCTGTGTGAGTGGGAGGTCTTCTTGGTTTTGGCCTTCCAAAAGTTCAAGTTCCACTTGGAGCTTTGCCATTTGTGCTCGGAACAGACCGTCAGGCTTTGATTTGGGTGGTCGCGAGATCCAGGAAGGCAGGACCAATCGCGAGGTGGGTTCGAGGTGGGCTGTGTATGTTTCCACCTTTCGTTTCCTTGTCAGGCACATCCAGGGAGCAAATAATCTGGTAACAGATTCACTTAGCCGTATGTTCCAGGTGCATACAACGGAATAACAGCTGTAACATGATTCACTGGTCTCCAAATGGGTTTCAATCGTGTTTTCTGAGGTACATGAGCTCTTTGGGAAGTTGCTGGACAAATTAGAGGCAGGAACCATAGAATTGGGGGATGAGACAAAATCCTGATACTGGGAAAGTTGTCAGGTAATGAACTGAGAAAAGAAGTATATGTTTTAAGACTAAGAGCGTTTACCGTGATTTATTTTCAAAGAATATTCTTAATAATTTATTTTATTTACTAGCGATTCATCAAGAACATTAGCGCCCGTATCTCGTGGTCGTGCGGTAGCGTTCTCACTTCCCACGCCACGGGTTCCCGCGTTTTTATTCCCGGCTGGGTCAGGGATTTTCTCTGCCCCGTGATGGCTGGGTGTTTTGTGCTCTCCTTAGGTTAGTTAGGTTTAAGTAGTTCTAAGTTCTAGGGGACTGATGACCATAGATGTTAAGTCCCATAGTGCTTAGAGCCATTTGAACCAAGAACATTAACTCATTTAATCGCACTACGTAAGCATAGAAGTAGATGCCAGGCAGTAACTGAGGAAATCATAACCAAATTCCTTTTAAGAAATATCGATTTTTATTCACTTTAATTGTGCCTAAAAGCATTTTGTTTAAAGAAACAGATTTAAAATTATGATCAGGAAGCACCCTATAAATATCAAAGTTACAATATATTCCGAGGCACAATGAAACAAATTTTGACTATATGAGCTCTCGTGCAGAGAACCTTGCAGCTCCCTTTTGACACGGCCGTAGTTACTACCGCTCACAACAGTCTCTGAAAGACTACACTGGTGCAAATCTGCAACACACCAGATAACTTTAAACTAAGAGTTTTAACAATTTACAGACGCACACAAACTATGCACCCACCGTAGGAAAGATGGAAATGGTACAAAACACTAACAACTAAAATATTAACCTTGCAACCGAAAGTGCAACTCGATTTTAACTTGTAAGGTGAAAGGGTGGCGACTTTATATACTAAAATGATCATTTAAATAAGAGCCCATGACATGCAATCTTATATAAAATTCGACAAGTTTGGTCATACCATAGTTAAGATGCTCTACAGTACACAGATACCACCTCTTAAGATCACAGGCAATAATATCAAACTTTCCAAAGATCGAAACACATTTCAGATATTAGACCGTTACACTCCAACCAATAAACTTGTTAACACACCATATCCGACAAACATGACAGAGGTAGTTGCTAACGCACGGTAGATTGATAGGGAGAGTCCCACCCCCAAATCAAATGACTGGTGAATTCACCAATAAAACATGTAGAATGTAGCAAGAGTAAATCAAACAACATGTCACCAATCACTTAACTTTTAATAAATTGCGATTTCTGGAGAAGACCTGGCGCAGCACCCCAAAATCGCTCACCCGAACCGTCCGCTGCCAGTCGCTTCAACGGACGCAGGAAGGCGCGCCGATCTCCCGTCTCACGGCGTCGCAGCTCTCGCCGACCAGACTCATGTCGTGGGTTGACTGCTGTTGCTCTCGTGTTGACCGCGAGGTCACTACACCGCGCTATACGCCGGGCCCACTAGGCTCACGTTGCGACCTCACATGCGCCGACGCTCCAGACCGACAAGTCGTCTTGTGTCTCAGTGTGCGACCGACCAACCGATCATTCCAACCGCCAATGACCATTGCCTGAGCAAACTCGAGCAGAATGGCGGCGTAACGCGCAGACTCAGATGCAGCAAATACGCCCAGACCGGACGACCACTCGCTGAGTTCTCTTACTGCCTAAGAAATCCGGACGAGAGACTGACCCAGAATGACCGAATGGCGAGCTCATAGCGCCCCTTAAATTCACGTGAACAGCCAACATTTCCCCTTTCCCACCAGAGGGAGACACCAAAGCTGCGATTGCCACAGCGGCGCCACCGCCACCTGAAACGGAGGGCGACTGTTTCACGTTACGTGCTGCAGCGCGCTCTTCAAAACAGCAAATTTTACCACGGCTCAGAGCGACAGATCTTTTAAGATCTGTTTACCAGAGTAACTAGTGTTGGCCAATTTTAAGTATTTTGACAACTCCCTTATTGCCGGTCATTTGGAAGTGAATAAAACGGTTATGAAAGCTAAACATTATCTGTCTGGTCCACAACGAATAAAGATGTACGTAAATTAGTGGGTAAATGTGAAGATTTCAAATGCGTCAAGCCTAAAAATAGTTCTACAGAAGGCTTACTTCAGTCCACGCGAGGAAGTGATCCCATGGACAAAATGTTCATTGATTATGTCGCACCAGTCACACGGCAAAGGGATGGGAACCGTTATGGTATTGTAGTGGTGGAATCCATGTTTATTTTTTGGGTCATCAGGTTTTTCACTGGTTTAGTGCGGCCCGCAACGAATTCCACTCCTGTGCTAACCTCTTCATCTCAGAGTAGTATATCCAGCCTAAGTCTTCCGTTATTTGCTGGATGTATTCTAATCTCTGTCTTCCCCTACAGCTCCCTCTAGTACTATGGAAGCATTTCTTTGATATCTTAACAGATGCCCTATCATCCCGTCTCTTCCCCTTATCAATTTTTTCCACGTATTTTGTTCCTCACCGATTCTGCGTAGAACCTTCTCATTCCTTACCTCAGCAATTCATATAATTTTCAACATTCATCTGTACCACCACATCTCAGATCCTTCGATTCTATTTTGCTGTGATTTTCCGTAGTCCATGTATCAATGCCATCATCGGTTATTTTTCTGCCTAGATAGCAGAATTTCTTAGCTTCATCTACTTCGTGAGCATCAACGTTGATGTTATGTTTCTCGCTGTTATCATTTCTGCTACCTCTCATCGCTTTCGTCTTTCTTGGATATACTCTCTGTTCAGATCCTGTACTCAATAGATAGTTCATACCGTTTAGCATATCATGTAATCCTTCTTTACTTTCAATCAACATAGCAATGTCATAAACGAATCGTAATACAGAATTTTATCTCCACTCCTGAAGCTTTCCTTTATTTCCATCATTGCTTCTTCGATGTACAGATTGAACAGTAGGGCGGAAAGTCTACGTCCCTACCATACACCCTTTTTATTCCGGCCGCTTCGCTCTTAGTCACCGACTCTTATTATCCCCTCTGGGCTTTTGTACATATAAAATATTACCCGTCTCTCTCTATAGCTTACCCCTATTGTTCTCACAATTTCAAACAACCTGCACCATATTATATTGTCGAAGGCTTTCTCCAACTCGACAAATCCTAAGAACATGTCTTGGGTTTTCTTTATTCTTGCTTCCATTATCAACTGTAGTCTCAGAATTGCCTCACTGGTGGTTTTACCTTTTCTAAAGCTAAACTGATCGTCATCTAATACATCCCACAATTTTCTTTTCATTTCTTCTGTATATATAAGTCTTGTCACCAACTTGGGTGCGTGATCTGTAAAGCTGACTGTGCGATAATTCTGGTTCCTCTCTGCTCTTGCACTCTTCGAAGTTGTGTGGACTCTACTAAACACCCATCACTTACAGATACCCTTCAAAAACATGTCTGAGTTACGTAGGCTCGGATAGATATCTCAATTGCGATAGTCATGCGGAATTTTCGACGGTTTTCTGTGCCAGGCCTTTTGACAAGCATTTGGTGAGGCAACTGCAGATTGATAGGGAAGGCGGAAACAGCGGCTGAAGGCTCGCGCGCGGCCTATCGCCTTCCAGTCCTGACATATTGAACTTCATCAATCCGAGGGTGGTATTTTGGTCAAAGCAACGTTCTTGTATCGATCAAGTCTACATCCGTCGAGATAGAGTTTAACATGTTTTAACTGAACGCAATCTCTTTTCTTTTTAATTTGAGAAACTTGCAGCTTGGTATCTTTGCCCGTGACGATATTGTGTACCAAGGGGCTGAGAGCGTTGAGCATCTGGATGTTCTAGCTTGGACCCACAAAGCGAGAGACCAACTTAGAAAATTTGGCTGCTTCACCCCAGCCTTGGCCACAAAACTGGAAAAAAAACATGAACACCAACCCTCACCCTGCGTACATAGTGACCCTTATTATAGCACTGTGCCTACCTCCAATGTGTGAGCCCAGAATTCTTTCTCCTTGTTTTCCATTGCTGCTTTATGACCTCAGGTGTGCATTTGCCCGGCGAAAGGTCGTTCAAGGACCGTAAAGTAGATAGTGGAGAATTCAGAGGGTATCTCCACGTCAAGCAGAGGGGTGTTGCCTTACGAATCTCGTGAAGACCCGTATCAAAGGCTGAGTTGAACCTCGGAATAGAAAAAGTCCACTAGTGCTGACATTATGTGTCATACATGATCAGTGCAGTTTTTAAATTACTGTTCATTGTTTCGGCTGTAGAACGCCGAGGGCAGTACGGTAGGGTGATGAACAGAAACGCTTAAATTGACTGGACAGAAAGGCTCAGTACTGTCACCAACCACTGTCTGAAGGAGGGCAAAAAGTGGAGAATAGTCTAGAGAACTGGCATATGGTGAAGGACGTAGTCATTCGTCTGCACTGAACCAACTTTATACACCAGGTAATAGCGTCCCTGTAGTCTAGGTGTATCGCGCTTGTGTAATATACGAAACGTACACGGCTCCCTGTGTAAAACCCGCAACGGGTTAAATTTTGATTAATAATAAATATTGGCGGCCGAAGACTTTCGGGGAAAGAAGTCCCACTCATTATGCCAACGGCCTTGTTGAAGAGGGCAGGGGAGTGGACAGAGGTTTATAACCCCAATTGTCCTTGGGGTGGGAAATACCCCTAAAGGAGGAAGAATCAGCAGTGACCAACGGCATGTGGATGCGAAAGGCAATGCAAACCATTGCATCAGATCATGTAACGCTTATCCAGAGGACATTTGGCCTGTAACTGAACAAGTGTCTTGATGATCTCTTCGTTGGAAAAAGATTTGGGAACAGTCCCCC
Organism: Schistocerca gregaria; assembly: GCF_023897955.1. NCBI lineage: Eukaryota > Metazoa > Arthropoda > Insecta > Orthoptera > Acrididae > Schistocerca > Schistocerca gregaria. Next base: position 408,440,067 of record NC_064925.1, read on the forward strand.
TCTCCGATCTCCAGGAGGGGGCTGCCAGCACTAGGTGACCATGAGGAAAAGATTGAATACTCAGATAAGGGATAAAGTTTTCGAGTCATGGCGTGGAATGTCAGAAGCTTGTTCATAGTAGGGAACAGAGAAATGCAAAGGCTGAATCTACACACTGTTAGGGTCATTGTTGTGTTCTGGAAAGAAGTCACGCATTTATGGTCATATGAGTGTAGGGTAGTATCAAGAACAGCAAAAAATGGTTTAAAGGGAGAAGGATTCGCTATAAATAGGAAGGTAGGGCAGATAGACTGTTACTGTGATATAATACTTCCTATCACAATCGACAGCAAACCAACACCGACAACGATTGTTCGGATATACATGACAACGTCGCATACTGGAGATGAAGAGATAGAGAAAGTGTATGATGATATTCAAAGTATAATACAGTACATAAATGGAGATGAAAATCTAATAGTCATGCGGGACTGCAATGCAGTTGTAGGGGGAGGAGTAGAAGAAAAGGGTACAGAAGAATATGAGCCTTGGTCAAGAATGAGAAAGGAGAAAGGTTAATGGAGTTCTGGAACAAATTTCGGGTAGTAGTTATCGAATACTCTGTTCAATAATCAAAAGAGAAACTTATTGTGTTACAAAAAACTATTATGACAAATTTATATTTCTTTCACTTTTCAATGAATACATCATATTCATTATAGCTGTCCTTCTGTTGCAGCTAAGCGGGCAATCTCTGTACGTTACGGAGTTCCCCAGCAACAACCATTCACTTCACTCCGTCATACTGTAACCCCATCTATTCTCATATATCTAATTACAGTATTGAATATCCAGAACATAATCCTAGGGATTTAGATTAATTCACTCCACAGACACTTTTAGTGCTCATAAGAGCGCTTTTTGCCTCAAAACGTTTATTATTTACACAGTTTCGCATCCCTCTACTTCTAGAGCTTCATCGAGATACTTGACATTCCAGTATACGATGTATGTAACGGATTTGATCCCTCATAAATGGTGCTACATCAGTTTTCTTGGACCTGACACCTAGATCCTGTTTTTTGCACCAGTTTTCCGAAGTGTGTTGAAAACTTTCTGCTGTTGCGACTTGGAAAACTTTGTCGCGGAATTTGTAAATTTTCACAATTTTATTAGTACCGCGTCCAGGTGGTTAAGGCCAGCCCAGCCGATGCGGCAATTAAGTAAGGCACTGGGCGGTATTGTTGACATTATGAAAAAACAGTGCAGGCAGAGGGGCATTTGCGACACCGAACAACGGCCGAGCGCATGAAACGAATTGTGAACAAGAGTGAAGTAATATTTTATTACATTTGATTACTCGAGAACGTACGTAATACCAAAAAGCCTCACACATTACATATTTAAATGGGTCTAGCAACCATTTATCACTAGAGAACGAGCTACGAAAAGCTAACGGGAAAAGTAATATGAAAAACAACTTGTCATCCACCTACAGGTGTACATCTGAAGCATAGCAGTAAGGGTACAAATAATCGAACTGCACTGAGTTGCAAAGGATGCAGACCTGATCTGTGCAAGGACGTTGTTACGACCAAATTACCCACCCTCGTACTGATCAGGTCTCCACCCTCCGAGATAAAGTTTAACATGTCATGGTCGATCGGAGGTAGGCCATCCTTAGAGAGTTTGGACTTTGTATTACAGTAAGCTCACAGGCTATGGGACACAGCATCTCTAAGGAAACGGTGAAATGGAGAATTTCCCTTACGACCATTTCACGAGTGTACCGAGAATATTAGGAATCCGGTAAAATATTAATGCAAAGCTTTACGTCTCGCCTTGTCAGTCAACAGTTGGAGTGACAGTTGGGACCCCTGGTAAGTCTAGATACAAGTCTGACAGATGACACGTACGTAAGCATCCTGTCTGATAACATGCATCCCTCCATGTCCATTGTGAATCCCGACAAACTTGGGCAATTGCAGCAGGACAATGTGACACCCCAAACGTCCAGAATTGCTACAGAGTAGCTACAGGAATACTCTTCTGAGTTTAAACACATACGCTGGCACCAACCACCTCAGACACGAACATTTTTGAGCATACTTGGGACGCCTTGCAACGTGCTGTTCAGAAGAGATCTCCATCCCCTCTTACTGTTATTGATTTTTGGGAAGCCTTGCAGGATTCATGGTGTCAGCTCCCTCCAGCGCTACTTCAGACATTAGTCGAGGCCATGTCGCGTCATGTTGCGGCAGTTCAGAGTGCTCCAAAGGGGCCTGCAGGATATTAAGCAGGTGTACCAGTTTCTTTTGCCCTTCAGTGTATAGGAAAGAAAAACCTCGGCCGGTTCACACCGGTCGCACATTACCTGTGTAATCCAGTCATCTATTTCCAGGGATGTCGGCTGAACAGGACGTGACACGTTGTCAAAAGAAAATACCAAAGTATTGTTCCTGAGATTTGTAGCTAGGCTTAATACAGGGACGAAATTTCGGTTAAACACCCAAAATTCCAATTAACATCAGCACGACCAGAAGGAGCAATCAGATTACAAGGAATATGAGAAAACGCGGAGATGAACTGACGGATAACACTCAACGAAGCTCAAGTACAGCGATGTAAACACGGAATTGCAGAGCAGCAAAGAAAACAGCGTCCACTCGCTATCGCAGCTGAAAGTGAACTACCACTATACCACGAGCTGCGGACAACCTCTTTGCTAACTGATATGTGCTGTATGGGACTGGCTCTTAAGCCACACTAGCAGATTACTTTTACTCTCACAGAGTTAGATATGAAATTTGTCTTGTACACTCTCATTCACGCGTTTCATTCATCAGGTTAGATGAGGAAAGGTTGTATATACCTACATACTGCACATAGACGTATTGAATATGCGTAATCGTGCTCGGACAGTTACCAAACGTTAGTAAAATGTGAAGTGAAATAAAGATAACATACCTTGTAGTCACTAAAGACGCATTTAGCTGCTCAGCCTTTTTTATTTAGTTTACAGTTTGCGCCCAAATTTCAGGTGCCAGATGTACGTACAATAAGTTAAATGTTAAGTAAAATGACGAAGAGGCTCATGTGGAGACCCTACAATTTGATATGTTTAATGCATGTAGATAAAAACAGTAATGGTCTTAGCCCACTGCTAAACCCACGGAAACTGAATTCATTGTGCTGTTTCACCCCCTGTGGTTCTAGTAAATCAAACAAGTACCATTAAGAAGTGATAGAAGACTCTTCACTAGATCCTTATTACAGGCGATTTCCTCAGGCTCTATCGAGTCGAATGTTGTGTGACTTTTGCCCGCTAAAGCTTATATGTGGTGCAGTTTCATCCTCCTCACCACTTAGTCCAGTCTTAGAGTGCCTTTCCTTCCGTACCCATCGTGTGTTGATGTTTTATGAAGTTCCCCGGCCAGTCATGAGTTCTACCACGAGTTTCATCTGTTTCCTGTTCAAGTTCGACATTATAGAACTTCTCTTGAAATATGGATTCGGCAATATTGTTATGCCATATTTCTGATTTTGAGTCTTAGATCAATATTCTACGCACCCCCTTCTGATTCAACTATGTAGTTTTGATTGTACCATCGCCTTAGGTTATGACAGGTTCCGGTCCAATAAATCGAAACATCGCGACTGTCCTGGTCTTTCTATTAGCTTGTTCATTGCCATCAGCTCCTGAGTGACCAGGGACCCCAGTAATTTTCCCCTGTTCTTTCCCCTAGTCTCCGAAGGGCTTCATTGCTTTCTGCGATGATCTTTGATATCGTTCCAGGGGCTGATAGATATTTCACAGCTGGTTAGCAGTCTGAATACATGAGTACCATTCCCACTGTATTTCCGTTTCTGCGTGAAACTTAGCCCTACTTTAATTTCCACTCTTAAAAAAATACTTGTTACCAAGACTATTTCTTTACAAACTGTTATCCACCTTGAGCTCGTATGCTAACTTTTAACAAACTATAACGTAATTTGATCTGCCAAAATTTCCACTTACCGCACGTCTTGTGACAACACTTTTGCAGATTTCTCCAAAGTACAACAGCCAACGGCAAGCAGACAGCAGCTGAGGTAGATTCCTGTTTCAAAATGAAATTATCAAATTATATTCAAACTGTTTCCTACCTCTTGGCGCAATGTGAACAACGTACAAAAGAGTACAAAATTTACAGAGAATTCTTATAAAAATGAAATAACTTAATCAGTGGAAATTTCAATTCATGGTCAGGGCATTGGGGTGGTCTTTCTCTCAGCTCTGGGCAAATGCACGTCTTTCATTTCTACAAATTAGGTGCGCAGTGCTGCAGTCGCATCTGAGACTCCTTCACTTTTAAAACAAAAAAATCGTATCCAAAATTTATATTCCTTTCAATTTTCATCATATACGCCATACTCATCTTTGTTGTCCTTTACATTGCATCTTTCTTCATCTAAAATATACAATCACAAGTCAACACAGTGATGTACTGTTTCTACAGGCTCAATCAATACACTATTTTCCCAACCAATTTCAATAACAAGTGACAAACAGTTATCTTTAAAGGTAAAGATAAGGGAAAGGATTAATTCGCCCCAACGCTTCTCTTTAGATTTTGCATTTATTGTCACGCCCTTCAGTGTAAACAACAGAACAAGCAAAGTAACAATGAGAGAATATTTGAACTCGTAATATTTGCTATGTAACTTAAGAATTATTGAATAAGCAATAGGAATGTAAGATTATTGCTATCTAACAAACATGTTTTTAAGACCATAAACGATAAAGATCAATGGTTAAGAAAGTCCAATAAACTTGAGCAAGGATGACTTTTTCAGTCTGTAAATGAAGTCAGTAGGTGACATAGGGGATAATAGGACTTACATTAAATGTTAAACCATTAAGTATGATCACTCATTAAGAATTATAAACACAAATTAAAGAGATCCATTTAAAGCAATTAACATCAATAGCAAATAACTAAGTCACGACTCATCAAATGTATGAAAATCAAATCTATCAGTTCTATAACGCTGTTGGATTGTGGAATACGCCGGATTACCGACACAGAAGGCTAAATTTTACCAAACATCAATTTCTCGAAAGCTAGAACCATGTTGATAGTGTAAAATACTTAGGTTATCCAGAAATACTATAATTCGCCTTTTTTGGGCAAAACGGTGGAGTAGATAAATAACCTCTTATTTCATGCTCCTAGAACATTGAGCGGCAATAGACACTAGGGCAACTCTTATCCAGTGTGGCTCGGGAAAGAGGATGGCTCCACCAGGAGGAGGAAACATTTGCCCGAACTGGAAAGAGGACTCGTCCTACACGAGCCACTAGGTTGGACGAAGACCAGATGGCGAATTTTAATCATTAATCAAAGCTTGCTGGCCAGAGGACGAAAATTACAGAGGCAAAGGTATCTTTATTTGTGCTCACAAGAACTGGTAACTTCTACAAATGAGATTCCAGCAGAACTACCGCCGCAGTATCAATACGGGACTTCGGAGCTAAGGAGAGCAAGTCACAACGGTCTCCACCCAATAGGCGAACATTTCAGACAGATCGAGCAACCGACATCAGTCGTGGCTAGGCGGATTACCAAATAGAAACTCTGGCACTACCATAAATGTAATTACATAGAGTACTTAAATGCCACGGGGAAAAAAATCCTTAACACAAGAATATACACACAATAACAACGACTAAAGTTAAATATATCTACGTACTAAAACACAACAAATAATGGCGAACATTAACATAATCTTGCAATTCAGATATCCATAAAATTAATTGGCTACAATCCTCTCTGTCTCTCCGGCGGACAATACACGGTTATTTAATATCTTACAACGTGCTTATTCAAACAGAGACCTACGCCGTCCATGGTAAAATAACAGCTTGCAGAAGGTCCACAGCCAAAAATATTTCCCTTTTTTTGTTTCTTTTCTACGCGCGCTTTAAGTCAGCATGGCGTTCAAATACACGAAAATGCACGGGGCAGTAACACTCACGCAACGCAATTTCCGATCACAAACTCAAAGCACAGAAACGTTCCACACAGTTATTAATAGCTCCCACAACACCAGGAGTTTGGCCCCACCAGACGACGACCGTTGCACTGACTAGATGAAAAATGTTACTTGCAGTGACGACACAACTTTCTGGAGGTTATTAGCAGTCGCAGACGGACTTCATAGCTTCCCCAGCCCATGAACGGAAACCCAACGTTGTCCACAGATTTACAGCCTCTTGTGTCCACACAGCCCTGGTTTTTGGGCTCATCCAGACTTAACCTAGAGGGACCTAGAGGGACCGAGCGTCCGGCTACAGAACGGTCGTCCAAGGCTGAACACTCATCTCAACTGCGTCTTCCGCCCTCGGCACGGCACACCGCGGCTCCTCCCAGAGGGCGCGCTAGCAGCGCCCTCGCGGAGGCTCCGCAACGTCCTCTACGAGAAACTCCACACAGGAGTAAACCAAGGGAAAAACAGGAACCGTGCCGAATGACACGGTTCACACAGCACTACGAAATACGTCCCTCACCTACCCTACTTAAAATAATGTAGCAGCGCGCGCAGAGGCAAATACTTTGCCACGACAAGACCAAACATTGTTTAACGTAAATTGCTCTCTCTCTAAAGTGCGTATACAAAAATGAAAACGACATGACCACCTTACAAAAATAGGTGCTACGATCTTTGTAGCACCAACGGAAATGCTCCTCCTTGTAAACCCAGAAAACGGGGAATTTCGCCTCTGGCTATCTTCCCTCGAGATACTGCTCTCTTTGTTCTACGCTGTGCCCCATAAGTTCTGGCCTCAGAAGGTTTATCTGTTTTCGACCTTCTACCAGACCAGATTATGTCTCCTGCAAGGTATTGTTGTTCATTCTTCGACTGCTCCGTTCTTGCAGTTGTTAGACCGAAACGTTTATGAAATAGCAAAATGTTATTGTATTGTAAGTCGGCATTTCATAGACAATTCCTATATTTATCACACTCGTTATACTGATTCGAATTTCTCCTTATGCTAAAGGAATCAATTTATTTCTAGTTTTTTAACTGTATGTCCCTGCAGCTGCCTCCATTGTAATCAAAAGATGCAATGATGGCATGTCCAGCATGGTCTCCATACCAGCTAGTGGGTGTGCTGCTGATTCCTCCTTTTACTGATAACCAGTCCAATGTCTGTACATTACTAAGCTTCCTAACAACCACCCTCTACTTTATTCCTCCAGACTGTAGCCCCATCAGTTAGAAGCTAGTTTTTACCACTTGCCATTTTAGTGCTGCAAAGAGTGCATTTTGCCCACAAATGTTGATTCTTTACGTGAGGGACCCATGATTGTTTCGCATCCCTCTACTCGTAAAGTTCCATCATTAACCTTGACTTTCAAGTATACGATCTGTGTGATGAATTTTCTTCTTCATAAATGGTGCTACATCAGTTTTCTTGGTTCCGATACTTACATTCTCTTTTCTGCCCCATTTTTTTCAAAATGTGTAGTACACTTTGTGCTGTTGCGCTTCTTAAATTTTAGTCTTGGGATATGTGAACTGTTAGAATTTTATTCCTACCGCCTGCAGGCAGTAGAGGCCTGCCCAGTCTATGTGATAACTAAGTAAGGCACTGGACGGTATTATTACCACTATGATAAAACAGTCCAGGCAGAGGGGCGTTTACGCCACCTGTCAACGGCCGAGTGCATGGAACAGTGTGACCAAGAGTGAAGTAATATTTTATTACTCAGGAACGTACGTGCTACCAAGAAACTCATACTTCGCAAATTTAACTGGGTATAGCAACCCGTGCTCAGTAGAGAACGAGCTAGAAAAAGCTAAAGGAAGAAGTAATATAAAGAAAACCTACTCATCACGCTCCGATAAGTCTACATCAGAAGCATAGCTATAAGCTTGTAAATAATCGAACTTCGTTGCTCAAAGCATTGAGTAGCGCCACCGTTCTGCCTGAGTTTGAACCAAACAGAATGATGTGCTTTCGAATTTCAGAGTAACCACAATACACGCTTCTTGATGAAGATCTGCTGACTACCTGCCCAGTGACTGACTCATACCATCGTTCTTCACTTCTCGTGGGCAACTGAGCATCACGGTAGCTGCCACTCATGACTCAGTTCAACAGACGTCACCAACGGGAATGGGCGTCGACGTATTACTCGATCGGCCGTGTTTTCAAGCACAAAGCGCGTCCGTGAAGACAGCTGGAATGCAGTATAAGGCTGCTTTCATAAAGATCTGTCAATACTACAATCTTTCGAGTATACGACCCCGCGGTAATCTTCCCTCTCCCTCACCATCTCATCCATCATGAGGGGCAGAGGTCAGGAATAGGCGGTGGTGGTGGTTACGGTTTAACGTCCCGTCGACAGCGAGGTCATTAGAGACGGAGCGCGAGCTGGGGTTAGGGAAGGATGGGAAAGGAAATCCGCCGTGCCCTTTCAAAGGAACCATCCCGGCATTTGCCGGAAACGATTTAGGGAATTTCACGGAAAACCTAAATCAGGTTGGCTGGAAAGGGGTTTGAACAGTTGTCCTACCGAATGCGTGTCCAGTGTGCTAACCACTGCGCCACCTCGCTAGGTAGGAATAGGCCCAACTGTTACAGTTGGTGTCATGAATTAGTCGTTCCACTTCACGACGCGGGTTGTCTGGGGAAATGTTCTTCCAGCATACAAAAAGTAGAGTTAGACGATAGAGCTGATTGTTCGGTAACACTGAAGCCCAAAGAACGTTTCTTGGAGTCGGGCAGTAAGACTGGGTAATTTAGTAAATTACATCCGAGCAGTGGTACTGGTCGTATCTCCATTTCACTACCATTGGCTCATTACAATGTGGTGCGTTGAACCACACGTTGTTTATGTTTGATTCAGTATTTTTTCTCAGTTAACAGACTCACAACGTCGAGTACTGGGTGGAATATGATAAGGTTACGTTTGCGAATTCATGTGAATCCCTGAACTTATCATTGTTTGCTTTGCAATTTTGCAGGGCACGAATTGCCATGCACTACGGCTGTAGCAGGCACATTTTTTACGTGTACACGTGTTGACCATTTGGCTCTCCATACTGCAGACTATAGATGGGTGACGACACATGAGAAAAGGTAACTTTTAAGGTTTTTCTTCAGTAGTGAGTTACTTGTGTTTCTGGTGCTGGTAGTGGTGAAATCTTCGAGGTTCAGTCACAGCCTGTCGGGGGAAAATAGGCAGAGTTGGAGGTAGATTCTTCTCCTTTTGACCCAGCAGTAACCGCACTTATCAGTCCCTTTCCCAATAGAACAGGCGACTCCAAGAATTTTAGTCTGATGGTCACATCGGATCTTCCACTAAATCCGAAAGACCAGAACCTAGTTAAATTTCACTCGTGTAATGAAGAGTTGGATGTTTCACATTGTTTTGTATGCAGAAGCGTGGCTCACTGAGTAATGTTAATGGATAATATAACGGTTTCAGTTAGCGTAAATAATTTTGGGAGAGGAGGAGTTAATCTGTCAAAAGGTATAAAGACACTACTAAAGATGAAAATGTCGATACGTTGAGTTTGGACAGGAGTCATAAGCAAACATTACGCAAGAAGCTGTGTCACTTGTAGGCCAGTGATGGCACAAATATGGAAAGTGTATTATTGAAATTGATCAACTTGTTTTGTAGAGATGGGTTGTTACCAGCTACTCTAGTAACTCAGCACTGTATAAAATTGGGTTTTTACACCAATTTACAGCAAACAGTTCGTACAGCGAGACATTTACAGACATTAATAGAGAAGTTCATGGAACAGAAACTACCAGATTGGATCAAGAATGAAGTAGCAGTCTCTGAAGTACACATGTCGTAATCATCCCTAAGAAATCATTGGATGGAACCAAGGAATACATGTTTTTTCTGAGATAGTAGATGATTATCCAATCGCTAATTTTACTGAAATTTTGGATAAGTGTTGAGTGCCGTTATTTTACTGCATGTCACTCAAAAGTTGTCATCAGTTGGAAGTAGCACTTGAGCATAGGCAAAAGACAGTGTTTACCGCATCATGCGGACATTATCAATAGAAGCGAATGTCATTCGGTTTGGAAATCGCTCCTGCTACTTTTCAGAGGTTATTGGACGGAGTTTTAAGAGGGTTCAATCCTAAGGACCGACATGATCTATTTGATTGACTTAATAGTGTATTCTTCGGTTAAACCAGAACATGTGAGACGGAGGATGCTTTTAGTAGGTTAAGTCTGCACATCTGACAAGCAGATGTAGTCGTTTGTCGATTTGAGCTATCGTTAATTCATAAGGGATTTCTTGAATACAACTGAACATATGAACAAATTAGTTAGTAAGTTAGATTTGTGTTCCATAGATAATTCTATACAACAAATAGTAATGATGTGTAATCAGTCATTTCACATACACATCGCCAAATAATTTGTAAAAATGGCTACATGCTAATCATTTATAACTGTAAAATTTACAGATTTAAACTAGTAACTCCTGTCCACCAACTTTTACCCATTAAATAGAAATTCTGTCTGTGGGAATGCTCAGAATGCTCAACTCCATAAACAGATGACTGTAAGATGATCATGGGTGACCGCCACATGTCATTCATACAGTAGGTTTTTGAACAATGAAGTGTTTCTTTTTTAAATATGAATTTCCCCAGAACCTTATCCCATTTGACGTCACTCCATAAACAGATGACTGTAAGATGATCATGGGTGACCGCCACATGTCATTCATACAGTAGGTTTTTGAACAATGAAGTGTTTCTTTTTTAAATATGAATTTCCCCAGAACCTTATCCCATTTGACGTCACTGAATGAAAATATGGGGTATATAGCATGTTACTAATTTGTCTCTCCCCGAGATTTGCAATGTTTCTAATTCCGAAAGTGTCTGAACTATGTTGTTTTAGGAGTTCCAAAATGCACTTATTCCAGTGTAAATGCTCGTCAATATAGACACATGACAATTTTGAAGTTTCACCCTATTCGCTATTTCCTTACTACTTGTTACCTTAACACTGATGTAATACACACAGATATGAAGAACTGAATTTATTGTGCCTTTTTAAAATTGAGTGTGAGATCATTCGCAGATAACCAATGCTACTTCTAGAAACATCGTTTATCATTTCTTCTGTTTCTTGCGTATGCTTGGACTGGTTACACAACTAGTGTTATGTGCAAAAAGAATTATTTCTGCTTGTGGCGTATCAGACCACAGATCGGTTACATATATATAGGGAACAATAATAGGCCTAATACTGAACCTTGGGGAATCATGTCCTTGGATTATACTGGTAGACTTATTTAGTACAACTTTTCATATTGATTTGGTTACATATGACATTATCGATTAATTTTCTGTGTCTCCAGTCTCATAAATCTGCAATTTATCTAGGACTGTACTGTGATTCACACTGTCAAACGCCTCAGACAGGTCGAAGAAAATACCAAATGGTGCTGTTTATCATTTAATGCTTCTAAAATTTGGGGAGTTAACATGTAAACGGCGTTCTCAGTAGAGTAACTCCACTGAAAGCCATACTGTGATTTGCTCAGGATATGATTATTGCTAAGGTGAGATATTATTTCACAACAAATCACCTAATGTAAGCAGCGAAACAGGTCGGTACCTACTGACATCTCTCTTATCATATTTCTTAAAGAGGAGTTTAAGAACGCGATATTTCAGTCTCTCTGGAAAAATGTCTTGAGTTAGTGTCGCATTGCATATTTCAGATAAGGCCGAACTTATTATAGGGAAAAAATCGTTATTACTCTATCGGGAACACCATCAAAACCAGATAAGATTTATGTTTTAGAGAATGTATAATTTTCTTAATAGGTAATTCACAAAGAGTGTAATGTTTCAGTGGACGCAGGAGTATCAGGTATCAATGGAGCAATTGGAGGAACCAATGATCTCCGATGTAGTATTGCTATTCCAGATTTGGCAAAGAGTTCATTCTGTCTTATGATTCCTCAAATAAGGCAGTCGGCTGTACTTTGGGTCGGATGCTTTATGGATAGGGGCACCTAGTAGTTTATGAACCGTGATGGTTTAATAAGGCGTAAAGTAACGGCTCAACAAATGAAAAGGAAATGTTAAAAGTCATATGTGATATTACACATTTCTGATGTTTTGTGAATGGTAGAAAATTTAAAGTTGTGACGGATCATGCGTCATTGAACTGATTGTTTAGTCTAAATGATCCCTCTCCTCGTTTGCCACGTTGGGCCCTCAAGCTAATACGTTTAATTACGAGGTTGTCGGGCATAAGACACACAAATGATGTTACATTAAGTCGCAAAACAGCCTTGTTTAGTGTATTGGGCAAGAGTTTATTGGAACAGCAGGGTGCATAGGCAGACGATAACGATTATCAAGCCGTTAAGTCACAGCCACACGCTATAATACTTGAAGATTTGTTGTACAGACCTCCGAAATAGGGGCCACGTATCGTGGTCCCGAGAGTTCTTCAAAAGGAACTGATACAAGAGGCTCATGACCAGCTGTTATCAGTTATTGATTGCCGACGAGCAACAGACAGGCTAATTACGGAATGGTTTTGGTGGAGGAATGGGAAGCGTGTAAAAGAATGTCTACGATGCCCTGAGGGAGAGGATATTTTGCACTAGAGAATCCCTTCGCTGAGGTCAACAGAGGTGTCGAAGCCATTTTAAATGCTTGAGCTCGACATTTACTATCCACAGTACACCTGTACGCATGTGCTTACGGCTATAGACCTTTTTTGCGGGTTATAGTAATGATATCAATTCCAGATCAACAGCCCAGTACAGTGGCACTAGTATTATATTGGATATTGGAGATTTTAGTCCCCAATAACTTAATTGCCGATCAGAGAACGAGCTTAGTTTTGGAACCTACGGAGCAGATGTGTCATGTATTGCGTATTCGGAAGTTACGAAAGAGCCAGTTCCACCCGCAAACCAAAAGTTGAATGGAGCACCACCGTAAGACCATTTTCAAAATGCAAAGCCTTAATGATGAATGGGATATCTATTTTCTATATATAGTTTGCACGTGCAACTCGAAGGTCCACATGGTAACAGTCATGTCTCTACCTGAGCCAGTATACGGGCCGAAAATGCCGTCCCACTTTGACACTTTAAGTCCTAAATTAGGCGCCAACAGCGAACCAGTGAAGACGTTTGTGAGAAGAAATCGGGAGGTGTGGAGAAACGTACAAAAGGCAAACACGAAGGTCATGAACCGCCGAATAGGCTAATGGGCAGACTACCACAGTACCGTGTAAGGCAGTGGGTATTGGTCGGTAATCCCAGGACGCCAGAAGGAAAGACGAAGAAAATCTTGATCAAATATCACAGACCATATCTGGTCGTGGGGATGAACACGCCGGTTAACGGAAAGGTACAAGTTCCTACCAAAATGTATGTCGTGCACGTCAGGTTGGTGAAACTATTTGAGAGTATTTTGGATGCTGTGCCACAGTTACCTGTGTCCTTGGCGGAATAGTCTGGAGAAGGCAGAATGTAGGAACCTCGTCCGTTAGACAATTCGAGGCACTAGGATGCCTAATACCTTGAGGTCACGTAATTAATAATGTTGTTGGATTATTTAGTGTGGTATGTTAGTGTTAAATTTATACTTGATATTTCTCTTATGTATACTTTTTGCATTGTCTTGTGTTCGGGTGGATTTAGTGTTTTCGTATCATTGCAAGATATATTTTTCTTTCATTACTATACTATTATTGTCAGGTTGTTGTTACTATTGTTTCTTCTTTCTGCTTGCCGTTAGTTCCTGTCTTTGGTAGGAGAGCGATGATAGACTGTTTCTTTCCTCAGGTGACGATTTTGTGATGTCATCCTGAATGATGGAATGGTCCTGGGTTTGTCATACATTATCGGGAGTGGAGGAGAACGCTTGGTTGTCGGTCAACAACTGGTATGATTTGTGTTGTTCTCTAGGCAATCGGATGTCTTCCTTATAAGGCATCAGCGGATATTGAAATGAGGAATGAAATTCGTAGATTGAAAGATTTTCTTTCGGAATTGTTTAAAGAGATACAGAGAAGTTACGGTTAGTTTGGGACATACAAGGGAGCTGTGTTAGTCACAGTTTATCTACGGTAAATTATGAGCATAGTTATCACAGCTGGTAGATATTGTATCACTGACTATAGTTAAGAGGAAAAGAGGTTGGTTAATTGGGGGAGATTTCCCTCTTCCGTTTACACTCACTGGTATGACACTGACGCGGAATAACTGTATTGGCCGGAAGGGCCATTAAGGGCATTACCCTTCGGGAATTTAGCTCACCTTAATTCCTTCGGGAATTTAGCTGACCTTAATGCCACCCTCAATCCTGAACTTACGCGTTCGTTAGACAAATTTATGGAATGACAGGAGGTGAAAATTTTAATGGAGGTGATTTACAAAATCGTAAGCACGAGGTTATATCGATAATTATTTCATCTACCAGTTGTGCCTGCTCCTACTAGGTTATTGTCTATTTTATTTCTGTAATAAATACAGAAGGGGACAGAGTTTACAGAACAACCGGCACACCAGTTTCCAGCCAAATGGTTAACCGACATAGGCCATGGAACAACTGACGGGAGTAGAATCTCTATACTAGGTAGCATAAACATTAGACTGAGGACTGTATTGTAGTTAAGTCCTAGAAATCGCACTTTGAGAGTATGTATATAAAGGAGAAGCTCACATTGGTCATCTCAGGGCTGCAGCTGGGTGTTGCCATCAGCACAGCACAGAATTCTTTTGGTTAACGCTAATTTTAATTAAAAATTCGTCTTGGAAGACCCGGGAGCTCTTTCGAAAGAAAGGAGGTGTGTAGCAGCCGGAAAAAAAGTTCGGTGCCCCAATTGTGAATATTTTAAACGTTTTATTTTAACAAGCGGCCAGTCTGTGGAGGCCAGCGCTGCCGATGTGCTAATCGAGTAAGCTTTTAGATTGCACTTTTGACATTACGCTAAAACTTTCTGGCCGAAAAGGCATCGCACACTAGACTTAGAGGAGTCACATAGAACCGTGAAAACCTCAAAACGTCGTGACCAACAGTAAAATGATGTAATATATCTACATCTACATCTACATGGATACTCTGCAAGTCACATACAAGTGCCTGGCACAGGGTTCATCGAACCACCTTTACAATTTCAATCTTGTATAGCGCGCGGAAAGAATGAACGCCTATATCTTTCCGTACGAGTTCTGCTTAAAGGCGTTGACAAACGTCAACAGGGACAGATGAAAATTTGTACCCCGACTGGGACTTCAACCCGAGATCTTCTGCTTCTACGGCAGATGCTCTATCTGTCTGAGCCACCGTGGACACGTAGGATAGGGCGAATGCAGTGATTTATCTTTGGAACGCCTCCCGAGAATCGCACATTTTCACATTATTTTACCGCATTTCATTCTTAGTGTCCCCACCCTTTATACTCAATATTCGTGGCGCGTTGCCGATTCCCGTAAAAGTTCGGGTATTGTTTTTGCATCCGCGCAGAGGAAGAAGATGGTCAAGTGGCCAGTGAGACTTAACTATATATATACTAAGATGCTGTAGATTCTTCCAAAATTTGTGATATTTCTCCTTCAGTATGTGACTGTCAATACAATTTCAATCACAGCTTTATCTAACACTGGACTAAGTTCCACTGAACAGGAAACAATAAAGAATCAAAGGGAAATGAATCAATGTTGAGATAATTGTTGATGTCAACGCTGAGAAATAGAATGTTCATGTGTTCTAATGTCACGTAATACTATTATTTCTGGAGTAAGTCTATCGTTTTGGGAGTCGCATCTGCTACCAAGCGGCAGAGACCTTATGACCAACTCCCTTAAACGTAAATTTTCCGATTAAGCTTAAACGAAAAAAAGTAAAACACTCGTAGAATCTGGAAGAAGACTGAATTAAAGAAAGTAAATATTTTCTTAGGAAATTTGAAAGTATAAAGTACCTGAATAGGTATCAATATTTTCAAAAGGTGGGCATTAAGTTCCGCTCCCCTCTGTCCACCTCCCTTGGTATCGCATGGGTTAATGATGTTACAGCTACTGCAGCACTGAGGGGTCAATCAGGCGAAGAAATACTTTGTGTGACTGAATTTGTGTTTAACATGAGAGGCCAGTTCGTATGTGGCATACCATGAGATCCAAAGTAAAGCACAGTCGTTTCAGCAGTTGGTTGCTGGATTACGCCAGTGTTACAAAAAGAAAATACCATAGGAATTTTTCGCGAGGAGCTCAATACTTTTAATTTGAACCGTGATAAGTCCATGGAAATATTTTCAGGCAGGATTTGAGAAGATAAGTTCCAAAAAAGCGGGAGCCAACAACGTGTTATCGCAGGAGGCTGCCGCTCTTAGGACTGTGGCGCAATTTGAGGAAATATATTTTGTCATGAAACAATAGGTAGCTCCCTGATTTGTCCCTTCTGAGGTGAGGTGCTACAGGTGTGGGCGCAAGGGCCATACACAGAAATAGTGGAGAATTGGTTCAAATGACTCTAACCACTATGGGACCTAACATCTGAGATCATCAGTCCCCTAGACATAGAACCACTTAAACCTAACTAACCTAAGGACATCACACACGTCCATGCCCGAGAGAGGATTCAAACCTGCGACCGTAGCAGCAGCGCGGTTCTGGACTGTAACCGCTATAACCGCACGGTCACAACGGCTGGCGAAATATTGGAAGCAATTAGAGGGTGGGAATGTAGGCTACCGAGTATCTGTATGATGGTAGAGGAAGAACAGGAAGCATCATTGTGGTAATCAGCCGCTGAAGAGAAACGGGAAAACTTTGACCATCGGAAGGCCGTCCTGATAGATCGTAACACTTCAAAAGTTAGTGCACAGGCGGAAAGATGCTTAGTGAGTGTAATGGGTGGTGTGGAACAGAGGATTCTTGTAGACACGAGTGCACACGTTATCAGTATGAACATGGTAAACAGGAGGCGACGGAACCACAACAAAGTACGTTACATGGGGTTGGTGACAGAAATGTTGAGTCGTTGGGTATGACGGTACGTGAAAAATGGTTCAAATGGCTCTGAGCACTATGGGACTTAACATCTGTGGTCATCAGACCCCTAGAACTTAGAACTACTTAAACCTAACTAACCTAAGGACATCACACACATCCATGCCCGAGGCAGGATTCGAACCTGCGACCGTAGCAGTCGCGCGGTTCCGGACTGAGCGCCTTAACCGCGAGACCACCGCGGCCGGCGACGGTACGTGAGTTTACCATTACGGAAACTAAGTTTGAAGTGCATATGGATGTTCTACCACGTGTGGGTGAACTTTGGAAAAATTCTTCAGCTCACTGAAAATTTGTTTCACTTGGGTAATACACTTGCAAACGAATTGACATCGGAAGGCTTACGTGTCATGAAGGTGATGCCAGCTAAACTGCAGGCGAGTTCGTTAAAGATTGATCAGCAGGTATAAGAATGAAAGCGTTTTTAAGTTTTCACGTTATTTATTATTTCCTTACTGTGTATTACCGTTATCATTGTTGTAGTACCTCTAGATACGCAGAACTCAATATGCTGTGTATTTTTAAAATGAAGGGCGAGATTACCCGCGAGAAAACCAGTCAAAGACACTTTTAAAAATATTGTATACCATTTGTTCTGTTTCTGTATGTATGTATGGACTGATTTTGGTACCGGTGTCGTCTGCAACCAGACCAAATTCTGTTTGTTGTATATTATACAAAACATCGTTTACATATGTGGGGAACATTAGCAGACTCAAGTCTGATCGTTGGGGATTCCTGTCCCTGGACTATAACACTTGAATTACTAAGTACAACATTCTGGATATATATGACATTATCCACTGGTTGGCTGTACAATCAGTCTCACAAAATTTCTATTTATCTAGAAGAATATTGTGATTCATACGGTCAGAAGCCTTAAGTAGGTTGCAGGAAATACCAACCGATGCTACTTCATAATTTAATCATTGTTAAACTTGGCGAGTTAACATGTAAATGGCTTTCTCAATAGAGCACCACTTTTGAAACCCTAACTGTGATTTTCTGAGGATATTTTCAATGCTAAGGTGAGATACTATTCTACAAAAAATCACCTTCTCAGATATTTTTTTCAAATGATGTCAGCAGTGAAACAGGTCTATAGCTGAGTTAGTGATGCAATACGTAGTTCGGATAAGACAGGATATATCAAATGGAAACAAATACGTAATACAGTGGAAGAAGGAGAGTCAGGTAGTATCAGAGAAACTGTAGGAGGCAATGAGTTCCGATACCGTATTGGTTATTTCAGATATTAGAAAATGGTTCACTGTCTCTAACGAAGCTTGTAATGGACAGTCGGATGTATTCTGTGTCAAATGCAGTAAAATAATGTTTAAAGTAACCACTCAAGAACCGAATGCCAGCGAGAGTGGCCGAGCGGTTGTAGGCGCTGCTGCTACGGTAGCAGGTTCGAATCATGCCTCGGGCATAATTGTGTGTGATGTCCTTAGGTTAGTTAGGTTTAAGTAGCTCTAAGTTCTGGGGGACTGATGACCTCAGATGTTAAGTCCCGTAGTGCTCAGAGCCATTTGAACCATTAACCGAAGCGATAACGGCCATATGCGATATTATACATCTCTGGTGTATCATGTCTGGTAGACGATTTAAAGTTTAGGCTGATCTGAGTCAATTAAATGGTTGTTTTGTCTAAGAGACTCATCGACTCGTTTGCCTCAGTGCCTTCTCAAGTTCAGTGAGTATGATGATTACGAGGTTGTCTACACAAATGCAGATAAATTAAGTCGTAAAGTAGCCATTCTGAGTACTCGGGACAAGATTATATTGAAAGAGCAGAAAGCGCAGACAGATAGTAAAGGGTGATAGGCTTTTAAGTCAAAGTGCACTTTATCATTCATGAGGATATTCGGTACACAGTTCCAAAAGAAAGTGTTAAGTGTTACAACGGGCTCATGAGCATGTTATTTCAGATCGTGGCGACCTACGATCAACAGATAGGCGTATTGCGGAATGGTTTCGGTTTGGAACAGGAAGAATGACTTGGTAAAATATGTGAAAGACTGTGTACCATGTGCTCAGAGAGTGAATACAGAAAATCCCTTCGCAGAGGTTACCAGAGGCGTCGATGTCAATTTAAATGCTTATGCTAGACATTTGCTAACCATAGCCAGAACACCTGTAAAGAATACGTATGTGCTTACGATCATCAATGTTTCTCACGGTATCTAGTAATTGTAGCAATTCCAGATCAAAAGGCCAGTACTGTATCACAAGAATTTATTAATAATTTCAAACTGAAGATTGGAGTGCCTGATAACTTAGCTATAGACCGGGGGTACTAACTTATTTTCAGTACCTACGACCATCTGGGCTGTGTATTACATATTCAGAAGTTATGAACGAGCCCTTTCTACCCAGAAGCCGACCGCGGTGGTCTAGCGGTTCTAGGCGCTCAGTCCGGAACCGCGAGACTGCTAGGGTAGCAGGTTCGTATCCTGCCTCGGGCATGGATGTGTGTAATGTCCTTAGGTTAGCTAGGTTTAAGTAGTTTTAAGTTCTGGGGGACTGATGACCACAGATGTTAAGACCCACAGTGCTCAGAGCACTTTGAACAATTTCTTTTTGTACCCAGAAAGTAAAAGCAGGATGGAGCGTGAGCCTCAGACCATTTCTTAACTGCTAAGATTGTACTTGAATGCCAGACAACACGACTGGGATACCCATTTTGCATATCTAGTTCGAGCAAACAACTTAAGTTTCATATACGAACTGTCATGTCACTATGTGAGGTGCTGGTAGAAAATGCATACTCAATTTGACTTTTTGGGGTCCTAAATTACTATCGAATAGCGAACCAATGAATAAGAGAAGTAAGGTGCAAAACCCGTACACAAAGGTTCTGGAACGCCAGGAACAGCGAAATAGGCGCACTCGTAGCCTGCCTCAGTATCGCAGAGGGCAATGTGTGTTAACTGCTAGCCCCTATATACCAAAGAGGAAGACAAATAATTTCTTGACTAAATATCGCGAGCCGTACCACGTCGTTGATATGACGTCAACTGTTAACGGAAAGGTACAGTCTCCTACCAAAACTTACAATGTCTATCCTGCACGTTGGTCTGGTTAAACAGTTTAAGAGTGCTTTGGACGCTTTGACCGACCCGGTAATATTAGGTGAAGCTGGTGCAAAGGAGAAACGTAATCGTCTAGACAGCTTAAAGCACATGGCATGCCTATGGTCTGACATCACTTGTTGCATTATTTGAAATATTATGTTGCTGTTGGATTTATTCTTGATATTTGTGTTATGCGTAGTTTTTGCATTGTGTTGCTTTCAGGGTATTTATTGTTTTCATGCATTTGCCACATGTGTTTTTTATTATTGTAGTTTCATTGTCAGGTACTTGTAACTGTTGTTCTTGTTGCTATCTGTCGTTAGTTACTCGTTTCGGAAGGAGGACAGGAGTAATAAATGGTTCCTTTCCTCAGTTGGCGAACTTGTTATGACATCCTGGATGATGGGAATGGTCCTGGATTTGCCATACTTCATAGGAAGTGGAGCAGAATGTTTAGCTGTCGTTCATAAGTTTGTTTAAGATATATATATCTCAAGGCAGTCGGATGCCTTCCTTATGAGACATCAGTGGACATTGAAATCAACACATCAGAGAAATGAAATTCCGAGACTGCTAGATTTTGTTTCGGATTGATATGCAAATGCACAGGGAAGTAACGTTTTTAGGGAGGTGCTCAAGGAGTATCATAATCACAGTAAATTAAGAGCACACTTATCACAGCTTGTATATGTTGGCCACAACCTGTTGTTTGTAGGAAGTAGAAGAGGAGGAGTAGGAGATTAGTGTTTAACGTCCCGTCGACTACGGGGTTATTACCGACGGAGCGCAAGCTCGGGTGAGGAAAGGATGGGGAAGGAAATCGGCCGTGCCCTTTCAAAGGAACCATCCCGGCGTTTGCCAGAAGCGAATTAGGGATATCACGGAAAACCTAAATCAGGATGGCCGGAGACGGGATTGAACCGTCGTCCTTTCGAATGCGAGTCCAGTGTGCCAACCACTGCGCCACCTGGCTCGGTGTTTGTAGGAAGTGAACTTGGTTAAATGCGGGTGAAAAATTAATAAAAACGTTGTCCGCGATAGCAGAGTAGGAGAAGTTCCTAAATTAAATGATGTACTTGGTCATTTTGAAAAAGCGGTATTGCTATAAAGAGTGAGGTGCTTTGGCTTTCGTCCTGGGAAGGGTTTCTGTCTTAGGTGTACACTCACTTGTGTGACTGTCAATACACTAACGCGGAATTCACTGCATTGGCCAGAGGGGCCATTAAGCGTGTTACACTTCCAGAATTGAGAGTACCTTGAGGCCACCCTCACTCCTGTACTTACACATTCATTACACATATTTATTGATTCACAGCAGGTGGACATTTCAGTGGAGCGGATGTTACATTATATCCACACCATTCAAGAAAATCGTCAAATCATGATTACATAGATGATTTTCAGCAACCAAGATGTCGTGTCTTTACTAGGTATTTCCATATTTCATTTATGCAGTAATCGCAGAAGGGCACAACCTAAAGATCAGCCGAGACACCAGTGGCCGTGGGAACGATTGATGGACGTAGAAGTTCTGTATTAGGTGGTATAAACTTTACATTCTGGATTGTATTGTAGTAAGGTCCTGGTGACCTCCCATTAAGAGTCAGCTCATGCTGTAAATGGATAAGGAAGGACCCATGTGGTACATCTCAGGAGTGGAAGGCTCGGTCCTGGAAGATTCTGAACGAATCTTTCGAAAGAGGGGATGTGTGTTGCAAACCAAAAATTTAGATGCGCGAGTTGCGATTATCTTAAACGTGTTATTCCCACTCGCGGCTACGCAGTAGAGGCAAGCCTGTCCGAAGTGCTAACAGAGTAAACCTTTCGACTCGGACGAGCGAGCCACGTTGAACTTCAATGCCGACTCATAGTATGACCAAGAGTGAGCTGATGTTTCATAAGAGACACTTGCGCACTACCGAGAAACTAACGCGTTGCAAATTTCACTGGGTGTAGGAGCCCGTACTCGGGGCACAGCGAGCTAGTAAAAGCTGAAAGCCAAGTAAAATGAAATAAACATACTCGTCCCCCTATAATAGTACTAAGTCGGACTAGTAGTTGTATGGTTATAAGTGATAGAGCGTAGGAACTCAAAGCATGAAGTAATGCCTCCATTCTGTCTGCGTATTAAACTGGAGAGAATGCTGTCATCTGTGTTACAGAGAAACCACGACCCAGCCTTGGTGATGGAAATCTGCTGGCAAACCTGGCAACGAGGCACACCATGTCTGTGGCGTGATGGCTGCGGGATTTGCGGGAAGTTTGATGATCTGGGGAGTTTGTGTTTAGCCAATCTCCACCCCCTGAGCTACTTCGTTCGATGGACTACTAGATGTCTACAGTGTGGCTGCGAGAGATGCTCAATCGCGGTCTCCTAGAAACCTAGACGGCTTTGGCCATCGGCGGCGCAGGATTAGCTGACTGGTCTAAGGCGCTGCAGTCATGGGCTGTTCGGCTGTTCGCGGCTGAGGTTAGAGTCCTCCCTCGGGCAAGGGTGTATGTGTTTGTCATTAGGATGATTTAGCTTAAGTAGAGTGTAAAGTTATGGACTGATGACCTCAGCAGGGAACTGGATTTTCAATGTAGATTAGAGTTGTGGTTATTCTACCTCCTACATAGGAGTCAATAGTTCAGATGCTATTACAGGGAGTCATATCTGGAGTAGGAATAGTACCCTACAAACATGATGTCATTGTAGTGGAAAAAGGACATGAGTTTTCTTAATAAATTAGTGTTTGAAAATTAAAGTTTCCTTCAAACTACCACCTCTACACTCACCTTTGTTTGAACAGGGCGAGATTGTGAAGAAGTTAGAGACTTGAGTCGTTTGTGCATTGAGAGAGCATGTCGAGTATAATGGAATATAGAACAATTTATATTAAAATTATTTGTTTCATTACTATTAGTATGAATCTGCATTTTAAAATATATATATATATATATATATATATATATATATATATATATATATATATATCTGGAGTGGGCATGCGGTGGATTGTGGATAGAGGCTGACAGCTAGGGCTGATTGTGCTAATGTGATCATCAACGAAGTTTTTCCAATGAATAATTAATGTTTGTGGAGCGATAATGTAGCTTTTAGTAAATCATTCCTAGAAGGATTTAATGTTTACACTGATGTGTCAATTTGATACAATTTCTGAATCTAGTACTACTTGTGGTATTCTGCAAAATGATACTACAGCTCCTGTTGATGACCTATAGAGACGTAATTCAGTTTCAAAACACAATTAAAAATGAATAATATGCTAATGTTCCAAGAATTATGGGATTTGAGTTTAATGTGAAGGGGCCTAATTAAACGTTAGCCCCAGAACTAGTGGAAAGGAACGTAGAGTGTAATTACAAACTAGTACGAATTAGTTTAATAGTAACTTGCTGGATGGTCCCAGTCAACAACGAGGCAGTGCTATTCAACTACAGAGAAAAATTCAAAATTTAGTGCAGAAGTTTGAATTCACTGTGGAAGATATTTCAAGAAAATTTAATGCACTTACCACTTTGTTAATGTAAGAGCTGCAGAGAGGCGCTCTGCTGTGAAAAAAATAAGAGTGGTTTCTGTAGATGAGAGTCCAGTAGTTATCATGACAAAATTACTGTTCACTTTGCAGATACAAATTATTTATCATATGTAAACCAGTTGTACAGAACTGTAACCATAATCTTAAAACTAAATTTCTACTCTAATACTCTCGAAGAACTCTCCTGAACTGTAGAATGGATTGATTATTAACAACTTATAGAACTTACTTATAGAACTTACTCCTAAAATTGTTGAAAGCGGTATTGATTGGACAGTATGTCAGTTTATTCAAAAAGTTCAAACAGTTTACTTTGCGAAAGTTACCTATTTTTTTTTAGTCTAATTTAGGAATATCATAGCTAACACTTGGTTCAAGAATCATAAAAGAAGATTGTATACATGGAAGAAGCCTAGACATACTGACAAGTTTCAGGTAGGTTATATAATGGTAAGACAGGGATTTAGCAAGCAGGTTTTAAATTATAAGTCATTTCCAGGGGCAGATGTGCACCCCGACCACTATCTATTGGTTATGAACTGTAAATTAAACCTGAGGAAACTGAAAAATGGTGTCAATTTAAGGAGATGGGACCTGAATAAACTGATAAACCAGAGGTTGTACAGAGTTTCAGGGAGAGCATAAGGGAACAATAGACAGGAATGGGGGAAAGAAATACAGTAGAAGAAGAATGGGTTGCTCTAAGGGATAAATTGGTGAATGCAGCAGAGGATGAAGTAGGTAAAAAGAAGAGGGCTAGTAGAAATCCTTGGATAACAGAAGAAATATTGAATTTAATTGATAAAAGCAGAAAATATAAAATCGCAGTAAATGAAGCAGGCAAAAAGGAATACAAACGTGTCAAAAATAAGATTGACAGGAAGTGCAAAATGGCTAAGCTGGGATGGCTAGAGGACAAATGTAAGGATGTACATGGTTATCTCACTAGGGGTAAGATAGATACTACCTACAGGAAAATTAGAGAGACCTTTGGAGAAAAGAGAACCACTTGTATGAATGTCAAGAGCTCAGATGGTAACCCAGTTCTAAGCAAAGAAGAGAAAGCAGAAAGGTGGAATGAGTATATAGAGGGTCTACACAAGGGAAATATTCTTGAGGAAAATATTATGGAAATGGAAGAGGATGGAGATGATACTGCGTGAAGAGTTTGATGGAGCACTGAGAGATCGAAGTCGAAAGAAGGCAGCGATAGTAGACAACATTCCATTAGAACTACTGACGACCATCTGGTGGGCAAGATGTGTGAGACAGGCGAAATACCCTCAGACATAAAGAAGAATGTAATAATGCCAATCACAAAGAAAGCAGGTGTTGACAGATGTGAATATTACCGAACAATCAGTTTAATAAGTCACAGCTGCAAAATACTAACGCGAATTCTTTACAGACGAATGTAAAAACTGGTAGAAGCCGACTTCGGGGAAGATCAGTTTGGATTCCGTAAAAATATGGAACACGTGGAGCAATCCTGACCCTACGACTTATCTTAGAAGAAAATTAAGGAAAGGCAAACCTATGTTTGTAGCATTTGTAACTTAGAGAAAGCTTTTAACAATCTTGACTGGAATACCCACGTTCAAATTCTGAAGTTGGCAGGGGTAAAATACAGGGAGGGAAAGGCTATTCAGAATTTGTACAGAAACCAGATGGCAGTTGTAAGAGTCATGGGGCATGAAACGGAAGCAGTGGTTGGGAAGGGAGTGAGACAGGATTGTAGCCTATCCAAAATCTTATTCAATCTGTATATTGAGCAAGGAGTGAAGCAAACAAATCAAAAATTCGGAGTAGGTATTAATATCCATGGAGATGTAATTGAAACTTTGAGGTTTGCCGATGACATTGTAATTCTGTCAGAGACAGCAAAAGATTTGGAAGAGAAGTTGAACGGAATGGACACTGTGATGAAAGGAGGGAATAAGATGAACATCAACAAAAGCAATACGAGGATAATAGAATGTAGTCGAATTAAGTCGGGTGATGTTGAGGGAACTAGATTAGGAAATAAGACAATTAAAGTAGAAAAGGAGGTTTTCTATCTGGGGAGCAAAATAACTGATGATGGTCGAATTAGAGAACAAATAAAATGTAGACTGACAATGGCAAGGAAAGCATTTCTGAAAAAGAGAAATTTGTTAACATCGAGTATAGACTTAAGTGTCAGTAAGTCGTTTTTGAAAGTATTCGTATGGAGCGTAGCCATGTATGGAAGTGAAAAATGGACTATAACTAGTTTGGATGAGAAGAGAATAGAAGCTTTCGAAATGTGGTGCTACAGAAGAATGCTGAGAGAAGAGAAGTTTGTGGCACAGCTTGACTAGAAGAAGGGATCGGTTGGTAGGACATGTACTGAGGCATCAAGGGATCACCAATTTATAATTGGAGGGCAGCGTGGAGGGTAAAAATCGTAGAGAGAGACCAAGAGATGAATACACTAAACAGATTCAGAACGATGTAGGTTGCAGTAGGTACTGGGCGATGAAGAAGCTTGCACAGGATAGTATAGCATGGAGCGCTGCATCAAACCAGTCTCAGCACTGACGACCACAACAACAATAACAATGTCAATATCGTTTTTGTTTCTGGCATCATAATAGAGTATGTTCTCTGTGGTGTCAAAATCTTCTGTGTTGTTTTCAGTGAATTTAATTGACAAAAAGTGATAAAGTTTTATCATCATCACTATTTTGGTCTTAGTGAACAAAGGGCTGCATTTTACCCTTGGGCTAACTTCATAATTATTTGTAGCAGCTATTTCAGAGTCAGTACTATGTCACAGACATGACATGAGTGACCACATAACAACAGTCCATGTGTGTGTGAAGCTGAAAAAGCCAAATTAAGCTGTGCAAATATATTTATTTCCACCTGGATCAAATAATCTCTGTATGAGGTAGGACAGCTTTAATATCTTTCTAAGGCATGATTAATGTGAAGTTGCCAATTTCGTTTGGAATCAATCTATTGTGCTAGAAACTCTCCAGACATTTGGAGATTTGGAGAAAATCAAATGCAGTGTAACCGGAGAATAAAGAATTATGTCAGTACTTGAATGAGAGAGTTTCTAAAATTGAAAAAATGTTGAGGTCATTGTTACAGCAAAGGTCGTGTGCCAGATAATAGTGATTCATATTCAGTTCAACAAGATGAATGAGATCCTGTATCTCGTTATGAAAGGAGGAGAATTCTTCACCAACATGTTCATTTTAATCATGATTCTGGAAACTATGAAACGAAGCATGGTTTTCAATATAACCATCTGTTGCCTGTTCTAAAATTTCAAGTTTTCATAATTACATTAAATAGTACTTATCCTCATGCTTGATTAGACTAGTTTGATTTTGTATTTCCTTCCAAATGGCTAGCCGATCACAGAACTGGTTTTGTATGTGGCTGTTTGGTGGGTGACCTTAGTACGTGAATACTTAGATTGACTAGAAACTGTGAACCATATGACGAGTTTTATCAGATTTTCCTGTTAGAAGATTGGTCTGAAGCAGCGCAAGACATAATCTTTGACATACTTGGTTATGAAAAATATTGATAATACTCATTTTATAAATCGTGCTTCATTCTTTGAATGAATGGTGTGGAAAAATAAACTTTTAACAATACTTACAATCCTACTGAACTGAATTATAATTGACGTGGAAAATTTCCTCCCAAGTTGAGCCATATTATTATTCCTGGTCAGGTAAATGGGTAGTTAGTGGATTTTGAAATTTGCTCCAAGAATTAGAATATGACAATGCTGATGAGAATGGATGTGGTAGAAGCAACAGTAAGTTATTTATCCTAATCTGAGGCCACAGAGCAATTGGAATAAAGATCAGCAGCAATGTGATACATATTGCGATAGATATGGGAACGGAAACTGGAGGAATCGGAGGAATTATGTGATTGCAATGAAAGCAACAATTTTAGGAGTGGTAATAGTGATTAGATTAGAAGACTGTTACGTCAAATCAAGATGCTGAAGAGAATGGTAGTCACTGGCATTGACAAGACAGAAATTAAAGTCCCTATTTTGTAGAAGTACGCTCAGCTCATCCACAGAAAAATGTTCAAGCGGGTAGCTCATAGCCCCATAGCCACATAATTGAAAACTGATGTGTGCAGCTGATTTGAGTGCTAAAAGCAGATTGAAAAATGCCTATGAGAAATTGAATATGTTGACTATTGTATGTTTGTTACCTATTGATAAGTGATAGACAGGAAAATCTCAGTTCTCTCAAGAGTCCAATGTTTCAAATATATTTCAACTTTTGTTTAAAGTGTTGGAAGCCAGTCATCTGGGGTGAGCGAGTCAGCATTTCACAGATCTGGAGTTGCAGCTTTATGGACTATTCCTTCTTTACAGTGGACTCAAGTGAAAGGGATGATTAACAGAAAAGGAGCAGGGATGAAGGGACAAGTCAGTATTGAGTTTCTTTGTCAAGGTTATAGCTTCATCCGAATTTAGTAACTGTGTGGAATTTGGCAAGTGATACGATTTTAGGGGCTGATTTCTTGTTGAAATACCAAGAAGTGATGGCCTTTGGCTGTGTTGTAGTGAGTTTTATGTATAGTGATGGTATGTTAAAGCATGAGGGAAGAGTTGCCTGTTGTGACTGAGTATGGTGTTCAAACATTCTTATTACATCATTTTCCAATGAGGTCGTTGAACTTCACAATAAATATTGAGTTGGAGTATCTGTGCTGAAGTGGTGGGCGAATAACTGAAAGGCAATTTATTTAGTGTACTGCGACATAATTCTTCAATATTTTCAGTGCATCCAGGGACACAAAATTCTTTTGTGTGTGTTGTTGCATTATGAACATGATTTCCCTGGTTGTTATATTTTCGATTAATTTTTGGGTTACCGCTAGCTGTCTTTTCTGCTTAGTGTCGATAAAGGGATTTTACTATGAGCCACAAGTCTAGCACAGAACTTTCGATGAAGTTTTGTGTATCAATATAAAATTGTGAGGCATAAAAAATGAAATGAATGTAGTAAAAGTGGAAATGAAGATTATAAAGGTGTTCAGATTGTGGGACGTGCTCTGAAGTAAAAGTGATATTTGAAAAACCTCACGACAGGTATGTAAATAGTGTGATGAATGTCTCTTCATGCACTCCGCATATAGCACGAATTATTGTTTAGAAAGTGATGTACATGTTGACACTATAAGTTTATTGATCATCTGAGGTGATGTATAATGTGATTCCATTCATAAATACTATAATGCGAATGGATTACATGTGCATTATGCGCTGAACAGCCAAAGAAACTAGTACAACTGTGGAATACAGCGTAGGGCCCCGCGAGCACGCAGAAGTGCTGCAACACGATGTGGTATGGAGTATGTTGAGTAATGTTCATGCGTGGGGAGTTTGGTGGTCAAAGAAGTGTTTAAACGCAGAAGAGTGCTACTGGAGGCACTATGTAGCAAATCTAGACGTGTGGGGTACCACACTGTCCTGATGGAATTGCCCAAGTCCATCGGAATGCACAATGGGCATGAATGGATTCAGGTGATCAGACAGAATGCTTATGCACTTGTCATCTGTCAGAGTCGTATAAGAGGTTCCATATCACTGCAAATGCACACATCCCACACCATTACACAAGCTTCCACCAGCTTGTACAGTCCTCTGATGACGACCAGGCATAATTTTTCCAGTGATCAAAAGTCCAATGATGTGTTCATTGGTCTAGCCAAAGTGTAAAGTATTGTATGGTGCAGTCATCAGGTTACAGGAGTCTGCCTTAGCCTCCAGAAGCCCATATCGATGCTGTTTCTTTGAAAGGTTCGCAAGCTGACACCTTCAAACTATATTATTGTTTTTAAGGAATTATACTACCAGATTCCGTATATGTGTGGTGTGCGAAAAGTAATGTCGCAGACAGCACTCGAACGATCTGGCAGTGCTATGTACACTGGCGTGATCGTCGCTTTCTGACAGTCTGAGTTTTCAGCTCTTTACATGAATCACGTGATTTTTGGTAGCCCCCATCAGTGAAGTTGAGTTTTTGTTTTGTGTTTACAGTAATGGAACAGCGGAATTTAGAACGACGTTATTCAGTCACGTTTATTGTTAAACTTGGGGAATCAATGAGTGCGATCATTCAAAAGTTGAAACAGGCCTATAGGAAAAAATCCTTGTTAAGAGCACAAATTGTTCGCTGGCACAAATCATTTTTGGAAGGCTGATAGCCCGATGAAGATGAATCTCGCTCACGGAGGCCTTAAAAATCAAAAACCGACGAGAACGTCTAACTTGTGCATGGTCTTTCGAGACCAGACGGGCATTTAAAAATAATGATAATGGGTGAAATGTCAAACTTGACAACTTTCACGTTAAATCAAAGATCTGACTGAAGATTTGCACATGTGGAAAGTTTGTCTCAAAATCGTGCTGAGAAATCTCACAATTCAGAAGAACAACAATTGAAGAATCACGTGTGTTGGTGTTCTTGAGAAGACTGCTATTAACTGCGAATGTTTCATTAGTGTGATCATCGGTCTCAAATTGAGGATTATTTAGTATGATCCTGAGACAATGGGACAAAGTGAGGAGTGCCACACTGAGACATCTTCTCCACCAAAAGAAGCTCGAATGAGAAAATCGAAAATCAAAAATAAAAAAGCTTGTATTTACTTTTTTGACTGTAGGGACATCATGCACAATGAATTTGTTCCTTCAGGACAAACTGTCAATCTTGTGTTATGCAAGGATATCCTTAAAAGTCTCAGGAGAAGATTAAATCGAGTGAGACCGACTGTACATGCAGACGAATGGACGCTGAATCGTGATATCGTTCCATTTAACACAACCATTTCCATCACAAATCTTGTCACCACAAAAGGCATTCCTGTTGTCCCACAGGAACCCTAGTCACCTGATCTGAGTCCCTGTCATGCATTTTCTGTTGGCGAAACTAAGAATTTCTTCAAATGATGTCGTTTTGGGACTCTGGAAACATACTAAAGGCCCTAGGACTTAAAGCCTTTCTGCGCTGCTGCCAAGCCTGGGAAGAATGATTCTATCGACGTAAATTTGCGGAAAGAAACTATTGTGTAGGAACCAATTCTCGAAAAAAAACCTAGGTAGACCAAAAATCAGTCACATTATTTTCCTAATATACCGAGGATATTTCATATTTTTCATTTAATCTCAACCAAAAATTTAAGTCTCAGTAGTAGATGTCACTTTCTACAATGAAGGACGTTTCCAGTATTTCCAAGTTGAGGGCCTTAGTTACACATCAGCATCTCTTTAAAAAGAATATTGAGAGAAAACGTCAAAAACAATTACCGAAATGGCTTTTTATATTTTTTGTGGTGTTCATAAAACCAACATTACACCTTATCGAAAGTGTGTAGTAATTGCTAAGACTGTGCTAAAGGTATTTCCAAATCTGGACCATGATCGCATATCAGATGGCTTTTAAAAACCATGTTGTTAATACAGTTCAACAACAATTAACGAATTTTTTAAAAAACTTTTTCAGGGTGTTCAATTTGTGGCCCCCCATCCTCATGGTAATACACATTATGTAAAATGTGTTGGCATTACGGGAGTTAATCAGTCTTTTAACGTAAAGTTTAGTATCTATATTCTGATAATATACCTTTTAGCAGTTCTGTATGCAACGATTAAATAAAATCTTTTTAGATATTTACCTTCGAATAATTGTTTGTGTTGCAATGTTGTATATGTGGCTTTATTGTTATTGTGGAACTAAAAAATTGATACTCATGAATTAGATTTCTATAATGTCAAGCATGCAGTCTTCACCATGAAGTTAGCATTAATAAAACCTAGCTTCAGTATTATCACACAAACTTACTATTCACTGCTAAGTGGCTTCCTTTCCTGATGTGAGTATAAAGGACATTTTTCTCTTGTTTTGCATGAGTTTATAACATCCCGAAATGAATGTTTTCAGAACACATTACAGACCTGATCACATAATGAAATTTCAGTTAGGGATTTGGTGAGATGGCTACAGTTGTTTGCAGTGCATAGTAATACACAATGCGTTGGATACTTACATATTGTGATGTTTACATATTTAAATTGTAATTGTTTTCTGTCCTGCAGTGGTGATTAATTCCGGCACGGTCTAGCGTTGAGTGACATGGTATTGCAGAGCCTCAGAGATAGATTATTTTTCACATGTTGCAACATGACTACAGGAAAGTATTTAAATGTTCTGTGTAATGTATTATGCACTCCGTTTTATTATTGTCCCTTGCATTTCAAGTTACTTAATGCACTGCTGGAATATGTGCAGAGAAACCTTATCTTTCTGTGATTTCTAAAAATCCGGTAGAGGTTTACACTTAGTGTAGAGCCTATGTGATGTATATCTATTATTCGATTGTTTTAACCGTTTTAGTGTGTACTTACAGTGCGTAAGGGAATTTGTGTTATCGCTTGTGAACCCTCCTGGCATCTAGTGGAAGTTCGCTGCAGCAGCTGTAGTTTTAGTTTGTTGTGAAATACAGCCTTCAGGACTGCGAGAAGTATATATCCCGACAAAAAGTGGTGTATTAATAGGTTATTCTGAATGATGGTAACCACCAATATAGTAACTGGAAGTGTCTTGGAAAGTATACTTCCTGTTAAATGAATCTGTCATTTGTGGTCCTTGGTAAGCGTACTTAGCACCAACAAAGGGGTATCCAAAAGCATTTAGGAACATTTCTTACCACCTCTGTCTATGCCAGACATGTTGTGGTATTACACTGCTCAAGGTGTACTAAAACTACTTGAACAATTAGTTTCTGTATGTCGGGGGATTATTACTGTTGTGAGATAACATATCTTCCCTCCAGCAATATCCTTTATTGCATTCCTTATCAGCTCGTAGCTTTATTCAGGGACAAAGTTTCAAGGATTGTTTTCACATTGTGGTAAGTTAACATTAATATCAGTAACAAATATTTTCAAAACAAAATAAAAACACAAAACACTGTTCATGATTATATTTGCGTGGAGTGGTGACACATAACAGCACTCTAAAGGAATTTGGGGAATCAATTTACAACCAATTTAAATACCTCACAAAGACGGGGTGGTGGTATATGTACGAACATAGTTTTTGGTCCTCTATCTCAAAAATAAATTTTTTAAAAATAAATACAGTAAGTTTACCACATTCATAAAACGATAGCAAAATATGATGTTCGCCGAAGTGCTACAAAAAATGTGCCCGCGAAAGAGTTAACACTGTGTACCAGTTAAATTTTTATGGCTACTCATTTACGCTCCTTCGGTCATTTATTTAATTTTCATGAGTTACTTTGGAGCATGTGTTGTCTGCGCTATCTGTCGCATACCTGTAGCCAATATCCCCTTTGTGAATTTAGTGATCATGTGTGATACAGATACTGAAATAATTCAGCTACATACTTGCTCTTTTTACTGTTATGTTTACCATAACAAGCCCCTTATAGAAAATAGTATAGATGACAATCCTATATGGTGAAGATATGATGCACGCGGTGGATACAAGGAAGGCTATTGAAACACTTAGCAAGAAGGACACATTTCTTTATCTAGGTTCTCGACTACAGGTAAGAGGTTGAGCAAGCAGGAATCACAGTGATCTGGATCGATTCAGACACATCACTGATATTATTTGTGAGAACAAGATGCAAATCCACAAAAAAAAGATATAAAGCACAACGGTGAAGACAGTTGCATTATGTGATACTGAGCGTAAGCTCACACCAAGGAGTTTTCAGGTTTCACTACATTATGAAAATTCGGATGCTGAGAAGACCATTAGCCATTTCCCGCTCGGCCACAGTAACAAGACATCGATCTGACAACTAACTGGAGTGGCTCCAATCAACGAAAAGGTTCAAAAATGGATCTTTCGGTGGTATGGACACATTATATAGCACCTACTTTAGTCATCGGCTTAGCCTATCGTCTCACTGTTGAAGACCATAACCAACGCGGAAGACCTTAACCGCATCGGATAGGTACTATAAAGGTATATCTAAAATAAAGGAACATAAAACCACAGGTAGTGTTAGAACGTAAGAAAAGGTGTACATTGTCCAAAAAAGCAGACCACGCTCCAATGGCACTACGTTAAGAAGGAGTAGAAGAAGATGATGATGATGTTGGAAAGAGAGCACAACAGGAGGGTCTCGATATTAATGAGTAGAACAGGGGTCTGAACTAGAGAAATCACAAAAACAGTTTGTGAACGGCCAAAGCCTCAGAGGCGCGATAACGTTCTCCCACCGAATAGTTTAATGACGGACAGTGAGAAGAACGAGGCAGCTGTGCGAAGAGAGATTCCCGAGGTGGCGGTACGGGTCACAATAGTAAAGGCAACTTCGGAGGTGGCTTTCGCACGTATGAACAGGGGACGGGACAACTGTAGTGCGAAGGGAGTTTAGAAGAGCGCCACCAGAAATGAGGACGCTGCATGGGAAGTTTATATGCGACGAGAGGCAATACGTCACACCGAGAGGGAAGGAAGTAATGCAGCGTATAATTAGCCTCGAAATTAGTAGAGGGAGAAATTGTAACCAAGGAATCATATTAGTTTCAGCTCCACCCTGCAATGAAAGTAAGGTGAGGGGGAAAATATGGTGTGTTCTAGACAAAATACAAGAAGAGCCAACTGAAGGATCACAGAAATATAATAGGCGTTAATCCCCTGCAGGATGGTGTCAGGAAATGGAAAACCACCCATGATCGGTAAATCAACCAGCATATGTCGTGACCACCTCAGTCGAGAAGTACGTTACAGGCACAATGACTGGTATAGCTATGGCTTCTGGTAATTTATGGTGGCGTGCCCTGTTAAAATGTATGAAGCAGATGGACTGCCTCATTTGTCTCTATAACAGACTACGAAATTTTTGCACAGACATTCAGATGCAACTGGAATGTACTTGAAACAAAATCGGGACAACCGGCCGGAGTGGCCGAGCGGTTCTAGGCTCTACAGCTTCGTCCGCAGGTTCTATTCCTGCCTCGGGCATGGTTGTGTTTGATGTCCTTAGGTTAGTTAGGTT
The DNA here is from genome assembly GCF_023897955.1 of Schistocerca gregaria. Classification (NCBI taxonomy): domain Eukaryota; kingdom Metazoa; phylum Arthropoda; class Insecta; order Orthoptera; family Acrididae; genus Schistocerca; species Schistocerca gregaria. Next base: position 408,474,792 of record NC_064925.1, read on the forward strand.
TAAGTAGTTCTAAGTTCTAGGTGACTGATGACCTCACATGTTAAGTCCCATAGTGCTCAGAGCCATTTGAAACTTTTGAACCAAAATCGTGACAGATATCACCAAAGGCCTGCTTGTAGGATGCTTTTTGCGTCCACAGTTCTGAGATGTTGGCATAGAGTCACTAGAAACCAGATTCGTAGTACAGCAGACACTAGAGGCTGCGTAGCCTACGGAGATGATCTCCTAATTACAGTATCTGGCAGCGCAAGCGCTAAATAAGAAGAGGATTTTAGTGAAGTTCTAGAAAGAGTAAGTAATTGGTGCACAGATAACAGTTAACCGAAATCACCATACAAAAGAGATTTTATGTTAGCCCTCTAAATATATTCGCCGCCTGCGAAGAAAGTGTTCGGAAATTCGATTCGCTTATTAATATATGTTCGGCGTAGATGAAACCATGACGACTTCTCTGCAGTTTAATTACCTCAAGAGCAGGGTTCTATGCTTTGTCCAAACAGAAACCACTATCTCCGTTTATTAAATTATTAGCTAATCTACTTCGAGTGAAGTTGCAATCTTCGTGAGATAGCCTTAACACAGTTTTACTCAAGAATATAGCGGATCTTCGAGGACAGAGCACTCACATAGGGCAAAACAGTAATTGATCTAAAGGAATTACTATCTTCTTTCCCATCACATAGTAGGTGAATATGTATTGGGGGTAAGTAATGATAGAGGAAGCCATCTGGTAGAATTTTGCACAGAGCATAACTTAATCATAGCTACCACTTGGTTCAAGAATCATAAAAGAAGGTTGTATATATGGAAGTATCCTGGAGATACTAGAAGGTATCAGATTGATTATGTAATGGTGAGACAGAGATTTAGGAACCAGGTATTAAACTGTAAGACATTTCCAGGAGCACATATGGACTCTGACCACAATCTATTGGTTATGAACTGTAGATTGAAACTGAAGAAACTGCAAAAAGGTGGGAATTTAAGTGGATGGGACCTTGATAAATTGACTACACCAGAGGTTGTACAGAGTTTCGCGGATAGCATAAGTGAAATATTGACAGGAATGGAGGAAAGAAATACAGTAGAAGAAGAATCGGTAGCTTTGAGGGACGAAGTGATGAAGGCAGCAGAGGATAAAGTGCGTAAAAAGACGAGGGCTAGAAGAAATCCTTGGGTAACAGAGGAAGTATTGAATTTAATTGATGAAAGGAGAAAATATAAAAATGCAGTAAATGAAGCAGGCAGAAAGGGATAGAAACGTCTCAAAAATGAGATCGACAGGAAGTGTAAAATGGCTAAGCAGGGATGGCTGTAGGATAAATTATAGGGATGTAGAGGCTTATCACACTACGGGTAAGATAGATACTGCATACAGAAAAATTAGCGAGACATTTGGAGAAAAGAGAGCCACTTATGTGAATTTCATGAGCTCAGATGGAAACTCAGTTCTAAGCAAAGAAGGGAAAGCAGAAAGGTGGAAGGAGTACAAAGAGATTCTATACATGGGCAATGTACGTGAGGACAATATTATGGAAATGGAAGAGGATGTATTTGAAGATGTAATGGGATACACGATACTGTGTGAAGAGTTAGACAAAGCACTGAAGACCTTGTTAGAGCCAGTCCTTACAAAACCCTACCATCTGGTGAGCAAGATTTGTGAGACAGCGAAATACCCTCACTCTTCAATCCCAATGAAAGCAGGTGTTTACAGATGTGAAAATTACCAAACTATCAGTTTAATAGGTCACAGCTGCAAAATACGTGGGGCGTATAAGAAAGATCCACAAGTCATAATTCTTCCCGACCTACACGCTACCTGACGGGACATGGCCCATATCCTTCTTTAATGCAGAAATAAATAGAAATGAGTTGCTTCAAGCAAAAATGTATTTTTGTAACCAGGAAGCTACATTAAATTTGTTAGGAAAATTGTCCTAGTCAGTACTCTATAGCAGGTTGGTGGTGGTGTGTAGATGGCACACACGTGAGGGAATGTAGTTGTCTGGTATTTGATGAAACTCTTCCCTCTTCGTTAGTCTGCAAACTGAAGCGCTATCATGTAAACCGCCACATTAGACCACGGTTTTATTAATTTGCTTTCTGGCTCTCTATTTCTCCGTCTCTCTCCCCCCCCCCCCCCACCACTCTCTTTCTCTCTCTCTCATACACTTACAGGCATTTTGTTGCAGAATGAGATCGAGGCATTTATTTAGCTAAGAAGGCCCTTTCCGCCAAAAGGCATATACCTAGTTTCAAATCTGTCAGCGGTGAACACCATTAAAAATTTGATTTCATTATACATTCCACAGTGTAGGTAGCTCTGTGAAGTTGGTAACTGAGTAGTGAATGATGCGAAGTGAAGGCTGACCACGTACGAGCAACGAAATGAAAAGCGTAGCAGATTGCAAACTTCAGAATGCAACATGGGGGCTGGAAAGAGTAAAATGAAATCCATCTGCTACAATGGAAAATAATATTCTGTGTCTGTTCGCGCACATCACATTTTGTTCCAGTAGAATCCAAGCACAAGAAACGTGTTTCGGCTGTAAATGTTTTGACAATTTTCAAGCAATCAGGGCTTTCGTGAAATCTTTTATGTTTGCAGGAAGCTATGGAAAATATTGTATGGATAATTTGTTTAGAATGTGATTTAGGAAGCGCATCGGTGACGTTGATGTGTGTTCCTGACGTTTTATTACAAGGAAATGGTGCACATACGTAAGGGAATTAAGGACTCCAGTGTTCATCTGTTGTGTGCAGTGGAAATGAGTTACCGTTTATTGCTTCTAACCTCTAAATAAGTATTTTTGGATTTTGAATTTGGTTAGTAACATTATTTGTTCACTACTGTATAGTTAATATCTGTGATTACTTGTCACAGATTTTTACGTTTTCTGACCTTATGTTCAAAAGTATTCTCTATTGACTGATTATGTCTGACCTCTGGATGCACGAATAATATTCTAAATTTCCATTAATATGGCTCAAATATTTGGCTGCCGTTATTAATAAATTTACCCCTCTTTGTCCTTCGTTTCCGAATATTTGATATACGTAACTGACCTACGAATAGTGTGGAAATCCTCAGGTCTCTGAGTAATTCGTATCATCACACAATATTTCACGTTCTAAACATACAAACTTGTGTACATGTTCTTTAATAAGGACCTTAATGCTCTCAGGTGACGCAATATTTACTGCCTCACACGCATTTCGATTTTGTTTCGAAACGCAGCTGAACCTTCTGCACGTCTGTCATTGAATTAGATGTGTCGTCTTTTAGTATTATAGTTGCCTCTTGAAATCATTGCATCATATTTCACAGTTTCTTCCGGCGATCATCGTATTCTGACTACATCTTAATTTTATTCAGGCTTTAAGAAAGGGTCATCTGCACATCGCAGTGTACCATAGACGCACTCAGGGCGTCGGTTTATAAATATCAAAATTTCGTGTTAAGTGTCTGATGCAAACATATTTCGCTGAGCTGTTTTCCCATTGTTATTCAGACTTGAAAGTTGCCAGTACCATTTCACAGTACATTAAAGTATGATTTCAGTTATTCCTGTGGCTAAAGAGACACGTTGTAATCATCGAGGAAATAATTATATGATATGTGCAAGTCAGCTGCTTGTTTTTAAACCAAATTTATTACACAGTTCTCCAGGCACAAAGGGGTAGCTGATCGAAAAATTATCGGCTTATGAAGCATATTAGGCTCATTTTGCGATATTTTCAATATTCTCAACATTTCTTGGCCCTGTCAGCATCTGTATAAACATTTATGTTAAATTAACAACAACTTCAGATGCAATGTTTACCTAGATTTACCTAGGTTTCAGTTGGGATAACCCAATCTTCTTCAGAATAGAAGGAACTACGATTCAGCCATAACGGACAACGTCAAAAACTAAAAACTATAATATAGTAATACATCGTCATATTGCAATAACTTATCCGTTGTTGCCGTACTGCAGTCGCGAAGTGGGGTCAAGGCTGTTTCCTGTATAACTTATGGCAATATAACGACGTATTACTATTTATAGTTATTAGTTCTTGACGTTGTCCATTATGGACAAGTCGTAGTTCCTTTTATTCTGAAGATGGTTGGGTTGTCCCAACTGAAGTCTAGGTAAATCTAGGTAAACATTGCAATGTAGGTTGTTGTTAATTAGAAATCAAAATCTGCTTTACCTCGCTTAATAGGCAACGAAAAATTTGAGGGTGTAAGTTTAAAGCTGAAACTAACGTGGTCATCAAGGAAAGTGACAAATTTTATAGCTTATCAGATATGACTTCTGAACTGCCGTTGATTTGGGAATTTGTGGGCTTGGCAGATCAGTGACGTATTATACGTATGGTCAGTAAACTGTCTGGATGCAGTCGGAAGTAATCGTCGCTATTTGACGCAGGTCCCAGAGGAATTTATGAACATTGAAATGTCAAACAACATTAAGTGGACAGTTGCATAGCAACATTGCGGTTTCGAGTCGTATTGCGTAAACCAATTGACTGTGCTTACGTGATTTTCGTAGTGCTGTTCTTTGTGCTCTAGAACTTCATTTCGGCGAGACAAGTTCATTAATTGAGCTTGTCGAGAAAGGTCTTCCGACAAAAAAACTTACAAAGCCAGCGTTGGATTGACGCAATACGGAACCGTATGTGATCAGTCAACACTTCTCTCGGACTTCTCTTATCTTAATTTCTTTATTTTCATTTTCGAGATGATATATTGACTTTGTGCCGACTTTATTCTGCATCGTATTAGCATAGTGAATCATGGTATGTCTTACATCTTGTATTTATTATCATGATTGTGTATATTGGTCACAGCCCAGCCAACGAAGACCTGATAGGTCGAATCAAGAAAAAAATTGTTATAGTTGATAATTCAACCTTAGTAGGACTAGGGACTGACATGAATATCATACTAATGGTCTAGACAGGCGGACTGCTTGGAGAAAAAGTGCAATCCAATGTTCAGTTAAGCTCCATTATAATTTCATAAGAAAATTGTTCTGTTCAATTCTCTGGAGAAGAAATATTCTTAGTGTTGCAGCGGTTCAAAAAATCGTAGATTATTGAAAATAATAATTGGCGTTGTAAAATTAATGTTTATTGTTAAACGTAGGGGATAAAGGAACTTATTAAATGGATGTCGCTCGTCAAAGTGCAATATAACGTTGTTAAGGGATAAATTATGTTCTGGTACTGTAACAGGGTGGAGGAGTGTGGGCGGATGGTACACACGTGAGGGAACGGAGGCCGCTGGCATGTCGTCAAACTCTTCCCTCTTCGTTAGTCTGCAAACTGAAGGGCGGCCAGACGTTTCCCCATTCTCTCTCTACTCTACTATGTCACGAGTCATTACACTAAAAGCCGCCACATTCAACGATGGTTGTATTAGGTCACTTGCTGGCTGTCTATCTGTATCTCTCTCTACAGTTACAGTTACAGTATACCGAGCTCATAGGTGGCGTTGTGAAGTTGGTACCTGAGTGGTTAATGAAGCAAAGCGAAGACGACCAAACATCTGTCGGGGGTCAGTAGCCAAGTGGTAAAGAGCAACGGAAACAAAAACGAAAAACACTGCAACGTTCACCATGCAACGTAAGGGCAGGAGAGGTTCAAAAAGTCCCAACTGCTTCCAAATTACATGCAAGTAAAATAATGTTCATTGTCAGCTGGCGCACATCACGTTCTGTTCCAGTAGAAATCGTGTATAAGAAACGTGTTGCTGTTATTGAAATTTTGCCCATTTTCAAGAAATCAGGATTTACCTGAGACCTTTTAGGTTTTTAGGAAACTGTGGATAATTTGTTTCAGAACGTGCTTTGATGAACTCGGTGTGTCTTTCTTATGGTTTTACTGGAAGAATATGGTGCAGAAATGTAAGGGAATTACTTAAGGTGTCTACTATTTACATGTCGTGTTGCAGCGGAAAGGAGTTGTGGTTTACTGCTTCTTACCACTAAATACGTATTTTTTTATTTTGGTTGCTGATAATTACATTACATACGGGTACTGTTGTATCGATAATATCTTGTGATTTCGCATCCACAAACTTATAGGTTTTCTATCATCATGTCAAAAGTATGCACCATTTATTGTTTAAGTCTTACTTTTGGGTGCATGAATAGTATTCGACATTTCCGTTAATTTGTATCGAATATCTCCCTCGTGTTATTAGTAACTCTGCACCCAGTTTCAGCAAATTTCATGAACGTAACTGACCTAGGAACTGGCTGCACTGCCTCATGTCAGTAACACTTTCGTGCCATCAGGTTGTAAGTGTTCAAACATGTGTGTACATGTTCTTTAGTAAGGGTCTTAATTCTCTTAGGGAACCATTATTTACTACAGTATGCGCATTTTGATTCTGTTCCAGAACACAGCTTCACCTTCTGCATGCATTCCTCCATAATTAATTCACCGTCGTTTTGAATGTGTCTTCCTTGCAAACTACGGTGACCACTTGACACCATCGCTTTCGGTTTTTAGTTTCTTTCGACGCTTACTCCATTCCGTCCTAATTTTATTCAAGGTCTAAAGGGACTTATCTGCATATCCTGACGACCCACAGACCAACTCAGTGCGTCGGCTCATAAATCTCAGAAGTTCTTGGGAAATGTCTGATGCAATCGTATTTCGCACAACTATTAGTTCAGTATTACTGAAACTTCACAAGACGTGACTGTCTCGTATCTGTTCATATTCACAATTAGTTAGCAATCGCATTTCACCGCATATTGAAAAAAAATTATCTAAGGTATCGGTCTGTCAAAAATATATGTTGTAGTCGTGTAGGTCGACGTCTTGCTTTGAAAGCAAATTTATTACACAATTCTGTAGGCATCTGCGGGTACTGTGTGCGGCTGCACTCAATTAAAAAGACTTCTATCAGCACATTAGCTTCGATTTGGGACATTTTCAAATACACATAATTCTTTTACCTTGCGTAGTAGGGAAATAATGAATCTGATTTTGAAATGTTTAATTCGATACTAACATTATCATTGATGAAGGTTACAAAGACAGATAAGCCACGTATTACCTACGGCTAGTAAAGCGCTGCGGTACAGTGAGGAGCTATCTAAGTTTTTTAGTGTGGGTCTTAGACGATTTTTTCAACAATGGAATATCATCGCACAACACGAGGGGGTAGATGGGAGGCAACATTGCGATGGCGAATCGTGTGGCGTAAATATATTGTCTGTGCTTGTGTGGTTTTCGTAGTGCTATTTTTCGTGCTGTAGTGCTTCTTCTTGGTGAGAAAAGGTCATTGACTGAATATTTGAACAGTTTTTTTTAGGACCGTCTTTAGACAGGGAAACGTAATAAGATAGCGTTTCATGGGACACTATACGAAATAGTAAGTAACGACCCAACATCTTGTTTCCGTCATGTCTTATCCACAATATCATCATTTGCTGTTGACGTCGAGTGTAAACTAATGCTGCTGATCGCTGTGATCTCAAATTTGAAATCGTTCGTATCCACCTATATTCAGATGTTTATTAGCCCAGATGTGTTTTACCGAAGGAAACGATCCTTTTCGGTGATGAGATTTGATGTTCATTCTTCGAAAGTAGTTTTACAGTATTGTCGGACATGGTTTCGGTAACTGATGTACCCCCTGAATTTTTTGCATTCGGCGAATGCCGATAGTTTTTTGTTTCCATTATCAAGTGAATTTAGTGGCTAGCTGGCGACGTTGTTCTAGGACATATTAGAATACTATATCATGTTACGTACTGCATATAGTGTAGACCATAAAGGTTCTTTATTTTGTTCAGCGTGATTCACCAGCAGCAAATATATGTACAAAATTAATTTTTGCTGGTCTGGAACATGGGTGTATACTGCGAAAAGAAGATGTGGCAGCTTTGCCTCCCTATGAAGAAATTGATACCCTGTATCGCCAGCGAGACAGAAAAAAAAGGTCAGAATAAGTTTGAAGAAATGCATCACAGTTATTGGGTGCTGTGTAGTGAGTGGCATGAATTGTGAAGTCTGTCATGCCACAAACTACTATGAGTTGCCTACATCCCGTCCCCATGACCCTATTTTTGCAGACGTTCTACATACACATCTGCTCTGTTGTGTAAATAAATGATATTTGATTGTTGTGTATAAGCAGCAAACGAAGAAACTAGAATTTTGTTCATGTAATGGTTACTTCCACGTCCAGTCGGTTTAGCAGTTGGTGAATCTTACAGCTAGTATGATAGCGGTCCATGAGACTTATTTGTCCTGGCTCTCCATCCACAGGCAGCGTTGCACATCATTGATGCTCCCGATTCCGCTGCGGCTTGCAGACACAAGTGGTCAGCCGCGAAAAGTCGCGGAACCACGAAACCCTCAATAGATGTCCAAAACAATTTGGAAGATACGTCAGGAACAATAGAGTTTCATGTGCCTCGACATACAACATGGGAGGTGCGCCAATAGCTATTTACCATATTATTTAACAGCGAGTACAGTTGCATGCGCTTTTTTGCTTTAGAAGAGAACTATCCTGTCTTGACAGTATATTTTAGGGTAAGGCAACGGTTAAACAAGATGAAAGAATTTAATTAGAGATTTTATTTAACAGCGAGTACAGTTGCATACGCTTTTTTGCCTTATAAGAGAAGTATCCTGTCTTGACAGTATATTTTAGGGTAAGGCAACGGTTAAACAAGATGAAAGAATTTAATTAGAGATGCTACAATGTTCGTAGATTATGAACATGCTTTTGAGAAAGACAATAGACGAGTTATTTGTTACATCCTGCAAAAAAAGGTTACCCGGTTCGTGTAATCAACTCGTTTGAAGCTGTTACAAAGGGCCAAAAATTATGATGGAGAATAAAGAAATTGTGTAAATAAGTAACAACAAAACAGAGAATTAGACAAGTATGTAACCTGTCTCCAGCTTTTTTCAACTTCTACGTGGGTGACCTAGTCAATGCTTGGAAGGGCAGTATAAGCTACGGCATAAAGATCCACAGGGAGAAATGTTTTAATAGTCTGCTATAATCAGATGCTCAAATGACGAGAGTTCAGTAATGAAATTAAAAACTACGGTCCATAATTAAACGCAAAATGATTTGAGCAGGCTAAATGAGATTTTTCCGTAGTGTTATAGCGTGAATCTGGAAATAGTGCCTTATAAATGTAGAGATTAATAATAAATTAGAAGTTGATTTAGTGTGTAAAAAAACAGACCTTAACAGCAAAAGATGGCGGGGGTATGTTTCAGTACTGATTATCTTAGCCTGCTGTAGTAAGTTGACAGCAATCCAGTTTCCAGTGATGCTGAAGTCGACTGTTAAGCACTGATTAGTAATCTCAACATGGGCTTTCTGGGGCAGAGATGCTGAGGTTATTAGATTAGGAAAGGACACACTTAAATTAGTAAAGAAGTTATGCTATTTGGGGAGCAAAATAACTGATGATGGTCGAAGTAGAGAGGATATAAAATGTAAACTGGCAACGGCAAGGAAATCGTTTCTGAAGAAGAGAAATTTGATAACATCGAATATAGATTTAAGTGTCAGGAAGTCGTTTCTGAAAGTATTTGTATGGAGTGTAGCCATGTATGGATGTAAAGCTTTCGAAATGTGGTGCTACAGAAGAATGCTGAAGAAAGGTGAATAGATCACGTAACTAATGAGGAGGTATTGAATAGGATTGGGGAGGAGAGAATTTTGTGGCACAACTTGACTAGAAGAAGGGATCGGTTGGTAGGACATGTCCTGAGGAGTCAAGGGATCACAAATTTAGCATTGGAGGGCAGCGTGGAGGGTAAAAATCGTAGAGGGAGACAGAGAGATGAAAACACTAAGCAGATTCAGAAGGATGTAGGATGCAGTAGGTACTGGGAGATGAGGAACCTTGCACAGGATAGAGTTGCATGGAGCGGTGCATCAAACCAGTCTCAGGGCTGAAGGCAACAACAACAACAACAACAACAACATACTTGCCAACGGCATTGTCGCTGTGGTTCCTGTCAGATCCCCGACGTATACTGCTGTCGAGCTGGTCTAACACTAGGATGGGTGGCCACCCGGTATGCAGAGCGCAGTTGGCAAACGGGGTGCACTTAGCCCTTGTGAGGCAAGCTGAGGAGATACTTGATTGAGAAGCAGCGGCTCGCCGGCCAGAGTGGTCGAGAGGTTCTAGGCGTTAGAGTCTGGAAGCGCAAGACCGCCACGGTCACAAGTTCGAATCCTGCCTCGGCATGGCCGTGTGTGATGTCCTTAGTTTAGTTAGGTTTAAGTAGTTCTATGTTCTAGGGGACTGATAACCTCAGAAGTTAAGTCCCATAGTGCTCACTGCCACTTGAACAAAGCAGCGGCTCCGGTCTCGTAAACTGACATACCTCCGGGAGAGCGGTGTGCTGACAACATGCCCCTCCATATCCGCTTCTACCGACGCCTGTCGGCTCAGTATGGCACGACGGCCGATCGGTAACTTGGTGCTTCCTGGCTTGTTCGGATGGAGTTTCGTTTTTAGACTCCTATACTTGAGTTGATACGCGTTTATCAACTTACTGAATATCTGTATGTTGCGTTGAGCTCGATTCATGGTTTCTTAGGATTTACCTTTAACATTACATCACCAGAAAAGCACCACTTTCAAGCACGTCACTGTTAGATCGCTTCCTTGTCCGTCAACCACTTCTTTACAGGTTCCAAAATTGATTCTACATCAACTTCAAGGTGACGTAGAGTCTTGAAACTTCCAGCATTGATCAGACATACCTGGCAAAGCAATATTAGCTCACTATCTTGTCTAGTGTGTGGTGGAGGGTACTTTATATACCACTGCCATCTGCCCCTTTTTCTGACACAGTCGCGAATGGCCCGAGGGAACGGTAGGTGGTAATCCTCCGTGGGAGGTCAGATGTATCCACTTTTTTTACCACACGGTCATATCCTTAGGTAAACGTAGGAGAAAGCAACAGGTTTTGCTAGTAAGTTGAACATAAACTACAATAATCATGAAATATATCATAGACTCCGTTTTAATCTCACCAAAATATATCAAATCGACTGATAAAATTTTACCCTTCGAAGAGAAACAAACAGAAAATAACTATTGAAAGGAGAAATTACTTTTTCATTTGCCACAATTTTAAATCTGACTAAAAGGTATAAAATGACTTATCATAGCTCCATACAGACTGCAAGCAGCATGTAGAGGCTTGAAAAGTTGTGATTACCAATTTTTAATGTCTATGAAAATACTTGAAATATTTAAAACGAAAATCGTGGGGCACTCGCAAAACATAACTGATGAATGAATAATTCTTCTGCTGACTGACATGAAGCTATATTACAAGTGGTCCACGTTTTTCGTTTTTACCTTACAAGAGCTACCACGGATACTAAAAGTTATCAATCACAAATTTTCAGCAGTATTCTTATAAGGATAAGAATATGTATGGGACTTGAGGAATTATTTGACACTTTTTAGTCCTATTTAATGATGTGGAAAAATTCAAAATTCACTTTTGTTTAAATAATTATTTTTTGCTTATTTCTCTAGTGAATGTGTTAAATTTTTCAATCGATTTAAAAAATTGGTAAGATCACAACATGTGGCATATTCCAGGTTATTTTCGGTGTCAACTAATTTATTGCATTCCCCTAGATATCTCGTGGTAAATCATGTGTGTACCCAGAGATTATTAGACGTCCTATTACACTCCCTTCGGATATTGGGTGCTAAGATATTTTCTGTGGAATATTCTAAAAACAGTATATCGTGCTGCGTTTTATTCGTCAGAACAAAGGGTCTAGTGTTCGACTAGCAATTCTACTCTGAGAGTGTCTTTTCCAAATAGAGGTAGCTACTTCTAAGTTTTGTAGGAAATAAATGTGGATCGTTCACTCACTCTATCTCTATCACTCTCTCTCCTTCTATCTCTCTCTCTCTCTCTCTCTTTTTCTTTCTTACGTTCTCAATCTGCTCGACACTTATGCACCATTGCGAGTTGGATGTACACCAGCATCGCATATGTGGTTGCATCAGCGCGTTAAATCCTATGAGCTTGAGTGTTACGTTTAAGAGCTTTTTCGTAGCCGTAGCTGTGGATCACCTATCATTCAATGGAAGCTGCTAAGGACACAAACTGTTAAAAACGAGATACGTTTGAAGCAATTTCAAGGGGAGCATGTTAAGTTTCACCTAGCTGCTGATGTGAGCAACACATGCTGTCTAATGAAATTAATGTAACTAGGCCTCTCAATGTAGATGGAGTAATCGAAATTCATTAGCTGCTGAACGTCAGCATTTCTCATTCCATCCCAAGTGAAACAATGACTGCAAGGGACATTAATATTATTGCACTCTCTGCTGCTCCTCCTCAAAATGGAGGTCTTTTTGCTATCTTCATAAAGGAGCAAGGTGAAGCAACTCAGTTGCTAGTGAGCATACAACGCTTACAGTCTTAAACACTTACCATATGGTTATGAGAAACTTTAGATTTTGTGGCAACTCACGTCTACTTGTTTACGTACTGGACAACAGAAAGGGAAACTGAGCATACAAATTCGTCAGGGGTGAACTGGGCAACAACGTGGCAGAAAGTCGACATTTTCTTTTCAGAAGAGGTATTTCACCTTTCTCCTCAGCAAGTGACTTTTGAACAACTTATGAAAATCTCTGGACTTGGCTGATCGGTAATTTTAACTCTTTTAAAGCCGTATCGAGCGCAAATAACTCAATGCTACCTCATGCAACTATTCCTTCTAGTCGATAGATCAAGCTAAATACATGATTTACATTCGCCCGTTTGCCACAAGTACCTTGTACTCTTTTGGCGCAATTTATGGGCAAATTGGTGGTAGACTCTTTGCATTTGGAAGTGGCTTTAAAATGGCAGGGCAAAGAATTTTTGGAAATTTGTACAGAGAGTCAAATAAGTAGGGCAACAGTAACTAGTGGGAACCGTTGTTTGTCTTTGTGTTATCAGTTGACGTGAAGAACAGAGAAAGAAACGGAAAAGAAAAAGAAAAAGTACAGCGTTGGTAACTATAAAGCTGTGTTCTGTCCCATGAAATCATGCGTACTGTTCGTACATTGTTCTCAAATGCAATGCGAAACCCCACATTCTTTACATCACGTATCATAACACTTGTTCGAAAACTGTGTAGCTGTATTAATTGGCACTGTAAGTCCCCACAACCCGACAAGGCTTCAATCATCGATTTGGTTCATAGAACATGCTGGGTCTACATGTATTATTGTACTAACTAAAACCCTTACTTTGGTCAGAATTTGTGAATCATTCATGAGCTAATATTTAAATTTCCTAAAAACACTCCATTATCAGACATTTCGACGTTTTTCTAGGTTCCATCCACCAGAATACTGATTAGTAAAATATCTACGTAGGGACCTCTCCCTGTTCTCATTCCAATCTTTCTGACAGTGCAACGGTCTATAATGGACACGCTGTAATTCCGTATGATCAGTACGTGACGTGATATCTATTTTTTTCTTCGCAGATGTTCCGAAGGCTTTTGGGCGTGTTCTGCCTCCGGTCTCGGCGGGAGGCAGAGGAAGACTTTTACGGAGACCTGATGGACGTCGATTTAATTGGAAAGCCAGAGGTGAGGAACACAAAGATTTATTGGTAAAACAGTAATGACTCTTAGGTGTACCTACGTTTACTAAGATCATTACTTGAGACCTCTGATTACTGTAAGGCCTTCTGAATTTCGTAAAAGCTGTCTTAGTTACTCGTAGTTATAAATAGGCCATCATAGAATAACAACTATTCCTTTGTGTCTTCGTTAAACGTGCTTGTAGCGCTAATAAAACGAAATATCCTTCGGCTTTCTATACGAGTACACCCGTTTCATAGGAACTCTGTAGCCACTGGCCCGCTAAAAACTGCACTTTGTACAAGACGAATGTACTTTAAAAAGTAGGTTAAGCAGGACAATAATAGTCAGAAATCGCTTAAGTTTCTGAGTTTTATTATTAGATGGAACTATTCGAAATTACAAGAGCTGCACAAGAATTTACGGAATGTGGAGAAATGTCTTCATAAACTGGTTGCTGTTGGTTCCAAAATCGGTGACAACGTAGTGTACATTACGTGCAACTACTGCTAGTACAGCATTTACCACTACTGAACATTCTCTATATAATCTGATAAATTTAATGCAAGAACTGTATCAGATCTCACTTATGCATGATGATGATTCGTTAGCTGATACTTGGACCAACTGAGTAGGCTATTATTTTAGGTCCGGCTTAACCACTTGCAGGTTTTCAAGTCGTCCGTTGTAACTGAATGTGCTCGATATTTAGAGGTCTCAAAGCAGTGAGTGGATCCATTAGCTTATTCTGTTTTGCTTATGGAGGATGTTATGAGTGTGAGATGTTAGGTACCAGTAGGAGGTAATTTATGTGACTATTTGTACTGCTCGCACATGGCTGGTTCTTGTGGTCAGACGATAGAAGTTCTAAAACTAATTGGATTATCTAGACTATTTATGAGGGACTTTTTCACTATGTGTCGCAGTCACAGGAAGGTTTCAGTAGGGGCCATGTTCAACGACTTAAACGTGGCGACCCAAGTTTTAGCCACTTAGTAGAGAGGTGGGACCACATCGTTTTAGCTTGTTTAACTAATTTATATGCATAAAATATAAGCTTTCACGGCCGGTAATGTCTTCACTTGAAACCACTGGTCTGGTAGGCCGTGGCCGATTTATAAAACTCTCCCCTGACGTTCCATCTCTCACTACTAGAGACATCCTCGGAGAATATCTGTCGCAGTCGGAGACGAAATGTCATTAGAGAGTTTTGTACACCGACCAGGGACTATCAGCCCGGATGATTTAAGCGAAGACAATTTAAAAGCAGTTTGCTTCAAACCCACTCTAAGTACAACATATTAACGATCCACACCCAAGGTAAAATACTGTCTTTTTGTTACCTTATGACCGTCTGGAAAACAATCCAAGTATGTGCTACCAAAGCTAAGACCTTTCTGTCTAACTGATAAATGTTGCAATGCTGCTGAATTTAATACACTAACAGGAGATTAATTTAACTTATGGTGCGAGTAAACGCCCACAAATTATTAGATGTTACATAAAAGATAGAAAATAAAACTGAAAATCAATAAATGGATGAATTGTGACCGTGGAAACAAATCTTCCACAGAGGATGAGCGCCGCGCGTTGGCGGCTGCGCTCAGACGTGGACGAGTTGGTTCTGCTGGCAGCGCAGGCGGAGATGTCCCGGCCACCGCCTGCTGCCATTGATGTAGCCTGCGGCAAAGTCATCGGGAAGGTAAGGCGGCACTAAAGTCACAATTTCATTGATAACTCGCTGCTAAGGGTTAAGTTAGATTACATACAACATACCCTTTCCTCAGACCAATATAAAGTGGCACAAGTATAGTTAATACTGTAAGATAATAATTATGATCCTTGTCACAGTTAATGATTTCCCCTGAAGACTCTTCCCTTTCTTTCGATCACACACAATAATAGAAAGATGTTCTCTCTTAATGTACACTTTGTCCATACGAGTCACACTATACAATTATTTGTACTGTTGTTGCGTAAAGGTAGTCTTATGAATTTTAAAGGGAAGGATTGCTTTTGTGTACAGGTGAACGATGGCTGGATGGTTGTGACGACTGTCGAGATCCATGAGCCGCCTGTGGTGGAGTGTGACGAGGACATCCCGCCGATCCCTCGCCGCCGGAGAGGGTGTCGGAGGTGCTGGGCGGAGAAAGTCTGGGAGAAGACCGTTGTGCGCCCACCTGGGGACCGGGCACACCGCCTCACTACCCACTAAACGTATTCATGACGAGGACATCCCACCAGTTCCTCGTCGTCGTCAGTGTGGTTGTTGGAGGTGCTGGGTGAAGAAAAGTCAGGGACAGGGACAGGGATAATGACTCACTAACCAATAGACATGTTCGTGAGGAACTGATTACAGTGGGTATCCCAACAATGCCTCAACGTTGGGGATGTGTTAGAGACACTGGCCAGAGAATGTCACGGCTAAGAGTCTTGGGTGACTGCAAATTGGATGGTGACAACAGCTTTTCTACAAGCCAGTGAACATATTCATGAGGAACTTAGAACAGTGTATGAGGAGGGCATATCACCGATGCCTCATAATTGGAAAGGGTGTTCGTGCTGCTGGATGGAGAATATCATGACTGGGACTCTTGCATGTCTGCAAATTGGATTGGGATACCGGCTCACTAGCCAGTGAACATATTCATGTGGAACCAAGTGCATTGGCTCAGAAGGATATCCCACTGATACCATGTCATCAGTGACAGTGCTGGTGGTTTGGGCAGAAAAAATCAAGACTAAATCTCTTGTTTGTCTGGAAAGTGAATGGGGACACCGACTCACAGATATTTAAAGTGAATGAATTATTAAATGAATTGATAAAAAGAGACTTTGAAAGTATCCATGTAAATGAATGTAAATGAAGCTTTAATATCATTGAACTCCATTTAAACAAGTAATGAAATAAAATTAATAATATCTATCAAAGATGTACGATTATTTCTCTCTCTTTACATGTATGACTGCATTTAGACAAATATTTGAGAATGTTATCTTTTTTGATGCCCATCACCCACAGAAATATTATACACAGACTGCCATAACTTTCAGTACACAGGATATCCTTCTTCATCATTACAAATGACACATAATAGTGAGTTCATTTTTCTTACGACCAACTAACAAACAAATTACACACGTAGTCCATTTTACCTGCCTGCATTGATGCATAGTGCAGTTGTATTTTTACATAAATGCCTTTGTTTCTGACCTAACAGAAATGAAACAGCCATATAACATTATAACATAGCTGTGAGTGAAAGCGCGTCATTCGCTTGAATGCCTACGACAGAAAAGAAGTGAAAACAGAGTACGATGAAACTGAACATCGATTGAAACTTGCGAGGAACTAAAGCGGGCAACGATTTGATTAAAACTCCATTGTTCTCCTTTCAACTACAGGGATTTCATTCTAGACATCAATAAAAATTTATATTCCATACAAGTATCTAAGGTAGTTTCTGATATTACAGGGTGCCTAAGGGTTACAGGAGTCACAGTTTTTATTCAAATATCAGTAAATGTAGTTTCTGGTTTGGAAGTGTCGAGCACAACTTCCAGTGTTACTCAAGACTACTGAACATTTAATAAGGACAATATTCACACACACCATATTCTCAACACGAGAAGAGTTGACGTACACAGAAACGATCCTACAGACACATAAGTAACATCACTGCACTACGTGGCGCAATTTAATGAGTGTAAGTAGATCAATTAATAAATACACACAAAGTATAAGCTAATTATGTACAGAAAAAAATATTAATTTATTAGGAGTATCCCAAGGCCACCGGCCGTATCATTATGCTCAACTGCTCAACTTTACTGTTTGCACAGCATGGATATAAATGTTGCGATTGGGCCAGACAACAATGAAGAGCATTCTCCGGTGACAACACCAACGCTATTTTATTCAGTAGAACATTAACACAAATTCTTCTCCCCTTACTCTTACGAAAAAACTAATTTTTTACCAAATTCTTAACAAGAAAAAGTTTCCCATATTAGCTAAACCTGTCTTTTGTTTATAATACTTTGGCAGTGACCGAAAATAACCTTTATTTTTAGACTTAAAAATTCGTTAAAACTACTAAAATTCACCTTAAACTAGACGTATGTTTAGAATAAGACGAAGCTATATGATTACAATTGAGACCTCGCTTATGCGGTGATAATGGAACAGACAGCATCGGTGGTGCAGCGCTGTCATCCACGACCGTACTGGTAGGTGGGCAGATACCATACAATGTCAACTAAAACAGACGCAAAACTAATCTTAAGAACTTATAACAGTCCACTCCATTTACAGCAAAGTAAGCACAAATTCTGGTACATAACAAATTGTAAGGCAACATAAATTGATAAAACCATATTCCCAATGACTACACACGATTATAAGGAAACTATCTGCAGGCGCAACTCAGAATTGCAATGGGTTATACAGTCCTCTGCAACACCAAAATTGTAGTAACACCAGAATTACAGTAAAAGTCGAGAAGACAAGTCTTCAACGCTCCAAAATTATTTTACCATATGAATGATCATAATGACGGCCTTGAAAATAGTAGCTTTTAAAAAATGAATCTCCATATTTTTATTGGGAGACCAAACAAACTTTAAATGCCCAAAAAAGATGTACTAAAGCTGGTTCCGAACAACTTCAATGAAAAGGGTAGCTATCCTTAAGATAAACTGCACTGCTTTTAAATAGGAGACACGACAGAATTTCAATCTCCAGAAGTTTTTCCATCAGTAGTTGGCGCTAATAATTTAAATGAAAAGAGCAGGACCTATTAAAAAAATCTTCACCAATGAAATGAGCGTCAGTTATTTTGGAATGAACCGCGACAGGCAACAAGTACAGCGATACAGTTGAGGGTAACCTGGCTGGACTACCACGATGCTAGGTCGAAAAGCACGAAGTTTATCTTAATAAGTATCTTAACAAGCTCACCGAAATACTTCATGAATTAATAGGGAAGGGCACACAAGGTATCATCAAACTTGGATTATTCAAATTTATGGAGTTTACTATCACCCCAAAAGTGGCCAAAACGACGTCCTTGTACAGAACAGGACCCTAGCCGCCGAGTTTAATACGTCAGGGCTGAAAGGCGGTAGATGAAATACCTCAAGTGGGAGAAGTTTTGTGAGCGTTGGAACATTGTGAGAAATTTGCGAATGCATTAACGTTCCACAACAGTGATACTTCAGTTGACGTATTTGTTGACTATTGGTTTGTTCTGTAAGCGTGTAGGTGATGTAGTAGAGATTCCGTTAATGTTGGATGACTTAGAGAGGCAGGTTTTGTGATAAAGTTAATGGTCATGAGTTAGGGCCGAACTGGCGGTTTTCTGACGTGATGACTAATAAACTCGGAGTCACCACCAGGATTCAGTATAACATCGGTTTGATGGACGATATTCTGGTTTGCTAACCACCATAACGGTTACTCCACCCAAAATGAAAATTTTGTGACAGCTGATTAATGAGAGGCATCGAGTCGGCGTGATACGGGTTTCCACCTCTCCGTATGCGTCGCCCATGTTTCAGGCACCGAAGGGTCAAGCCGGTAGTCAGCGATCGGTAGTTGGTTATACAATTCGTAACCAAAAAGCCGTCTTAAAATCTGTACCACTCCCGGCCTTCCGTACCTGTTCTATTTCCTTTGCAGGGGGCACAGTATACTACCGTCCTGAATTTGAACAAGGCCTACCAGAAGATCTCTCTCATTGAGGACTGTAAACGTGCTACAGGATTTTACACCGTTTGGAAGCTGTACCAGTTCGGTAGAGTTCCTTTCAGTTTATATACCGAAGCGGCAGTACTATCATTTCTCTTAGACTCAGTTTTGGGTGACGCATGATTCAAATCATTGTGCAGCAAAGTCCTTATTAGCCTGCAGGAAGTGGGTTTGACCGTTTAACCATCCATGGTAAATATGGAACTAAGGGAGCTTCCCTTTTTAGGACCTTGGTCTCAGCTAGTGTTGTTAAAATAGATCAGAGAAAGAGAGAAGATCCTTAGAGAAGAATGAAATACCTCTCTTTATCCGTAACTCACATTTTTTTTATAAACTTTGTTTCGAATTTTGTCCAATTTTCAGCCACAGTAAATGGCTTGAGGAAGAAAGGGTTGAGTATCCAGATGGGGGAAACGCAGCACGCGGTCTTTGAGACAATTATAGTACCTTTGAGTATTCTGCATATTTTGGATGTTACGGATTTTGAACGATCCTTCATTGTCCAAACGTGTGGTTCTAATTCTAGCGTCGTTGCTGTCGTTCCACAAAAAAACGATGGAGTGCGATCGTTTAGCTTATGGTTCCAGAGCCATGTCCCACACGTAACTGAAGTACTCCGTGTGAGTGGGAGTTCTTGTTGGTTTTGGCCTTCCAAAAGTTCAAGTTCCACTTGGAGCTTTGCCATTTGTCCTCGGAACAGACCGTCAGGCTTTGATTTGGGTGGTCGCGAGATCCAGGAAGACAGGACCAATCGCGAGGTGGGTTCGAGGTGGGCTGTGTATGTTTCCACCTTTCGTTTCCTTGTCAGGCACATCCAGGGAGCAAATAATCCGGTAACAGATTCACTTAGCCGTATGCTCCAGGAGCATACAACGGAATAACACCTGTAACATGATTCACTGGACTCCAAATGGGTTTCAATAGTGTTTTCTGAGGTACATGAGCTCTTTGGGAAGTTGATGGACAAATTAGAGGCAGGAACCATAGAATTATGGTATGAGACAAAATCCTGATACTGGGAAAGGTGTCAGGTAAGGAACTGAGAAAAGAAGTATATGTTTTAAGACTAAGAGCGTTTACCGTGATTTATTTTCAAAGAATATTCTTAATAATTTATTTTATTTACTAGCGATTCATCAAGAACATTAGCGCCCGCATCTCGTGGTCGTGCTGTAACGTTCTCACTTCCCACGCCACGGGTTACCGCGTTTGTATTCCCGGCTGGGTCAGGGATTTTCTCTGCCCCGTGATGGCTGGGTGTTTTGTTCTCTCCTCAGGTTAGTTAGGTTTAAGTAGTTCTAAGTTCTAGGGGACTGATGACCATAGATGTTAAGTCCCATAGTGCTTAGAGCCATTTGAACCAAGAACATTAACTCATTTAATCGCACTACGTAAGCATGAAAGTAGATGCCAGGCAGTAACTGAGGAAATCATAACCAAATTCCTTTTAAGAAATATCGATTTTTATTCTCTTTAATTGTGCCTAAAAGCATTTTGTTTAAAGAAACAGATTTAAAATTATCATCAGGAAGCACCCTATAAATATCAAAGTTACAATTTATTCAGAGGCACAAAGAAAAAAGTTTTGACTATAACTTTAAACTAAGAGTTTTAACAATTTACAGACGCACACAAACTATGCACCCCCGTAGGAGAGATGGAAGTGGTACAAAAAACTAACAACTAAGATATTAACCTTGCAACCAAAGGTGCAACTCGATTTTAACTTGTAAGGTGAAAGGGTGACGACTTTATATACTAAAATGATCATTTAAATAAGAGCCCATGACATGCAATCTTATATAAAATTTTACAAGTTTGGTCATACCATAGTTAAGATGCTCTACAGTACAAAGATACCGCCTCTTAAGATCATAGGCAATAATATCAAAGTTTCCAAAGATCGAAACATATTTCAGGTATTAGACAGTTACACTGCAACCAATAAATTCGTTAACACACCAAATCCGACAAACATGAGAGAGGTAGTTGCTAACGTACGGTAGATTGATAGGGAGAGTACCGCCCCATAAGCAAACGACTGGTGAATTCACCAAGAAAACATGTAGAATGTAGCAAGAGTAAACAACATGTCACTTAACTTTTAATAAACGGCGAATTCTCGAGAAGACTTGGTGCAGCACCCCCAAATAGCTGTCCCGAACCGTCCGCTGCCAGCCGCTTCAACGGCCGCAGGAAGGCGCGCCGATCTCCCGTCTCACGGCGTCGCAGCTCACACCGACCAGACCCATGTCGTGGGTTGACTCCTGTTGCTCTCGTGTGGACCGCGATGTCACTACACCGTGCTATACGCCGCGGCCCACTGGGCACACGTGGCGACCTCACATGCGCCGACGCTCCAGACCGACAAGTCGTCTTGTGTCTCAGTGTGCGACCGACCAACCGATCATTCCAACCGCCAATGACCATTGCCTGAGCAAACTCGAGCAGACTGGCGGCCTAACGCGCAGACTCAGATGCAGCAAATACGCCCCGACCGGGCGCCCACTCGCTGAGTTCTCTTACTGCCTAAGAAATCCGGACGGAAGACTGACCCAGAATGACCGAATGGCGAGCTCATAGCGCCCCTTAAATTCACGTGAACAGCCAACATTTCCCCTTTCCCACCAGAGGGAGACACCAAAGCTGCGATTGTCACAGCGGCGCCACCGCCACCAGAAACGGAGGGCGACTGTTTCACGCTACGCGCTGCTGCGCGCTCTTCAAAGCAGCAATTTTTACCCCGGCTCAGAGCGACAGATCCTTTAAGAACTGTTTACCAGAGTAACTAGTATTGGCCAATTTTAAGTATTTTGACAACCGCCTTATTGCCGGTCATTTGGAAGTGAATAAAACGGTTATGAAAGCTAAACATTATCTGTCTGGTCCACAACGAATAAAGATGTACGTACATTAGTGGGTAAATGTGAAGATTTCGAATGCGTCAAGTCCAAAAATTGTTCTACAGAAGGTTTACTTCAGTCCACGCGAGGAACTGATCCCATGGACAAAATGTTCATTGATTATGTCGCACCAGTCACACGGCAAAGGGATGTGAACCGTTATGGCATTGTAGTGGTGGACTCCATGTTTATTTTTTGGGTCATCAGGTTGTTCACTGGTTTGATGCGGCCCGCAACGAATTCCACTCCTGTGCTAACCTCTTCATCTCAGAGTAGTATATCTAGCCTAAGTCTTCCGTTATTTGCTGGATGTATTCTAATCTCTGTCTTCCCCTACAGCTCCCTCTAGTACTATGGAAGCATTTCTTTGTTATCTTAACAGATGCCCTATCATCCCGTCTCTTCCCCTTGTCAATGTTTTCCACGTATTTTGTTCCTCACCGATTCTGCGTAGAACCTTCTCATTCCTTAACTCAGCCAGTCATATAATTATCATCATTCGTCTGTACCACCACATCTCAGATGCTTCGATTTTATTCTGCAGTGATTTTGCGTAGTCCATGTATCAATGCCATACAATTCTGTGCTCCATACGTACAGTTTCAGAAATTTCATCATCAAATTAAGGCCTATGTTTGACACTAGTAGACTTCTCTTGGACAGGAATGCCATTTTTTCCATTGCTAGTCTGTTTTTGACGTCCTTGCTCCGTTCATCATTGGTTATTTTTCTGCCTAGATAGCAGAATTTCTTAGCTTCATCTACTTCGTGAGCATCAACGTTGATGTTATGTCTCTCGCTGTTATCATTTCTGCTACCTCTCATCGCTTTCGTCTTTCTTGGATATACTCTCTGTTCAGATCCTGTACTCGATAGATAGTTCATACCGTTTAGCATATCATGTAATCCTTTACTTTCAATCAGCATAGCAATGTCATAAACGAATCGTATCACAGAATTTTAACTCCACTCCTGAAGCTTTCTTTTATTTCTATCATTGCTTCTTCGATGTACAGATTGAACACTAGGGCGGAAAGTCTACGTTTCTACCATACATCCTCTTCATTCCGGCCGCTTCGCTCTTAGTCACCCACTCTTATTATCCCCTCTGGGCTTTTGTACATATAAAATATTACCCATCTCTCTCTAGAGCTTACCCTTATTGTTCCCAGAATTTCAAACAACCTGCACCATATTATATTGTCGAAGGCTTTCTCCAACTTGACAAATCCTAAGAGCATGTCTTGGTTTTTCTTTAGTCTTGCTTCCATTATCAACTGTAGTCTCAAAATGGCCTCACTGGTGGTTTTACCTTTTCTAAAGCTAAACTGATCGTCATCTAATACATCCCACAATTTTCTTTTCATTTCTTCTGTATATATAAGTATTGTCACCAACTTGGGTGCTTGATCTGTAAAGCTGACTGTGCGATAATTCTGGTTCCTCTCTGCTCTTGCACTCTTCAAAGTTGTGTGCACACTACTAAACACCCATCACTTACAGATAGCCTTCAAAATCATGTCTGCGTTACGCAGACTCGGATAGATATGTCAATCGCGATAGTCATGCGGAATCTTCGACGGTTTTCTGTGCCAGGCCTTTTGACAAGCATTTGGTGAGGCAATTGCAGATTGATAGGGAACGCGAAACAGCGGCTGAAGTCTCGCGCGCGGCCTACCGCCATCCTGTCCTGACATATTGAACTTTATCAGTCCGAGAGTGGTATTTTGGTCAAAGCAACGTTCTTGTATAGATCAAGTCTACATCCGTCGAGATAGAGTTTAATATGATTTAACTGAACGCACTCACTTTTCTTTTTAATTTGAGAAACTTGCAGCTTGGTATCTTTGCCCGTGACTATATTGTGTACCAAGGGACTGAGAGGGTTGAGCATCTGGATGTTCTAGCTTGGACCCACAAAGCGAGAGACCAACTTAGAAAATTTGGCTACTTCACCCTAGCCTTGGCCACAAGATTGGAAATAAAAACATGAACACCAACCCTCACCCTGCATACATGGTGACCCTTATTATAGCACTGTGCCTACCTCCAATGTGTGAGTCCAGTATTCTTTCTCCTTGTTTTCCATTGCTGCTGTATGACCTCAGCTCTGAATTTGCCCGGCGAAAGATCGTTCAAAGACGTAAAGTAGATAGTGGAGAATCCAGAGGGTAACTCCACGTCAAGCAGAGGGGTGTTGCTTTACGAATCTCATGAAGACCCGTATCAAAGGCTGAGTTGAACTTCGGAATAGAAAAGTCCACTAGTGCTGAGATTCTGTGTCATACATGATCAGTGCAGTTTTTAAATTACTGTTCATTGTTTCAGCAGTAGAACGCCGAGGGCAGTACGGTAGGGTGATGAACAGAAACGCTTAAATTGACTGGACAGAAAGGCTCAGTACTGTCACCAACCACTGTCTGAAGGATGGCAAAAAGTGGAGAATAGTCTAGACAACTGGCATATGTCGAAGGCCGTAGTCATTCGACTGCACGGAACCAACTTTATACACCAGGTAATAGCGTCCCTGTAGTCTAGGTGTAGCGCGCTTGTGAAGTAATCGAAACGTTCTCGGCTCCCTGTGTGCAACCCGCAACGGGTTAAATTTTGATTAATAATAAATATTGGCGGCCGAAGACATTCGGGGAAAGAAGTTCCCCTCATTATGCCAACGGCCTTGTTGAAGAGGGCAGAGGAGCGGACAGAGGTTTATAACCCCACTTGTCCTTGGGGTGGGAAATACCCCTAAAGGAGGAAGAATCAGCAGTGGCCAACGGCATGTGGATGCGAAAGGCAATGCAAACCATTGCATCTGATCATGTAACGCTTATCCAGAGGACATTTGGCCTGTAACTGAACAAGTGTCTTATGATCTCTTCGTCGGAAAAAGATTCCCCCCTCTCCGATCTCCAGGAGGGGGCTGCCAGCACTAGGTGACCATGAGGAAAAGATTGAATACTCAGATAAGGGATAAAGTTTTCGAGTCATGGCGTGGAATGTCAGAAGTTTGTTCACAGTAGGGTTGGTAGAAAGTTTAAAAAGAGAAATGCAAAGGATTAATCTACACACAGTTAGGGTCATTGTTATGTTCTGGAAAGAAGTCATGCATTTGTGGTCATATGAGTGTAGGGTAGTATCAAGAACAGCAAAAAATGGTTTAAAGGGAGAAGATTTTGCTATAAATAGGAAGGTAGTGCTGATAGACTGTTACTGTGATATAGTACTTCCTATCAGAATCGACAACAAACCAACACCGACAACGATAGTTCGGATATACATGCCAACGTCGCATACTTCAGATGAAGAGATAGAGAAAGTGTATGATGATATTCAAAGTGTAATACAGTACATAAATGGAGATGAAAATCTAATAGTCATGCGGGACTGCAATGCAGTTGTAGGGGAAGGAGTAGAAGAAAAGGGTACAGGAGAATATGAGCCGTGGTCAAGAATGAGAAAGGAGAAAGGTTAATGGAGTTCTGTAACAAATTTTGGCTAGTAGTTATCGAATACTCTGTTCAATAATCACAAGAGAAAGAGGTACATTTGGAAAAGGGCGGGTGGTACCGGAAGATTTAAGTTAGATTACTTCATGATTTGACAGAGATTCCGAAATGGATTGTAAGCCATTCCCAGGATCAGATATAGACTCCAATCACAATGTAGCAGATACGAAGAGTAGGCTGAAGTTCATGAGATTAGTCACGAAGAAACAACATGCAATGAAATGGGATATGGAAGTACTAAGAAATGACGAGATACGCTTGAAGTTCTCTAAGGCTATAGATTCGGCAATAAATAATTACACAGTAGGCAGTACACTTGAAGAGGAATGGACATCTCTAAAACTGGAAACAAATAGGTACAAACACGGTAACTGAGAACAAATGATGGCTAAGAAGGAAATACTTTAGCTGATCGATGAAAGAAGAAACTATAAAAGTGTTTAGGGAAAGGCAGGTATACAAAGATACAAATGGCTGAGGAATTAAATAAATAGGAAGTGAGAAAACCTAAGACAAAACTGCTGCATGAAAAACGTGAAGAAATCGGAAAGGAAATGACTGTCAGAAGGACTGACCCAGCATACAGGATAGTCAAAACAACCTTCGATGACATTAAAAGCAATGTTGGTAACATTAAGTGTGCACCGGGGATTCCACTGTTAAATGCAGAGGAGGGAGCAGTTGTGTGGAAAGAGTACATTGAAGACCCTTTATCAGGCGGAAGATTAGTCTGATGTAATAGAAGAGGAAACAGGAGTCGATTTAGAAGAGATAGGGGATCCAGTACTAGAATCAGAAGAGCTTTGGAAATCTTAAGATCAAATAAGGCAGAAGGGGTAGATAACTTTCCATTAGAATTTCTATGATCATTGGGGGAAGTGTCAACGAAAATACTCTTCACGTTGTGTTTAGTAGAGTCTGTCGACATACGACCTGACTTCGGAAAAATATGATCCACACAACTCCGAAGACTGCAAGAGCTGAGAGATGCCAGAATTATAGCACAGTGAGCTTTACAGCTCACGCATCCAAATTGGTGACAAGAATAATATGCAGAAGAAAGGAAAAGAAAATTGGGGGATGTATTAGATGACGATCAGTTTTGCGTTAGAAAAGGTAAAAGCACCAGAGAGGCAATTCTGAGACTACAGTTGATAATGGAAGCAAGACTAAAGAAAAACCAAGACATGTTCATAGGATTTGTCGAGTTGGAGAAAGCATTCGACAATGTAATATGGTGCAGGTTTTTCGAAATTCTGAGAACAGGGGTAAGCTATGGAGAGGGACGGGTAATATTTCATATGTAGAAAAGCCCAGAGGGAATAATAAGAGTGGGTAACTAAGAACGAAGCGGTCGGAATAAAAAGGTGTAAGGCAGGGATGTAGACTTTCCGCCCTACTGTTCAATCTGTACATCCATGAACAAGATCGGTGCTCCTGTTTATGGTATCCATTATAATGAGGTATGTGTTAACATGGAGGGTGGGGAGTCGGTAACTGGATATGCATGAAAGAAAAACCTTTAATGTTTAAATGAAATGGTTGCTGGATCTGTATATGTACGATAGTTGAATAAATATTAAATAACTTGGCCATATTTATCTGTTGCATAATGGATAGCAGTAGGACGTAAAAACGAAAGTTTTGCGAGAGAATACGTGCTCTGGTAAAAATATCACACTTATTGAAGACACAACGGAACAAGCTAATAAACTAAACGATTAACAAATGGGTGATTAAATGATGACTAACTGAAATCCTCTGCTGCCGCCAGGTGTTGTTGATATACCTCGATATAGACAGCTGACAATGTTTTCCCCGACCGGGACTCGAACCCGGAATCTCTTGCTTACATGGCAGACGCTCTATCCATCTGAGCCACCGTGGACATATATGAATAGTGCGACTGCTGCGACGTATCCAGTACACGCTTCCCGTGAGACACTCATTCCCAACTGTCCACAATTCTATATACGTAATGTACCTTATAGACATATACCCATTCACTGGTTACTCGTACACGCTTTGGCGATTCCCGTAAGAGTTTGGGCAACCTGTGCGCAATCGCACAGACGAAGGTCAGTAGCTAGGTAGCCTTTAACTATATATATGAAGACAGTAACTGTTCTCGAAAGAACAGAATACTGTTGATGACCATACAGCTTTTCCCTGGAAGAAATGATGACTAACTGAAATCCTCAGCTGCTGATAGGTGTTGTTGATAAACCTCGATGTGGACAGCTGAAAATGTGTGCCCCGACCGGGACTCGAACCCGGGATGACCTTTGATCTCGATGCAGGGGCTGATGGATATTTCACAGCTGCGTAGCAATGTGAATAAATGAGTAATATTCCCACTATATTTTTGTTCCTGTATGAAATTTAGCCTTTCTTTACCTCCCACTCTATAAGAAATAAAAAATTGAACCGTAACTGGTTTGAATACAATCTCTCTTTACACTAAATTTGCAACTGTTGTAAAACAGCACGCTCCTAATCAAAATTCCACTCACCTCGCGTCTTGTGAGAAGACTGGCGCAGTTTTCTCGAAAGCACAAAAGCAAACGGCAAGCAGGCAGCAGGTAATCTAGATTTCTGTTTCAAAATGAAATTTTCAAACAATATTCAAACTGTTGCTTATCTCATGGTGGAATGTGGATAATGATTTACAAAGTGTACAATGATGAGAGAGAATTTATATAAAAATATAACAACTTAATCAATTGAATTCTTGACGTATGAGTCAAACTTATTGTGTTACAAAAAACTATTATGAAAAATTTATATTTCTTTCACTTTTCAATGAATACATCATATTCATTATAGCTGTCCTCCTGTTGCAGCTAAGCGGTCCAATCTCTGTACCTTCCAGAGCTCCCCAGCAACCACCTTCCACTTCATTCCGTCATACTGTAACCCCATGTATTCTCATATATCTAATTACAGTAGTGAATATCCAAAACATATTCCTAGGGATTTAGATTAATTCTTTCCACAGACACTTTTAGTGCTCATAAGAGCGCTTTTTGCCTCGTAACGTTTATTATTTACACAGTTTCGCATCCCTCTTCTTCTAGAGCTTCATCGAGATACTTGACATTCCAGTATACGATGTATGTAACGGATTTGGTTCCTCATAAATGGTGCTACATCAGTTTTCTTGGACCTGACACCTAAATCCTGTTTTTTGCACCAGTTTTCCGAAGTGTGTTGAAAACTTTCTGCTGTTGCGACTTGGAAAACTTTGTCGCGGAATTTGTAAATTTTAGCAATTTTATTGGTACCGCGTCCAGGTGGTAGGGGCCAGTCCAGCCAATGAGGCAATTAAGTAAGGCACTGGGCGGTATTGTCGACATTATGAAAAAACAGTGCAGGCAGAGGGCATTTGCGACACCGATCCACGGCCGAGCGCATGAAACGAAGTGTGAGCAAGAGTGAAGTAATATTTTATTACATTTTATTACTCGAGAACGTACGTGATGCCAAAAAACCTCACACTTTACATATTTAACTGGGTCTAGCAACCATTTATCACTAGAGAACGAGCTACGAAAAGCTAACGGGAAAAATAATATGAAAAAACTACTCGTCATCCTCCTACAGGTGTACATCGGAAGCATAGCTGTAAGCGTACAAATAATCGAACTGCACTGAGTTGCAACGGATGCACAACTGATCTGTGCACTGACTTTGTTACGACCAAATTACCCACCCTCGTACTGATCAGGTCTCCACCCTCCGAGATAAAGTTTAACATGTCAGGGTCGATCGGAGGTAGGCAATCCTTAGAGAGTTTGGACTTTGTACTACAGTAAGCTCACAGGCGATGGGACACAGCATCTCTGAGGAAACGATAAAATGAAGAATTTCCCCTACGACCATTTCACGAGTGTACCATGAATATTAGGAATCCGGTAAAATATTAATGCAAAGCTTTACGCCTCGCCTTGTCCGTCAACAGTTGGAGTGATGTGGGACCCCTGGTAAGTCTAGATACAAGTCTGACAGATGACACGTACGAAAGCATCCTGTCTGATAACATGCATCCCTCCATGTCCATTGTGAATCCCGACAAACTTGGGCAATTCCAGCAGGACAATGTTGCACCCCACACGTCCAGAATTGCTACAGAGTAGCTACAGGAATACTCTTCTGAGTTTAAACACATACGCTGGCACCAACCACCCCAGACACGAACATTTTTGAGCATACCTGGGACGCCTTGCAACGTGCTGTTCAGAAGAGACCTCCATCCCCTCTTACTGTTATTGATTTATGGGAAGCCTTGCAGGATTCATGGTGTCAGCTCCCTCCAGCGCTACTTCAGACATTAGTCGAGTCCATGTCGCGTCATGTTGCGGCAGTTCAGAGTGCTCGCAAGGGGTTTGCAGGATATTAAGCAGGTGTACCAGTTTCTTTTGCTCTTCAGTGTATAGGAAAGAAAAACCTCGCGCGGTTCCAGAGTGAAGCGCCTAGAATCGCTAGTTCACATCGGCCGCCAATTACCTGTGTAATTCAGTCATCAATTTCCAGAGATGTCGGCTTAACAGGACGTGACACGTTGTCAAAAGAAAATACCAAAGTATTCTTCCTGAGATTTGTAGCTAGGATTAATACAGGGACGAAATTTCGGTTAAACACACAAAATTCCAATTAACATCAGCACGACCAGAAGGAGCAATCAGATTACAAGGAATATGAGCAAACGCGGAGATGAACTGACGGATAACACTCAACGAAGCTCAAGTACAGCGATGTAAACACGGAATTGCAGAGCAGCAAAGAAAACAGCGTCCACTCGCTATCGCAGCTGAAAGTGAACTACCACTATACCACGAGCTGCGGACATCCACTTTGCTAACTGATATGTGCTGTATGGGACTGGCTCTTAAGCCACACTAGCAGATTACTTTTACTCTCACAGAGTTAGATATGAAATTTGTCTTGTACACTCTCATTCACGCTTTTCATTCATCAGGTTAGATGAGGAAAGGATGTATATACCTACATACTGCACATAGATGTATTGAATATGCGTAATCGTGCTCGGACAGTTACCAAACGTTAGTAAAATGTGAAGTGAAATAAAGATAATATACCTTGTAGTCACTAAAGACGCATTTAGCTGCTCAGCCTTTTTTATTTAGTTTACAGTTTGCGCCCACATTTCAGGTGCCAGATGTACGTATATTAAGTTAAATGTTAAGTAAAATGACGAAGAGGCTCATGTAGAGACCCTACAATTTGATATGTTTAATGCATGTAGATAAAAACAGTAATGGTCTTAGCCCACTGCTAAACCCACGGAAACTGAATTCATTGTGCTGTTTCACCCCCTGTGGTTCTAGTAAATCAAACAAGTATCATTAAGAAGTGATAGAAGACTCTTCACTAGATCCTTATTACAGGCGATTTCCTCAGGCTCTATCGAGTCGAATGTTGTGTGACTTTTGCCCGCTAAAGCTTATATGTGGTGCAGTTTCATCCTCCTCACCACTTAGTCCACTCTTAGAGAGCCTTTCCTTCCGTACCCTTGTTCATTGCCATCAGCTCCTGAGTGACCAGGGACCCCAGTAATTTTCCCCTGTTCTTTCCCCTAGTCTCCGAAGGGCTTCATTGCTTTCTGCGATGATCTTTGATATCGTTCCAGGGGCTGATAGATATTTCACAGCTGGTTAGCAGTCTGAATACATGAGTACCATTCCCACTGTATTTCCGTTTCTGCGTGAAACTTAGCCCTACTTTAATTTCCACTAAAAAAAAAAAAATACTTGTTACCAAGACTATTTCTTTACAAACTGTTATCCACCTTGAGCTCGTATGCTAACTATTAACAAAGTATAACGTACTTTGATCTGAAATGTAACTGCGCTGAATACAACCTCTCTTTATATTAAATGTGCAACTGAAGTAAATAAGTGGCATGCCTGTAATCAAAATTTCCACTTACCGCAAGTCTTGTGACAACACTTCTGCAGATTTCTCCAAAGTACAACAGCCAACGGCAAACCAGACAGCAGCTGAGGTAAATTCCTGTTTCAAAATGAAATTATCAAATTATATTCAAACTGTTGCCTACCTCTTTGTGCAATGTCAACAACGTACAAAAGAGTACAAAATTTACAGAGAATTCTTAAAAAATGAAATAACTTAATCAGTGGAAATTTTAATTCATGGTCGGGGCATTCCGGTGGTCTTGCTCTCAGCTCTGGGCAAATGCACGACTTTCATTTCTACAAATTAGGTGCGCAGTGCTGCAGTCGTACCTGAGACTCCTTCACTTTTAAAACAAAAAAATCGTATCCAAAATTTATATTCCTTTCAATTTTCATCATATACGCCATACTCATCTTTGTTGTCCTTTACATTGCATCTTTCTTCATCTAAAATATACAATCACAAGTCAACACAGTGATGTACTGTTTCTACGGGGTCAATCAATAAACTATTTTCCCAACCAATTTCAGTAACAAGTGACAATCTTTAAGGGTAATAATAAGGGAAAGGATTAATTCGCCCCAACTCTTCTCTTTAGATTTTGCATTTATTGTCACACCCTTCAGTGTAAACAACAGAACAAGCAAAGTAACAATGAGAGAATATTTGAAGTCGTAATATTTGATATATAACTTAAGAATTATTTAATAAGCAATAGGAATGTAACATTATTCCTATCTAACAAACATGTTTTTAAGACCATAAACGATACAGGTCAACGGTTAAGAAAGTCCAATAAACTTGAGCAAGGATGACTTTTTCCGTCTCTAAATGAAGTCAGTAGGTGACATAGGCGATAATACGACTTACATTAAATGTTAAACCAATAAGAATGATCACTCATTAAGAATTATAAACGCAAATTAAAGAAGATCCATTTAAAGCAATTAACATAAATATCAAATAACTAAGTCACGTCTCATCAAATGTATGAAAATCAAATCTTTCAGTTCTATAACGCTGTTGGATTGTGGAATACGCCGGATTACCGACACTGAAGGCTAAAGTCTACCAAACAACAATTTCTCCAAAGCTAGAACGATCTTAATAGTGTAAAATACTTAGGTTATCCAGAAATACTATAATTCGCCTTTCTTGGGCAAAACGGTGGAGTAGATAAATAACCTCTTATTTCATGCTCCACGAACATTGAGCGGCAACAGACACTCGGACAACTCTTATCCAGCGTGGCTCGGGAAAGAGGATGGCTCCACCAGGAGGAGGAAACATTTACCTGAACTGGAAAGGGAACTCGTCTAAAACGAGCCACTAGGTTGGACGAAGACCAGATGGCGAATTTTAATCATTAATCAAAGCTTGCTGGCCAGAGGACGAAAATTACAGAGGCAAAGGTATCTTTATTTGTGCTCACAAGAACTGGTAACTTCTGCAAATGAGATTCCAGCAGAACTACCGCCGCAGTATCAATACGGGACTTCGGAGCTAAGGAGAGCAAGTCAACAACGGTCTCCACCCAATAGGTGTAACATTTCAGACAGATCGAGCAACCGACATCAGTCGTGGCTAGGCGGATTACCAAATAGAAACTCTGGCACTACCATAAATGTAATTACATAGAGCACTTAAATGCCACGGGGAAAAAACTCCTTAACTCAAGAATATACACACAATAACAAAGACTAAATTTAAATATACCTACGTACTAAAACACAACAAATATTGGCGAACATTAACATAATCTCGCAATTCAGGCATCCATAAAATTAATTGCCAACAATCTTCTCTGTCTCTCCACCAGACAATACACGGTTATTTAATATCTTACAACGTGCTTATCCAAACATAACCTACGCCGTCCATGGTAAAATAACAGCTTGCAGAAGGTCCACAGCCAAAAAAATTTTCCAATTTTTTGTTTCTTTTCTACGCGCGCTTTAAGTCAGCATGGCGTTCAAATACAGGATCATACACGGGGCAGTAACACTCACGCAACGCAATTTCCGATCACAAACTCAAAGCAGAGAAACGTTCCACACAGTTATTAATAGCTCCCACAACACGGGAGTTTGTCCCCACCAGACGACGACCGTTGCACTAACTAGATGAAAAATCTTACTTTCAGTGACGACACAACTTCCTGGAGGTTATTAGCAGTCGCAGTCGGACTTCATAGCTTCCCCAGCCCATGAACGGAAACCAAACGTTGTCCACAGATTTACAGCCTCTTGTGTCCTCACAGCCCTGGTTTTTGGGCTCATACAGACTTAACCTAGAGGGACCTAGAGGGACGAGCGTCCGGCTACAGAACGGTCGTCCAAGGCTGAACACTCATCTCAACTGCCTCCTCCGCCCTCGGCACGGCACACCGCGGCTCCTCCCAGAGGGCGCGCTAGCAGCGCCCTCGCGGAGGCTCCGCAACGTCCTCTACGAGAAACTCCAAACAGGAGTAAATCAAGGGAAAAATAGGAACCGTGCCAAAAGACACGGTTCACACAGCACTACGAAATACGTCCCTCACCTACCCTACTTCAAATAATGTAGCAGAGCGCGCAGAGGCAAATACTTTGCCACGACAAGACCAAACATTGTTTAACGTAAATTGCTCTCTCTCTAAAGTGCGTATACAAAAATGAAAACGACTTGACCTCATTACAAAAATAGGTGCTACGATCTTTGTAGCACCAACGGAAATGCTCCTCCTTGTAAACCCAGAAAACGGGGAAATTCGCCTGTGGCTATCTTCCCTCGAGATACTGCTCTCTCTGTTCTACGCTGTGCCCCGTAAATTCTGGCCCCAGAAGGTTTATCTGTTTCCGACCTTCTACCAGACCAGATTATGACTCCTGCAAGGTATTGTGGTTCATTCTTCGACTGCTCCGTTCTTGCAGTTGTTAGAGCGAAACGCTTATGAAATAGCAAAATGTTATTGTATGGTAAGTCGGCATTTTATAGACAAATCCTATATTTATCACACTCGTTATACTGATTCGAAGTTCTCCTTATGCTAAAGGAATCAAGTTATTTCTAGTTTTTTAACTGTATGTCCCTGCAGCTGCCTCCATTGTAATCAAAAGATGAAAAGGTGGCATGGATGGTCTCCATACCAGCTAGTGGGTGTGCTGCTGATTCCTCCTTTTACTGATAACCAGTCCAATGTCTGTACATTACTAAGCTCCCTAACAACCACCCTCTACTTTATTCCTCCAGACTGTAGCCCCATCAGTTAGAAGCTAGTTTTTACCACTGGCCATTTTAGTGCTGCAAAGAGTGCATTTTGCCCACAAATGTTGATTCTTTACGGGAGGGACCCATGATAGTTTCGCATCCCTCTACTCGTAGAGTTTCATCATTAACCTTGACATTCAAGTATACGATCTGTGTGATGAATTTTCTTCTTCATAAATGGTGCTACATCAGTTTTCTTGGGTCCGACACTTACATTCTCTTTTCTGCCCCATTTTTTTCAAAATGTGTAGTGCACTTTGTGCTGTTGCGCTCCTTAAATGTTCGGCTTGGGATATGTGAACTGTTAGAATTTTATTCCTACCGCCTGCAGGCAGTAGAGGCCTGCCCAGTCAATGTGATAATTAAGTAAGCCACTCGACGGTATTGTTACCACTATGATAAAACAGTCCAGGCAGAGGGGCGTTTACGCCACCTGTCAACGAACGAGTGCATGGGACAGTGTGACCAAGAGTGAAGTAATATTTTATTACTCAGGAATGTACGTGCTATCAAGAAACTCATACTTCGCAAATTTAACTGGGTATAGCAACCCGTGCTCAGTTGAGAGCGAACTAGAAAAAGCTAACGGAACAAGTAATATAAGGAAAACCTACTCATCACGCTCCGATAGGTCTACATCAGAAGCATAGCTATAAGCTTGTAAATAATCGAACTTTGTTGCTCAAAGCATCGAGTAGTGCCGCCGTTCTGCCTGAGTTTGAACCTAACAGAATGATGTGCTTTTGAATTTCAGAGTAACCACAATACACGCTTCTTGATGAAGATCTGTTGACTACCTGCCCAATGACTGACTCATACCCTCGTTCTTCACTTCTCGTGGGCAACTCATCATCACGGTAGCTGCCACTCATGACTCAGGTCAACAGACGTCACCAACGGGAATGGGCGTCGACGTATTACTCGATCGGCCGTGTTTTCAAGCCAAAGCGCGTCCGTGAAGACAGCTGGAATGCAGTATAAGGCTGCTTTCATAAAGATCTGTCACTACTACAATCGTTTGAGTATACGACCCCGCGGTAGTCTGCCCTCTCCCTCACCATCTCATCCATCATGAGGGGCAGAGGTCAGGAATAGGCGGTGGTGGTGGTTATGGTTTAACGTAGCGTCGACAGCGAGGTCATTAGAGACGGAGCGCAAGCTCGTATTAGGGAAGGATGGGAAAGGAAATAGGCCGTGCCCTTTCAAAGGAACCATCCCGGCATTTGCCAGAAACGATTTAGGGAAATCACGGAAAACCTAAATCAGGATGGCTGGAGACGGGATTGAACAGTCGTCCTCCCGAATGCGTGTCCAGTGTGCTAACCACTGCGCCACCTGGCTCGGAGTTTGTAGAAAGTGAACTTGGTTAAATGCGGGAGAAAAATTAATAAAAACGTTGTCCGCGATAGCAGAGTAGGAGAAGTTCCTAAATTAAATGATGTACTTGGTCATTTTGAAAAAGCGGTATTGCTATGAAGAGTGAGGTGCTTTGGTTTTCATCCTGGGAAGGGTTTCTGTCTTTGGTGTACACTCACTTGTGTGACTGTCAATACACTAACGCGGAATTCACTGCATTGGCCAGAGGGGCCATTAAGCGTGTTACACTTCCAGAATTGAGAGCACATTGAGGCCACCCTCACCCCTGTACTTACACATTCATTACACATATTTATCGATTCACAGCAGGTGGAAATTTCAGTGGAGCGGATGTTACATTATATCCACACCATTCAAGAAAATCGTCAAATCATGATTACATAGATGAGTTTCAGCAACCAAGATGTCGTGTCTTTACTAGGTATTTGCATATTTCATTTATGCAGTAATCGCAGAAGGGCACAACCTACAGATCAGCCGAGACACCAGTTGCCAGACGAGTTTTTAGCAGGCAATGGCCGTGGGAACGATTGATGGACGTAGAAGTTCTGTATTAGGTGGTATAAACTTTACATTCAGGATTGTACTGTAGTAAGGTCCTGGTGACC
Source organism: Schistocerca gregaria (assembly GCF_023897955.1). NCBI lineage: Eukaryota > Metazoa > Arthropoda > Insecta > Orthoptera > Acrididae > Schistocerca > Schistocerca gregaria. The sequence goes on from NC_064925.1 coordinate 408,511,721, forward strand.
TAGCATTAAGAGTCAGCTCATGCTGTAAATGGATAAGGAACGACGCATGCGGTACACCTCAGGAATGGAAGGCTCGGTCCTGGAAGATTCTGGACGAATCTTTCGAAAGAGGGGATGTTTGTTGCACACCAAAAATTTAGATGCGCGAGTTGAGATTATCTTATACGTGTTATTCCCACTAGCGGCTACGCAGTAGAGGCAAGCCTGTCCGAAGTGCTAACAGAGTAAGCCTTTCGACTCGTACGAGCGAGCCACGTTGAACTTCAATGCCGAATCATAGTATGACCAAGAGTGAGCTGATGTTTCATAAGAGACAATTGCGCACTACCGAGAAACTAACGCGTTGCAAATTTCACTGGGTGTTGGAGCCCGTACTCGGGGCACAGCGAGCTAGTAAAAGCTGAAAGCCAAGTAAAATGAAATCAACATACTCGTCCCCCTATAATAGTACTAAGTCGGACTCGTAGTTGTATGGTTATAAGTGATCGAGCGTAGGAACTCAAAGCATGAAGTAATGCCTCCATTCTGTCTGCTTATTAAACTGGAGAGAATGCTGTCATCTGTGTTACAGAGAAACCATGACCCAGCCTTGGTGATGGAAATCTGCTGGCAAACCTGGCAACGAGGCACACCATGTCTGCGGCGTGATGGCTGCGGGATTTGCGGGAAGTTTGATGATGTGGGGAGTTTGGGCCCAGCCAATCGCCACCCCCAGAGCTACTTTGGTCGATGGACTACCATATGTCTACAGTCTGGCTGCGAGAGATGCTCAATCGCGGTTTCCTAGAAACCTAGACGGCTTTGGCCATCGGCGGCGCAGGATTAGCTGACTGGTCTAAGGCGCTGCAGTCATGGGCTGTGCGGCTGTTCGCGGCTGAGGTTAGAGCCCTCCCTCGGGCATGGGTGTATGTGTTTGTCCTTAGGATAATTTAGCTCAAGTAGAGTGTAAAGTTATGGACTGATGACCTCAGCAGGGAACTGGATTTGCAATGTAGATTAGAGTTGTGGTTTTTCTACCTCCTACATAGGAGTCAATAGTTCAGATGCTATTACAGGGAGTCATATCTGGAGTACCCTACAAACATGATGTCATTGTAGTGGAAAAAGGACATGAGTTTTCTTAATAAATTAGTGTTTGAAAATTAAAGTTTCCTTCAAACTACCACCTCTACACTCACCTTTGTTTGAACAGGGCGAGATTGTGAAGAAGTTAGAGACTTGAGTCGTTTGTGCATTGAGAGAGCATGTCAAGTATAATGGAATATAGAACAATTTATATTAAAATTATTTGTTTCATTACTATTTGTATGAATCTGCATTTTTAAAAAATATATATATCTGGATTGGGCATGCGGTGGATTGTGGACAGAGGCTGCCAGCTAGGGCTGATTGTGCTTCTGTGATCATCAACGAAGTTTTTCCAATGAATAATTAATGTTTGTGGAGCGATAATGTAACTTTTAGTACATCATTCCTACAAGGATTTAATGTTTACACTGATGTGTCAATTTGATACAATTTCTGAATCTAGTACTACTTGTGGTATTCTGCAAAATGATACTATAGCTCCCGTTGATGATCTATAGAGACGTAATTCAGTTTCAAAACACAATTAAAAATTAATAATATGCCAATGTTCCAAGAATTATGGAATTTGAGTCTCATGTGAAGGGGCCTAATTAAATGTTAGCCCCAGAACTGGTGGAAAGGAACGTAGAGTGTAATTACAAACTAGTACGAATTGGTTTAATGGTAACTTGCTGGATGTTCTGTTGTTGTTGTTGTTGGGATGTTTAAGGGGGACTAAACAGCTAAGGTCATCAGTCCCCCATTCCAAAAAACCGGCGAAACAAAATTTACGGAACAGGTAAAACCCCAAGGGGGGAGGAGACGCCCCTCCCCCCAGTCACTGAAAGAACACCAATGTGTCAGCGAACACTAGAGACAAGAAGAGTACAGACGAACACTGGACAGAAAGAAACGGAAGAAAATAAGAGGGTCGGAGACTGGTTGACTGACCATGGGTACAAAAATTGGGAAAGAGTCAACCATCCGAATACACACATTAAAATCTGCAACCAATGAGACACTCGAGGACAAGACACACAGAAAGGGAAAGGGACAGGTCCCCCCTAAATGGAACCATAAAAAGGACTACCACGGATAAAATTTAAAACGTCGTCAGCCATGGAGGCATCGTCGCATAAAACCAAAGGCAACGCGCCCGGGAGATTAAAAGTCTGCCGGAGGATGCGCAGGCAGGGACACTCCAACAAAATGTGGGCGACCGTCAACCGGGACCCACACTGACACAGGGGGGGATCCTCCTGACGCAAAAGATGTCCGTGCGTCAGGTAGGTATGGCCGATGCGGAGCCGACACAGGATGACAGAGTCCCTGCGAGAAGCCCGCAGGGAGGACTGCCACACATCGGTCGTCTCCTTGACAGCCCGCAGTTTATTCGGAGAAGTCAGGCTACGCCACTCGTCACGCCACATCTGAAGCACCTTACGGCGCAACGCCAGCTGCAAATCACGAGCCGGGAGGCCGATCGCCAAAGTGGGGGCGTCGACCGCCCCTTTGGCCAGCCTGTCGACACGTTCATTCCCCGGGATGCCAACGTGACCTGGCGTCCAAACAAAGACCACCGAACGACCAGAGCGGGTAATGGCAAAAACAGACTCCTGAATAAAGGATACCAGAGGACAAGAGGTATAGCAGCGGTCGATAGCCTGGAGGCTGCTCAGGGAGTCACTGCAGATGACGATGGACGTACCTGAGCAGGAACGCATATGCTCAAGAGCGCGCAATATGGCCACCAGCTCTGCAGTAAAAATACTGCAGCCAGCCGGCAAGGAGCGCTGTTCAACATGGGCAGCGTGAGCAAAAGCGTAGGCAGGACGACCATCCACCAGGGAACCATCAGTGTAGACAGGCTCACAGCCTGAAAACGAGGCGACGAGCGCAAGAAAACGGTGACGGAGGGCCACATGCGGAACCGAGTCCTTGGGTTCCCGTGCCAAGTCCAGGCGGACGGACGGACGGGTCATACACCAGGGAGGCGTGGGTGCACAGGCCCGGAAGGGCGGCAGAAGAGGGAACGACCCCAGTTCCGACAGCAGGGACTGGACACGGACAGCAATGGAAAGCCCAGACCTAGGTCGCCGGTCGCGCAGAGGGAGGACCCTAGCAGGGAAAAGCAGGTGATGATTGGGATGGCCCGGTGAGCAATGCACGTGGACAGCATAGTCGGCGAGCAGTCGGTGGCGGCGAATCCGCAGCGGGGGAACCCCGGCCTCCACCAGCAGACTATCCACGGGGCTCGTACGGAAAGCACCAGTTGCAAGCCGAACCCCACAGTGGTGTATGGGGTCCAAGAACGTCAACACTGATGGCGATGCAGACCCATAGGCCAGGCTCCCATAATCAAGCCTGGACTGCACAAGGGCTCTGTACAATCGCAACAGCGTGCTGCGATCTGCACCCCAAGATGCATGGCTCATGCAGCGGAGGGCGTTGAGGTGCTGCCAGCACTTTTGCTTCAGCTGAGTAATATGAGGAACCCATGTGAGCCGGGCATCAAAGACGAGTCCTAAGAAGCGGCTAGTGTCCACCACTTCAAGTAGGTGACCGTCGAGGTAAAGTTCCGGATGAGGGTGGACCGTCCGACGCCTGCAGAAGTGTATAACTCGAGTCTTGGCCGCAGAGAACTGAAATCCATGAGTCAGAGCCCATGATGCCACCTTGCGAACGGCTGCTTGCAGCCTGCGTTCGGCGACTCCCGTAGTCGTTGAGCTAAATGAGATGCAGAAGTCGTCGGCATACAAAGAAGGAGACACCGACGACCCCACAGCTGCAGCCAGACCATTAATGGCCACTAGAAATAAGGAAACGCTCAATACCGATCCCTGCGGGACCCCATTTTCCTGTATATAAGATGAACTAGAGGCGGCACCGACTTGCACCCGGAAAGAGCGGCGCAATAAAAAGTTTTGAAGAAAAGCTGGAAGCTGACCACGAAGACCCCACTCGCGCAACGTAGCAAGGATGTGATGCCTCCATGTTGTGTCATATGCCTTCCGCAGATCAAAAAATACAGCAACGAGATGTTGACGGCGGGAAAAGGCCGTACGGATAGCAGATTCCAGCCGCACCAAATTGTCCGCAGCAGACCGGCCCTGACGGAAACCACCCTGGGATGGAGCGAGGAGACCGCGCGACTCAAGGACCCAACACAAACGCCGCCCCACCATACGTTCGAGCAATTTGCACAAAACGTTGGTTAGTGTAATGAGGCGATAGCCGTCCACCGCCAGAGGGTCCGTACCGGGCTTCAAGATGGGAACGATAACACCCTCTCGCCATTGCGACGGGAACACGCCCTCGCTCCAAATGCGGTTAAAGATGGTGAGGATGTGTCTCTGGCAGTCCCTGGAGAGATGCTTCAGCATCTGCGCGTGGATGCAGTCCGGTCCTGGCGCTGTATCAGGGCAATTGGCGAGGGCAGCGAGGAATTCCCTCTCGCTGAAAGGAGCATTGTATTTTTCAGAACGACGTGTGTGGAACGATAACGGCGTCCGCTCGGCGCGCTCCTTTAGAGAGCGAAAGGCAGGAGGGTAAGTTGCAGTCGCAGAGCTCGTAGCAAAGTGCGTGGCAAGGTGGTCAGCAATGGTGGCGGCGTCCGTGCAGACAGCGCCATCCAGGGAGATTCCAGGGACACCCATAGGGGTCTGGTATCCATAAATCCGCCGGATGCGGGACCACACGAGCGACGGGGAGACACGGGAGCCCAAGGATGAAATGTACCTCTCCCAGCATTCCTGCTTACGCCGTGCAATAAGACGACGGGCCAAGGCACGGAGCTTCTTAAAGGCGATGAGGGTCTCCAGAGACGGGTGCCGCTTATGACGCTGGAGAGCCCGCCTACGGTCGCGAATAGCCTCAGCAATCTCCGGCGACCACCAGGGGACAGACTTCCTCCGAGGGAGTCCAGAAGAGCGAGGGATGGCAGTCTCGGCCGCAGAAATAATTGACGAGGTCAAGACACGGACCACCTCGTCAATGTCACCCTGTGGGAGAGAAGCAATGGTGGCAGCGGAAGTAAAAGCCGGCCAGTCAGCCCTGTTGAGAGCCCAGCGGGGCAGGCGACCAGAAGAATGACACTGGGGCAGTGACAAATAGATGGGAAAATGGTCACTACCACACAGGTCAGGATGCACTCTCCAGTGAAGGGATGGGAGAAGTCCGGGGCTGCAAAGAGAGAGATCGATGGCCGAGAACGAGCCATGGGCCACACTGAAATGCGTGGGAGCACCGGTGTTCAAGAGGCTAAGGTCGAGCTGAGCCAACACATGCTCCACAGCGCGACCACGGTCATCGGAGACAGTCCCACCCCATAGAGGGTTGTGGGCATTGAAATCGCCAAGAAGCAGCAATGGCGGCGGGAGCTGAGCCAGCAGCGCAGCCAAGACATGTCGGGGGAGTTGCCCATACGGAGGAACGTAAACAGTAATAGCCGGCGAGAGCTCAATCCTGACAGCGACTGCCTCTAAAGGCGTCAGAAGGGGTACTGGTGAACAAAGAGGCAAACTCCACCTGAAGCTCGTTGACAGTCAGCGCGGTTCTTATAGTATCCCCGATAACCGCGAAGGGCAGGGGTCCGCATTGCTGGAAACCAAGTTTCCTGAAGAGCAATGCACAGAACAGGGGAAACACTCAAAAGCATCCGGAGCTCAGGCAGGTGGCGGAAATAACCGCCGCAATTCCACTGGAGAATGGAAGCAGGAAGGGACTGGGAGGGCGTTAAGTCCACTAAGAGGCAGACGGCGCCGCAGAGTCAACGGCCGCCACCGAGCGAGAGTCAGCTGTGTCCATAGGAGACGTCCCCGAGGGTTCCGTGAGGGCGAGATCCGCGGCAGAGGCGAGGATCTCCACCGCATCCCCAGAGCCAGAGCTATTGACAGCAGGCGGTACTGAAACTGCCGGAGCGTCCTTCTTCTTGGACACGTTCCGGTCCTTCTTCTCGCGTCTGTCCTTTGGCTTAGATGGCTGGGAGAGTTTCTCTGAAGGAGCGTCAGAGGCTGACGACGACGCAGAAGCCCTACGACCAGCAGGTGGATGAACCTTCAGCCACTGGCTGACATCCGGCGGGGTAGCAGAAGAAACGGAAGAAGGGAGGGCCCCGAGGGACCCCTTCCGCGAGAGAGGAGCCGGCAGAGACGACGCCGGCGGAGACGACGCCGGCAGAGAAGGGGGAGGGGGAGGGATCGAGCCCCCTGGTTTTGGAGCAGATGTCACTCCTGAAGCATGTGCGGGGGGAGTGACAGAAGGGGGTTTGCCCCCAACTGCTAAGGGGGCAACAGAGGAAGGCTTGCCCCCAGACACAAGGGGGCCAGACAGAGATGGACGGCCCCGAGGGCCAACTGAAGGCGGCACAGAGGAGGCGACAACTGCCGCCCGCGAGGGCGACGATAACGTAGCTGCAGCATAAGAAGTTTGAAGAGGGACAGGATGCAACCTTTCAAATTTCAGTTTTGCCTCGCGATAAGTAAGCCGGTCCAGGGTCTTAAATTCCATAATCTTCCGCTCCTTATGAAGAACGGGGCAGTCCGGCGAGCATGGAGAGTGGTGTTCCCCACAGTTGACACAGACAGGCGGAGGCGCACATGGAGAATCGGGATGGGAGGGGCGTCCGCAATCTCGACATGTGGCACTGGATGGGCAACGGGAGGACATATGCCCAAACTTCCAGCACTGGAAGCACCGCATCGGGGGAGGGACGTATGGCTTGACGTCACAACGGTAAACCATTACCTTGACCTTCTCAGGCAATACAGCACCCTCGAAGGCCAAGATAAAGGCACCGGTGGCCACCCTGTTGGTCTTGGGTCCTCTGTGCACACGACGGACAAAATGCACACCACGTCGTTCCAAGTCAGCTCTCAGCTCGTCATCGGACTGTAACAAGAGGTCGCGATGGTAAATAATCCCCTGGACCATATTTAAGCTACTGTGGGGAGTGACGGTAACAGGGACGTCTCCCAGCTTATCACACAAGAGCAACGCCCGTGACTGGGCTGGGGAGGCCGTCTTGAGGAGGATGGACCCATTACTCATTTTAGACAAACCCGCCACTTCCCCAAACTTATCCTCCAGGTGTTCCACAAAAAACATAGGCTTTGTCGAAAGAAAGGAGTCACCATCACTTCTGCTGCAGACAAGGTATTGTGGTACATAAGGCTCTTGCTTGGCAAAAGATCTGCGTCCCTCCCATGGCGCAGCCAACGAGGGGAACGACTGAGGATCATATTGTGCAGCATCGAATTCAATTTTACCGCGCTTAGAGACGCTGGTGGCAGTGCGGCCACCAGCTTGCTGAGATTTATTGCGCTTCATTGCGCCACATCCGCCCAGATACCACCTACTCCGAACGAGGGCTCTCCCCAAGGGCGAAACCCAGCCAAAGCAACGGGTACCTGGCCGATATCCCATTTCCCGGAGTCCCCGTGCCCCAGACAAGATGGGCACATACTCCTTGGCATGCATGGGGAGGAAACAGCTCTGGCATCTGTAGTGCGATCCCTGCGTGGTCAGGGGGCTACCACGAAGAGGGTACATGACGACCCCACCACAACGGACTGGCTACCGTGCTGGATTTTAGGTGTTTAAAGGGTCCACAGTTGCCGTGGGCGCTAAGAAGGGGATTGCGCACAAGACGAGGAGGCAACCCAGAAGACATGGGGTGTAAATCCCTCCACACGACAATAGATAGCATGCAAGATGGAGGTGCACGATGGACCAATAGAAAAACACCACATAAGGCGTCCTTCCCCAAATGGCACGCACTAACAACGGAAATTTGGAAAATGGCAGGTCAAACCCAAGTGGGGACCATCACATAAGGCCGAAACTTTGAAGACTCCTTTTAGTAGCCTCTTACGACAGGCGGGAATACCGCGGGCCTATTCGTACCCCCGAACCCGCAGGGGGGGCTGGATGTTCTCAGTCAACAACGAGGCAGTGCTATTCTAATACAGAGGCGAATTCAGAATTTAGTGCAGAAGTTTGAATTCACTGTGGAAGACATTTCAAGAAAATATAGTGCACTTACCACTCAGTTAAGGTAAGGGCTGCAGAGAGGCTCTCTGCTGTGAAAAAAAGAGTGGTTTCTGTAGATAAGAGACCAGTAGTTATCATGACAAAATGACTGTTCACTTTGCAGATACAAATTATTTATCATATATAAACCAGTTGTACAGAACTGTAATCATAATCCTAAAACTGAGTTTCTACTCTACTACTCTCGAAGAACTCTTTTGAACTGTAGAATGGATTGATTATTAACAACTTATAGAACTTACTTATACAACTTACTCCTAAAATTGTTAAAAGCGGTATTGATTGGACAGTATGTCGGTTTATTCAAAAAGTTCAAACAATTTACTTTGCGAAAGTTACCTATTTTTTCGAGTCTAATCTAGGAATATCATAGCTAACACTTGGTTCAAGAATCATAAAAGAAGATTGTATACATGGAAGAAGCCTAGAGATACTGACAAGTTTCAGGTAGGTTATATAATGGTAAGACAGCGAGCAGGTTTTAAATTATAAGACATTTCCAGGGGCAGATGTGCACCCCGACCACTATCTATTGGTTATGAACTGTAAATTAAACCTGAAGAAACTGCAAAATGGTGGGAATTTAAGGAGATGGGACCTGGATAAACTGTTAAACCAGAGGTTGTACAGAGATTCAGGGAGAGCATAAGGGAACAATAGACAGGAATGGGGGAAAGAAATACAGTAGAAGAAGAATGGGTTGCTTTGAGGGATAAAGTGGTGAATGCAGCAGAGGATGAAGTAGGTAAAAAGACGAGGGCTAGTAGAAATCCTTGGGTAACAGAAGAAATATTGAATTTAACTGATAAAAGGAGAAAATATAAAAACGCAGTAAATGAAGCAGGCAAAAAGGAATACAAACGTGTCAAAAATAAGATCGACAGGAAGTGCAAAATGGATAAGCAGGGATGGCTAGAGGACAAATGTAAGGATGTACAGGGTTATCTCACTAGGGGTAAGATAGACACTGCCTACAGGAAAATTAAAGAGACCTTTGGAGAAAAGTGAAACCACTTGTATGAATGTCAAGAGCTCAGATGGTAACCCTGTTCTAAGAAAGAAGGGAAAGCAGAAAGGTGGAATGAGTATATAGAGGGTCTACACAAGGGAAATGTACTTGAGGAAAATATTGTGGAGATGGAAGAGGATGGAGATGATACTACGTGAAGAGTTTGATGGACCACTGAAAGATTGGAGTCGAAACAAGGCAGCGGGAGAGGACAACATTCCATTAGAACTACTGACGGCCATCTGGTGAGCAAGATGTATGAGACAGGCGAAATACCCTCAGACATAAAGAAGAATGTAATAATTCCAATCCCAAAGAAAGCAGGTGTTGACAGATGTGAAAATTACTGAACAATCAGTTTAACAAGTCACTGCTGCAAAATACTACCGCGAATTCTTTACAGACGAATGTAAAAACTGATAGAAGCCGACTTCGGGGAAGATCAGTTTGGATTCCGTAAAAAATATTGGAACATGTGAAGCAATACTGACCCTACGACTTATCTTAGAAGAAAATTAAGGAAAGGCAAAACTACGTTTGTAGCATTTGTAACTTAGCGAAAGCTTTTAACAATCTTGACTGGAATACTCTCGTTCAAATTCTGAAGTTGGCAGGGGTAAAATACAGGGAGCGAAAGGCTATTCACAATTTGTACAGAAACCTGATGGCAGTTATAAGAGCCATGGGGCATGAAACGGAAGCAGTGGTTGGGAAGGGAGTGAGACAGGATTGTAGCCTATCCAAGATGTTATTCAATCTGTATATTGAGCAAGCAGTGAAGGAAACAAAAGAAAAATTCTGAGTAGGTATTAATATCCATGGAGATGTAATGGAAACTTTGAGGTTTGCCGATGACATTGTAATTCTGTCAGAGACAGCAAAGGATTTGGAAGAGCAGTTGAACGGAATGGACACTGTGATGAAAGTAGGGAATGAGATGAACACCAACAAAAGCAATACGAGGATAATGGGATGTAGTAGAATTAAGTCAGGTGATGCTGAGGGAATTAGATTAGGAAATGAGACACTTAAAGTAGTAAAGGAGTTTTCCTATCTGGGGAGCAAAATAACTAATGATTGTCGAATTAGAGAGCAAATAAAATGTAGACTGACAATGGCAAGGAAAGCATTTCTGAAGTAGAGAAATTTGTTAACATCGAGTACAGACTTAAGTGTCAGGAAGTCGTTTCTGAAAGTATTCGTATGGAGCGTAGCCATGTATGGAAGTGAAAAATGGACTATAACTAGTTTGGACAAGAAGAGAATAGAAGCTTTCGAAATGTGATGCTACAGAAGAATGCTGAGAGAAGAGAAGTTTGTGGCACAGCTTGAGTAGAAGAAGGGATTGGTTGGTAGGACATGTTCTGAGGCATCAAGGGATCACCAATTTATAATTGGGGGGCAGCGTGTAGGGTAAAAATCGTAGAGAGAGACCAAGAGATGAATACACTAAACAGATTCAGAACGATGTAGGTTGCAGTAGGTACTGGTTCGATGAAGAAGCTTGCACAGGATAGTGTAGCACGGAGCCCTGCATCAAACCAGTCTCGGCACTGACGACCACAACAACAACAATGTCAATATCGATTTTTTTTCTGGCATCATGATAGAGTACGTTCTCTGTGGTGTCAAAATCTTCTGTGTTGTTTTCAGTGAATATAAATGACAAAACGAGATAAAGTTTTATCATCATCACTATTTTTGTCTTAGTGAACAAAGGGCTGCATTTTACCCTTGGGCTAACTTCATAATTATTTGTAGCAGCTATTTCAGAATCAGTACTACGTCACAGACTTGACATGAGTGACCACATAACAACAGCTCATGTGTGTGTGAAGCTGAAAAAGCCAAATTAAGCTGTGCAAATACATTCATTTCCACCTGGATCAAATAATCTCTGTATGAGGTAGGACGGCTTTAATATCTTTCTAAGACATGATTAATGTGAAGTTGCCAATTTCGTTTGGAATCAATCTATTGTCCTAGAAACTCTCCAGACGTTTGGAGATTTGGAGAAAATCAAATGGAGTGTAACAGGAGAATAAAGAATTATGTCAGTACTTGAAAGAGAGAGTTTCTAAAAGTGAAAAAATGTTGAGGTCATTGTTACAGCCAGATAATAGTGATTTATATTCTGTACAAGAAGATGAATGAGATCCTGTAGATTGTTGTGAAAGGAGGAGAATTCTTCACCAACATGGTCATTTTAATCATGATGCTGGAAACTATGAAATGAAGCATGGTTTTCAATATAACCATTTGTTGCCTGTTCTAAAATTTCAAGTTTTCATAATTACATTAAATAGTACTTATCCTCATGCTTGATTAGACTAGTTTGATTTTGTATTTCCTTCCACATTGTTAGCCGATCACAGAACTGGTTTTGTATGTGGCTGTTTGGTGGGTGACCTTAGTACGTAAATACTTAGATTGACTTGAAACTGTGAACCATATGACGAGTTTTATCAGATATTCCTGTTAGAAGATTGGTCTGAAGCAGCGCAAGACATAATCTTTGCCATACTTGGTTATGAAAAATATTAATAATACTCATTTTATAAATCGTGCTTCATTCTTTGATTGAATGGTGTGGAAAAATAAACTTTTAACAATACTTACAATCCTACTGAACTGAATTATAATTGACGTGGAAAATTTCCTCCCAAGTTAAGCCATATTATTATTCCTGGTCAGGTAAATGGGTAGTTAGTGGGTTTTGAAATTTAGAATTAGAATATGACAATGCTGATGAGAATGGATGTGGTAGAAGCAACAGTAAGTTATTTATCCTAATCTGAGGCCACAGAGCAATTGGAATAATGATCAGCAGCAATGTGATACATATTGTGATAGATTTGGGAACGGAAACTGGAGGAATCGGAGGAATTATGTGATTGCAATGAAAGCAACAATTTTAGGAGTGGTAATAGTGATTAGATTAGAAGACTGTTACGTCGAATCAAGATGCTAAAGAGAATGGTAGTCACTGACATTACCAAGTCCCTATTTTGTAGAAGTACGCTCATATTATCCACAGAAAAATGTTCAAGTGGGTAGCCCATAGCCCCACAGCCACATAATTGAAAACTGATGTGCGGGGCTGATTTGAGTGCTGAAAGCAGATTGAAAAATGCCTGTGAGAAATTGAATATCTTGACTATTGTATGTTTGAGTTACCTATTGATAAGTGATAGACAGGAAAATCTCAATTCTCTGAAGAGTCCAACGTTTCAAATATATTTCACCTTGTGTTTAAGGTGTTGGAAGCCAGTCATCTGGGGTGAGCGAGTCAGCATTTCACAGATCTGAAGCTGAAGCTTTGTGGACTATTCCTTCTTTACCGTGGACTCAAGTGAAAGGGATGATTAACAGAAAAGGAGCAGGGATGAAGGGACATGTCAGAATTGATTTTCTTTGTCAAGGTTGTAGCCTCATCCGAATTTAGTAACTGTGTGGAATTCGGCTAGTGATACGAATTTAGGGGCTGATTTCTTGTTGAAATACCACGAAGTGATGGCCTTGGGCTGTGTTGTAGTTAGTTTTAAGTACAATGATGGTATGTTAAAGCATGAGGGAAGAGTTGCCTGTCGTGACTGAGTATGGTGTTCGCGCAGTCTTATTACATCATTTGCCAATAAGGTCGTTGAACTTCACAATTAATATTGAGTTGGAGTAAGTGTGCTGAAGTGGTAGGCGAATTACTGAAAGGCAATTTATTTAGTGTACTGCGACATAATTCTTCAATATTTTCAGTGCATCCAGGGACACAAAATTCTTTTGTGTGTGTTGTTGCATTATGAACATGATTTCCCTGGTTGTTATCATGTTTTCGACTAATTTTTGCGGTACCGCTAGCTGTATTTTTCTACTTAGTGTCGATAAAGGGATTTTACTATGAGCCACAAGTCTAGCACAGAATTTTCGATGAAGCTTTGTGTATCAATAAAAAATTGTCAGGCATAAAAAGTGAAATGAATGTAGTAAAAGTGGAAATGAAGATTATACAGGAGTTCAGATTGTGGGACGTGCTCAGAAGTAAAAGTGATATTTGAAAAACCTCACGACAGGTATGTAAATAGCGTGATGATTATCTCTTCATGCACTCCGCATATAGCACGAATTATTGTTTAGAAAGTGATGTACATGTTGACACTATAAGTTTATTGATCATCTGAGGCGATGTATACTGTGAGTCCACTCATAAATACTTTAATGTAAATGGATTACATGTGGATTATGCGCTGAAGAGCCAAAGAAACTAGTACAACTGTGGAATATAGCGTAGGGGCCCACGAGCACTCAGAAGTGCTGCAACACGATGTGGTATGAAGTATGTTGAGTAATGTTCATGCGTGGGGAGTTTGGTGGTCAAAGAAGTGTTTAAACGCAGAAGAGTGCTACTGCAGGCACTATGTAGCAATCCCAGACGTGTGGGGTACCACACTGTCCTGATGGAATTGCCCGAGTCCATCGGAATGCACAATGGGCATGAATGGATTCAGGTGATCAGACAGAAAGCGTATGCACTTGTCATCTGTCAGAGTCGTATAAGAGGTTCCATAGCACTGCAAATGCACATATCCCACACCATTACACAAGCTTCCACCAGCTTGAACAGTCCTCTGATGACGACCAGGCATAATTTTTCCAGTGATCAACAGTCCAATGATGTGTTGATTGGTCTAGCCAAAGTGTAAAGTATTGTATCGTGCAGTCATCAGGGTACAGGAGTCGGCCTTCTCCTCCAGAAGCCCATATCGATGCTGTTTCTTTGAAAGGTTCGCAAGCTGACACCTTCAAATTTATTATTGTTTTTAAGGAATTATACTACCAGATTCCGTATATGTGTGGTGTGAGAAAAGTAATGTCGCAGACAGCACTCGAACGATCTAGCAGTGCTATGTACACTGGCGTGATCGTCGCTTTCTGACAGTCTGAGTTTTCAGCTGTTTACATGAATCACGTGATTTGTGGTAGCCCCCATCAGTGAAGTTGAGTTTCTGTTTTGTGTTTACAGTAATGGAACAGCGGATTTAGAACGACGTTATTCAGTCACGTTTATTGTTAAACTTGGGGAATCAATGAGTGCGATAATTCAAAAGTTGAAACAGGCCTATAGGAAAAAATCCTTGTTAAGAGCACAAATTGTTCGCTGGCACAAATCATTTTTGGAAGGCTGATAGCCCGATGAAGATGAATCTCGCTCACGGAGGCCTTCAAAATCAAAAACCGACGAGAACGTCGAACGTGTGCATGGTCTTTCGAGACCAGACGGACATTTAATAATAAAGATAATGGGTGAACAGTCAAACTTGACAACTTTCACGTTAAATCAAAGATCTGACTGAAGATTTGCACATGTGGAAGGTTTGTGGCAAAATCGTGCTGAGAAATCTCACAATTCAGAAGAACA